>NC_090926.1:477268563-477571593 GCF_040938575.1 Ambystoma mexicanum
TCATAAAAGTATATTTTGCATGGCAGCATTCATGTGGCGCACATGCAAGCCCTAGGACTGGAGACACCTGGGCCTGCCGTGAAAATGTGAAAATGTGGACCTTGGCATGGGATCAAGCATTGCCCTCCAATATTTTTGGTCCTGAGGAAGTGGCTCCTAGACACGAAACACGTGATCGCATTGCTTAATTTAAGTGAATCTGAATAATGTGTGAAAATATAGCAGTACTTCGAATACCAAATAACATCATGTTTTAGAAGCTCCTTACACCAACATTGAACCTCGCAGGAAAAAAAGGAAAAAATAAATGTTTTCTAGACTGGCCACTCTGCGCATCGTATGTTACCAAGCCCTGAAGCAAAGGGACCTTTGCTTTAAGACTGTGTGTGCGTCTCCAAGTGAATGAATCGCTAACCCATTAAGCATATCCCATGGCATCTCCAGTTTTATCCTCACAATTGCATTCACTCAGAAACTGCATCCCCACATATTCGGTCTGTCCTTCGTAGTGATGAAAAGGGCCTGTAATGCAGGGAGGGAAGTGCGTGCACTGGAGAATCATTCCTGTAAGAGTCAGCGCCTACATGATTTCAGGTCTTGTGAGGATAGCTCAGGGGCAATGCGCTCGCCTTCATGGCAAGACGATGCGGAGCAACACAGGTACGATCCCCGGGTCAGCGCTTAGAAACCTCTGGGGATTAAGCGCGTTATAAATAACCTATCATATCATATCACATCAGTTCTGCGTTGTAATTTCGATGTATTTATGCAGGGAGAACTGCTGTCATGCATGCTGCAATAGAATCGGTGCGATGCT
This sequence comes from Ambystoma mexicanum, assembly GCF_040938575.1. Lineage (NCBI taxonomy): Eukaryota > Metazoa > Chordata > Amphibia > Caudata > Ambystomatidae > Ambystoma > Ambystoma mexicanum. Next base: position 477,269,381 of record NC_090926.1, read on the forward strand.
GCCAGCAGGCATTGCAATGACACATGCCTATGGGTGGAAACAGAACCCCTCGTGCGATTGGTTAGCTTTCAAGGCAAGACATGATGACAGCGGTTAGCACCCATCATAGCTTCTTTGACTCCAGAGTCTTATCTGAAGCAGAACGCTGCATTCCCATCCTGAAGGTGGTGAGAGTAAGGCCCACTTTGAACCAGGGTCGGACTGGGCCCATCGGCCCATCGGCCTGTGGCCGATACAAAATGACTTGGGAGGCGCGAGGGGCCGGTTTCTGAAGCACTCCTGGGCCGGTCTGCAGAGAGCCGCTTTGTTTGTGTTGCATTGCTCATTTGCTCTGCAGAGAGAGACACCATGGCGCCAGCCGCCAGGTGAACTTACTTAGGCATACAAGTGTTACTTTTTTTTTTACAAAAACACTGGTAGCAGCGGGGGTGGGAGCGGCCGCCTCAGCCCAGCCTGCTCCCAGTGCATTGTAATATGAGTCCCGGGCTGGCTGTCCGCATTTGAAAGTTCCAATTTGCAACCTGCAAATTGCTTCAATTCCTCACTTGGCCTGGGGCACCTTTCATGTAGCCCAAAGCCGGCACCTGCGCCTCCCACTGCTGTGCGGCAGACCGACGTCAAGCTTACGCAGTGAAGGCACCTGCTATCTGCCTATGAGCCCCGCGTCTCATTTACACCAGGCGTGCAAGGGTTAAGAATTCTGAGCAATGGGAGGAAGGAGCCTTGCGCCACTGTTCGCGAGATGCCAGGCAGGTTCTTGTTCAGTGCAGAGCGGTTTCTTATGGGAGCAGGGAGCCTGGAGCTGAAGGTAGTCTTTGTGTGGCTTGAATTGAAATTCGTTCTTACTGTTAATTGTTTCAAGAACAATGTGCTGACACTGTTCAAATCCCGAGTTATGGAGTTACCTGTTTAGAAAATACATAGCAGATGGGCAAGAGTCACTCGCCAGTTCTCCCTGGGCGCAGAGCGTAGCATTGCTTACAACCGTGAATTACAGAGCAGCAATGGCTAAAAAGCAAGTGAACATTTTGAGACACAAACGCACGCTCCCTCACATCAGCCCTATTGTGACATGCTATGTGACATGCTATGTTTATTCAGTGAAACACATGTCCGCCTGGTGCCACATAATAGGACCATGGCAAGGTTTCAAATATTACGTTCAGTAGCATCAGCGAGTGGGGTGCATTGTAAAATGTGTTTTGGGAAAGACAACAATGAAATGTTGTTTTAATCTGGATATGTGTATTAATCCTGCTGGAGGCAGTTTACCTATAAAGGGAGTATTTCCTAAAAGCCTACAACAGAGCCAGGGAATGCATTCCTTAATAATCTGGAATGCCCTCCTGCTGGACAGCTGAAAAGGGAAGAGAGTTTATTTTTTCCGACCTCACAAGACATCTTTTCACTGCTTCACTTATTGGCGCTGACCCCTTCTCGGGATGTAGTCCATTCCTGTTTTTTCTATGATGATTAAGCGTCCCATGGTAAGGTAGTGCGGGATTCATTTCATGGAAGGGTGCCGTCTTCTCCAGGGATCCCTTGTGGGACGGTGTAACTACACTGGGGAATATATGGTCGCATTTTTCATCAGTGGGAAATGAACATGTGAAGAACTGGGAGGTGTAACATAGCCTTGTGTTAGAATTGTGTAATTTTACATTAAACCGTGTTTTTGTTGGGGATTTTATGTACAATATTCTCGTTCAAATTTCCAAACCCCACTACCAAGGACAAACATGCATGCTGTGCCTAGGCATCCACACATGGCAATGGATACACGTTGTGTACTGTATTCAACATTTTTTATGGAATGTATGACTGTGCACATACATGTGATATATGACAAACCATAGACAGCTAGGATTAATAAACAGCTTGTGTGTGTTTGGTTTTTTGCCTACCTATTCGCTGCCCATGGCCATGCTAATTCCTATGGTCATTTCCACCCATTACCAGCCCCTCCCCGCACAAAACACATCCTACTGGGATCTCTTCAAACTAGCTCTGTCAGATAGCAACATCTAACTTTGACCTGCCAGTGTTATTTCTAAGCAGTCTGCTGAGAGATAATGGCATAATTGCAACTGTAAATGAGCTCATGGTATAAAAACAATGTTTTAACCAGGTGTGCCTTCAGCCACTTGGTTTCTATCTGTCCTTGTACTGAAGTCCTGATAAAAACAAGCATGACAAAGCCAACAGCTGTGGCTTGCGTGTAGGTGTTCAATAGGTATTTGCCATGTACTGCTAATTACACAATTTCCCAGCTGCTACCATTTTATATGCCCGTAGTACTGTTATGGCATTGCCTGGCAAATATCTATCACGTGCCAACATGAAACCCCAAACTGCAGGCTTTCCCAATGCAGGTTGAACTCTTGCGTTGCACTGAATGTGTTTGGTAGGGGAATTGCTTGTGGTGTGGGGCTTTGATTGTTTGTAGCAGTCGGAAACATGCTTGAGGGTTATTCTTAAAATACATGTGATGTCTTGTTCTGGAAAAATACCCAATTGATGCAGCACTGGTGGATACATTCACAGATTCCCACTTGAGTGATAATCAAGGGTTTGTTTGAATTTTGTTGGAATATTTTGTACATGATCTCATTTTTATTTATTATAATTTGCTGTGGGTGAATTGTTAAAACACACCCTACCATAAAATCTTGGTTAAGATTCAAATCACTGCAGTTAGTGTTAAGGTGGATGCTTTCACAGCAAATGCATTTAGTTGGTTTATAAAAACACATACACACATTAAATGCTTGGATGTATCTAAGCAAGGCATCCCTGGAGGCAGCAATATTCAGGAATAGAGGACCACGTTATCATTCCTCACTCCGGTTTCCCTACTCCCCCCCCCCCTTCCTATCCAACCATCGTCACCCTGGCCCTCCTTCCCTGCTGGGGTTGTGGAGCCCTGTATAAGCATCGACTTGCAGCAGGTCCCAAAACCGCAGTGGGGGTGGTTGGTTCGTGCCACTCCTGCACCTCGGAGCTGTGGACCTTGTCACAGAACTGTATGCAAAGTTATGTTATTTTAGTTGTGTTGTAATGTAACAGACACATGAACCCTCCATAAGTAACATTTTCTGTAAAGTCGTGAATCGACGCGAATCTCAGAGGATGGTTTGAGGGCCACTTTTTTTGAGGTGAGGGGTGGGCCACTTTTTGAGGCGAGGAGTGGGCTACTTTCTTTTGGGTGTCCGGGCCTATTTCTTGTCCCAGTCCGACCCTGCTTTGAACCATGGGATGTGGTCAAAGACCTGAATATCGAGGTGGCCAGGGATGTTTATGGGAAGGTGAGGTTGTGAAGGGTTTTGGATTGGAGGTGCTGCTGGGTGTATACATATATGGGTATCAGGGGGAAAAGTGGGTGAATGGATACACAAATCCAGCCTCTCTGGTGCCTACATGAGAAAGCCGGAGGCCAGACCTGACAAGAGGGGCAGAGGAGGGCACCCTGAGTAAGTGACATGCCAATAGGCACATGGGGAGGAAGGGGAAAGACATGGTAGGAGGAATTGCAATAGCGGCAACATGACACGAATGGAAGCTGGGGTGGGAGACATGCCACAAGACAAGGGGGGACAAACATGAGAGGGGGGTTGAGAAAAGGGAAAGCAAGGTGCCTGGAGACTTTGCTGCCCAGTGCTCTCTATTCCAGAAGGCAGTAGGTGCTTATTGATTCAGTCTGTATTAGGAAGTCTCAAGAGGAGGGTCCTGACTTACATCACTCGCGGGCCATTGACTGGTGCTGCCCATGTCGCAACAACACGGTTGCCACTGATGCCTGTGCCCTTCGAGGAAGGACAGAGGAGCGATAACATAAAGCCCTGGCAAATCTCTGTCTTTCCGCAATCCATGGTCCTCTCGGCACACACATGGCACTTTGATTTGTTTCTCATGAGCTGCTGCTAAGAGCCACCTATGACTGATGAGGAAAACATACACTTGTGTTGTTGATTAGGATGCCAAGGTTACAGACTCAGGGCAGGGACCTGCAATTGCATCCCACACATAAGGATGATACCAACACCACGTCCTCGTTAAGGCTGGGCTCCCTGGTTTCCACCACAGTCCTTTGAAATGGTCACAACACAACAGTTGGTGAAGTTCCAGGTAATAGTTGTATAACTTTCGGGAATAAAAAGGCAGAACATTAAAGACAGGTATTTGTGCACAATTCTGCCTGCAAATCCCTGTTTAACAAACAGGGATTTGCGGGCAGAATGGCGCACAAATCCCCGTTTTTCGGCGCAAATAATTCTATGAATCAGCCCCATACTGTTTCACAGTATGTTGCATTAATTACGTGTGACTTGCCCAATAGCTTGCCATAAGAAGACGCAACTGTGAACACCAAACCCACAGCTGAAGCAATTTGCAAAATCACAGCAATGAACATAGCGCAACTATTGTGAACAGATAATATATATTAATAGCATTTCCATCTCTCCAGCTGCTACCTGTTATCCTCATTACATTCAAACGCACGGGAAATGTCGCACGACCTCAGTGAGTGTGAAGCAATCTAAAATTAAAAGCCTTGGCATATAATGCATGCTACCAACAAGGCAGCAGCAAGCCCGTGTCATATCGAATGATGCATTATTAAAAAAGCAGCACATGAAAAAACGAAACGAGGCACGAGGCTCTTATAGTAATGCACACTGTGGAAATACAATTATTATTATTATTATTATTGTTATTATTATTATTATTATTATTATTATTATTATTATGATCATCATTATTTCATAGAACAAGCCCCATAAAAAAACATCACATACATCATACACATTATAAAATGTCCTTCTGATAAAAACGAACACCATTCAAAATAAATGTCATCTTTTCGAATACAACACTGTGAGGAATTTCACTATCTGCACGGTGGGCGTGTGCTTGCCTTGGTGTTTTTGAAATTTTAAATGAAATTGAATGATGTTAGATAAACCTCTGGAAAATGTGTGGGAATAATCTGCACACATTTTCCTATGCACACCGCACAACATACACATTAACCTGTATGCTCTGGGTGGACAAAGCCTACAGGCACTGTCCTCCCTGTCATATTTAGTTTGGGATTGGACAGGTGGAGAACAAAATGCAACTCAGAAGGGGGAGACAAAACCTTATTCCTGCCATGGCCAGCCTAATTAACTATCAAAGGTTCCATGGATCCACCCTGTCCGTTTGTCTACCCTCTGCAGGTGGTGGCAGCAATTAACATAATTAACATACATATAGAGTATACTTCCAACAGGTCCACATGGGGCATGGCTCCAGAGGCTAAAACAATGGTGACAGGAAACCCCAAAACCCCTTTCATATGCACTGTGCCAACCTGAAGCCAATTCCCGCCGTAGGTTATCAATGACAGGGAGCTGTCATGTCTGGGACGATGTATTTACAGTAGGCAAACCCCGCAGGGGGACCCATTCAGAAGGTTTGAGAATGTAGATTGCAGGAGACAGTCTGTTCTCACCACAGATTCATGGGAGACCTACCACTTTAATCAGGAACCACAGATCACTCATTTAAGCAGAGAAACTGTTTAATCCACATCAGACAGGAAGCTGGATGGGACTTGGCATTACATGTGTTTACCCTTTACTTTTTCAGTTGCAAAGCAATCTGGTTAACACCTTAGGCTTACAGGAGATTGTTGTTGGGGACTCAGAATTGCTTTATTAAGCTAGGCTTAGGCTACACCAATCACTGTGGCCCATTTGGCTTTGAAAGAGGGTTGGGCCCCTCTTTTGGGCAGAACATCTGAAGACTTTGCAAAGAGTAACAAGAAAAATTAATCTTGGTACCTGGCTGAAGGTACAGCCTGCCTTACAGCTCACACCAGTGAAGGGGGGGGGGGCATGATTTCCAAACAGGTAAACAAGAGCCCTGCCCTAAACATCTCCCAAGGCCCAGAGGGAGATACTGAATCCAGGGAACCCTCCAGCAGCTTCATAACTGGCGCCCAGCCAGCACACAGCATGACCTGCTAAGCTCTGCAGCAATATTCCTAGGTGGAAAGTACCACAGAGTCTCTGAACCAAACTAAGGACAAGGCAGTTTCCTGCACCACTCTCCACAGATTTGGGCCATCCGCCAACACAAGCCCAGTGAAGAAGCTATGAGGAGTGCATCAACGAGCATCCACAGACACCCACCTTAAAGGACATTTTCGAGCCAATCGAGCCCCTCGAGCTGCAGCCAACTGCACCGCTGATTGTTGCTATGCCGCAGTCGCTAACACCATCCAAGACTCCATGACCAGTACTTCAGACCCACCAACCAGTACTGAGGAAACGATTCCTGACCTTGAGCCAGTGTGTTGGCCAGCCTGCAACCGTCCATCCAGCCTCGCTCGACGAACTGCCTGTGCCCAATACCTGCAACTGTCATTCATCTTGAACTTTGTTGCAGAAGCTGCAAAGCACTCTAAAACCAACCCTATTCTGTCAAGCACAAAATACATTGTGGTATTGTCCTTCTGATCCTTCTTTGAAGGCCCCCAGTGACATTGCATGACCCGCTGTTCCTTTTGTGTTAAAACAAAGTATCCTTGAACTATTAAGATTGATTTCTTTACCGACTACTGTCCTGCCAGTATCCAGAGTGCATCCCTTTTCCTTCTTGAAACTGCCCTCTGCATTCATTTACAGGGTGGGTTGTATTTTGTAGTGTGCTAGACCTCTCTGTTGTGATAATAAAGTAGATATGTGAATGCAACCTTGACAGGACAATGCCTTTTATCAATGGGTAATAACTGGATTTTCGATGTGTTGGAACTAACCAACAATCCCCCACCTTGCAGAGATAAGTCTGCTGTTCCATCACCGTTACCAAAAATGTACAAGGAGGTTTATGATTTGCTTATGTGTCCAATCTGTTTGGATCCCTTCTGGTGTACTAGAGTGTGGGGCTGATTCATGGTTTAGGAACCAATATTCATCCCTGGATCAATAGTGCCCCAAAAGTCGATAAATCACAAACACCATATAGAGAACATCCGGGTTGAAAGAGCCAATAAGAGTTGGGACTAGAAACAAAAAACATAAAAGCATTGATTACGACATTAATAGAAACATAAACACATAAACCATAGTAGCTCAAACACCTACAGTTCAGAGAAAGTTTATCATTGGATACAGTGTATGGTGTTCCTCAAAAAATATCAAATATCATCTAATTCTAAAGTAGCGACTCCTCCCAATACAAAGGTCTCAGAAATACAATATTGAGTAATTGGTTGAAATAACAGATATACATATTCACAAGGAAATGGTACCGGGTGATCCTTTAATGCTGGATGTATTTACTCAATATAATGAATGTAACACGATTTATTGGGCCATGAACTTGTTACAGACCTGCATACTGATAGGACTGTGCCAATATTGCTTATAGTAAGCCATTCGAATATTGGCTCCAAACAAATGTTCCTAAAAGTATCAATCAGGGAGCAAAAAACAGAACAGTGTGCAAGTCCTCTCTCTGTTATATTAAAAAAACGGCACCCATCATTATTCATCATGTAGAAGTTAATGTGGCTACAGATAATATACCAAGCTACAATTAAACACATATTCTCTTGGCAAAACAAGTCTTAATGGTATCAAGATACAGTTTGGATCTGACTGCAGATTTTACCCACACTTGTTCATTTTTGAGCACTCCTTCATCATAGAACTCGCATCTTGAAGTCAATGACTATTCATCATATGCCATTTGCAGCACGCACCTAGTGGAACCAGTTATCAGAGGGTGAGTTTCCCAGTTATAATGCAGCCTCGTCATATGCTTAACTCATTGCATCCCTTCCAGTGAAGAGGCTCATGGGTATTTAAGCACATCAACAAGGGCCATGAGATACTTGCTCAAACAAAATCCAGATTTTGATTCAGTAAATGAGGAGATTCAGGACTGTTGTCAAAGAAGTACTGGCGACACCAGTCTAATTGTAGTGGACTATTGGGGAAGCTTTTTGGAAACATTGTATTTTCAGTGTGAACTAGCCATGCCTCATCCAATTACCTCATAGGGCAGTCCATACGTTGCTGCCCCAATCATCTTGTCTCAATAAACGGCATGTGGCAGGTCTATTGCAAGTCCACCAAGGCGTTTGGTGAATGTGATAGCTTCCAAGCCTTGTTGAGCTAGGACGTGGTAGATCTTACTAAGTCCATACCACCAGTAGCCATCTAGGCTAGGCGGACTCCTAAGTAAACAAGCGTTTTAGCACACACAATTGACTTTCCTGTAGAGTTAAATCGGACTGGATCGGGAGTTAAGGGCTCTAGAGGCTGGGTTAAAAGGCTATGTCACAGGGTGTTTATTGAAGCTGATGGGACCATAACTCAAGGTGTGGCCATATATAAGTTCTATAAAATCTGCGAATACAATAAAAGAGAAAAATGGGAACATGTGCTGCCTGGGAGTAGGAGGCAGATTGCAAGCAATTTACAGTGGAAAGTTCCTCCTGGACATCCGGATGGCAGGTGAGGCAAGATGCATCTGTCAGATGCAGCCCGACAAGAATCTCAGTGGTCTGGGATGGCGACAAGTCCCCTGGTCATGTCGGTCATCAGCGACCCAAGAGGTAAGGAGAGGACAGCAGGCTAGTGCTTGGCCAGTCAGGTCCCGGGCCATCAGGAGCGGCCCTGGGCAAGGTAGTAGCAGGAGCAGGGCAGTGTGAAAGCCTGGGACAAACTGATTGAAAATTGGGGGCACAATCAGTGCAGTGCTTAGAGTGGCACTCACATAATGACAGTGACCACTGCTCTGACTGCGCCGCTGACGATACGTTGAGAGAGCACAGCCCTCAGTCAATCTCCATATAGCTCAGGTATTGACCAATGGCTCAGTTTTCTCAATGTTATCAGAGATATAATGACAATGAATGCATGCATAGTAACACAGTATAACACATGATTTAGGTTTGCTCATGCAGATGTATAAATCAGGCATCCCAATAAAGAGTAATTGAGTTCAGACAGACATTGATCAGAGTTAACTGAGTCTTAGTTCATCCATCGGTGACCAATTAAAGTTATTGCTGCTAAGTTGGTCATAGGTGCCTCCCTGGAAAAGCCCCTCAATGCTCATTGGGAAAATGGAGAATGATGAGGATAATATAGATAGGAATATTTTTCTATTGAACGTGTATTGTAATCCGAAGGTTGAGGCTGACAAATGGATTGGAGCATCTAAAGGCATCTAAAGGTGATTCTCCCCCTGTACTTTGCAGAGATGATTTTAAATGTAATTTCCCAGATTTTAATCTATAGGAGAGCGATAACATCTTTCCACCATATTCCTCTCAGTTGAAAATGAGAGGCGTAGTTTAGGCGGAATATATAGACAGGTGGAACATGATTCAGACTAATGGGAATGTAAACGGGATGTCCTGAGCAAACCAACTTGTAAAACACTATCTTCGATCTCATCTATCAACTTTATTTTGTTGTCAGTCTCAACCTTTGGAAATGCACTGTCATAGAGGTAAAAACATCCACTAAAAGTGATCATGGGAAATTATTTTTAAAACTTAAACATAGATTCAAAGAAGCATAACTCCAGAATGATGTGTGTAGTAACTTTACAGTGAAAGGCTCTAGTGATAGGCAGATGTGCGCTTCTGGAAATATCTATGAATCGATGGGTGAAAAACCTTTGGGGTCCTGGAACAAGGAGGTTAAGTTAGTAAACTGTGCTGCAGGGTTTTTCCATATAACTATGTCTACCTGGCTGAAAAGTGGGGTCGTAACCAGGAGCTGGTCAGAGCGGCCTCTAGCGGTCAATACCAAACATCTGTTTGACGTGACTATAAGGGAGTGGTAGAAGAAGCCTCAACGAGAGATTAAATAGGAGAAGGCTGGTGGATCTCTTGACTCTGAAGGAAGAGTTACCAAAAATAGATGAATAAAACAATATTGTAAAAATTTGCTTAGAGCATATACAAAAATAATTCTGAGCCACAACAGGATGTACTTCTTTTTCCAGAAATACTAAAGGTGTGTGGGCTCACTTGCATAATGATGGAGCACACCAGCCTATAAAACAAGCACATTGTATATCAGAATGGGTATGGTGTGATCACTTTCCAAAGCAATGTTTCTCATCCCCAAACAAAGCTTTCTTTCTATCACCCAATAGTTCTTTTAACAGGGAACTAAACTTCAATCTGCAAGATCTTCAATTAGTGCTACAAAAACTGAAAAGTTAGAGGGACTGTGGTCCAGATGGGTCCCTAATATGGTGCTAAAAGATAACTTAGTTCTGTGGTCAGAAATATTAATGGCCTTATTCACTCGGGTGATTCATGAGGTGGAAGTCCCACACGCTCGATGGAGAGCCATTATAGTCCCAATCTATAAGAAGGGGATCAAGGACTTCCCTCTAAACTGCAAACCAATGCCTTTAAAAGCTAAATCTAGCAAGGTACTTGCCACATTTGTGGTAAAATATCTCTCTTGATGGGCATAACAACCTGAAAGGCTATGTATGTTCCACACAGGGTTTTGTAAAAATGCAGGGACATCAATACATGGTCTGTTTTATTTGCTCTGCCAGATGAAGGTGCTAATATTTGAAGGGGACAGTCTTCATTCAGCCAGCCTTGATATGACAGGGGCTTTTGACAGAGTGGATCGTCATAGACTTTGCAGGAATTTGGTGTCCTGGAATATCCTAGTAGGCTTGATAAACATGCTACTGTTTTTTCATACACACAATAACCTAAACGTGTGGTTCAATTCCAAAGACATCCTTTCTTAAGTTATATCGGTTAAATTAGGATTTAGGGAGGGATGTGTCCTGGCCCCCTGCCTTTTCAATGTATGTGTCCGGACATCCAAGATGCCCTTACAAAATCGAACTTATTCTCTCCTGAAATAGGTACCCTAACAAAGGGGTGGTTAGGCTGTGCCAATGTATTAGTGTTACTGGCTTCTACCCAAATAGGCTTGCAACATTGCCTACATAATTTCTGAGAATATGCAAGGGTCAAACTCTTTCAAAGCAATCACCTAAAATCGAACATTGTAAAATTCAAAAAGGGGGTTCAATACAAAAACATCAAGTGCCATGGAATGATAAATGGATAGTGTTAGCTGACCAAATAAATGTATTTAGAGTTAGTGGTGGCCAATCGAAACAAGTTGGGGCTCATAAAAGAAAAGTTAGGGGCAAAGAATCAATCCTTCTATATTCAAATGAAAACTATCAGGTCCGAATTCTGTTGCTTCTCACTCCAACCTTTAATAGAGTTCTATAAAACTAAAGTTACCCCCAGCATTACATATGGTTTGGAGATATCATAGGAAAAAGAATTGGCCATGACTCAATATATTGGAGAGTAGGTTATAGTGTGCAGTACTGAGTCTACCTTACTCCGTGCCAATGGCAATGGTGCAATTATATGTATGGTTATGTTCCTTGAGGTATACCATACAATGGAATTAGATCAATTTGTACCCAAAGCTGAAACAAAATAATGATAATAACATATGTTCAGCTTCGGGTAAGGTTATTTCCGAAGATTGAGATCAAGTGCTGCTGGAATTTCCATTTGGAATTTCCATCTAGTTGTGCAGAACATTTAGTGGAATTGAATATCTCCGCTGGTACAGTGCTTTTACACCTGGGAATAATTAAAAACACATGTAGGCAATCAGGCAATTTACAAAATATGGGATGTCTCACAAGGATGAATTTGAACATGCTATATGTTGTTTGTTTGTTTATTGTATTTATAGAGTGCACCTGACCCAGGGGTATCTGGGCGCTTGAAGTACAAATTATGGTTACAAATGAGCAGCAGATACATAATACAGATGTGTACAAAATATAGTTAAGCAAGATACATAAAAATGTGCAACATACAAATGAACAGTTCAGCATGCAAGTGATCTGTTGGAGACGCAAGTTGATCAAATGTTAGGTTAGTTTTTGTTAAGCAGCTATGAGATGACAAGAATTCTGAATTCTACAAATGGTTGGGTGGATTTGATGTTCTGTGGAAGTGTGTTCCATAGTTGGGCACCAAGAACTGGGAAACCGGTACCGCCAGACCTTTTGAGGTTATATCTGAACACCATAAGGCAGGAGGTGTTGGTAGATTTGGTGGTTCTGACAGCTTTTGGTAGTTTTGTCGGTAATGTAGGGTGGGGCTTGATTGTCAAAGCTTTGTGGGTAAGGCATAAGGTTTTCAAGTAAATTTGTTCTTGTATGGACAGCCACTTACAGTGTTTTCTGGTAGCCGATATGTGCTCTCTTTTGGGTATGCTTAATGCTGCTCTAAGCGCATTGTTTTGCAGGATCTGCAGCTTATTAGTTACAGCTTTGTTGGTGCCTAGGTATAGGCCGTTGCAGTAATCCAGCTTAGATTGAATACATGCTCTGACCAGAGTGAGGCAGCTGTTGGAGGATAGTATGAGAATATGCCAAGTGTCTTCTGGTTCTAATGTTACCAATGGCTAATATTAAAAATGGTCCCTCTTTCTCTGCAAGGTCGATGTTCCTAATTCTTATTAAATATCTTGCATACTCTTGAAGTAATAGGCCGTCAATTAAAAATAGGTATATAACTTAGCAAAGTACTGGCCGACAAACATTTCTCTTTGAAAAATTCATCTATTAGGTTGAGAGGCTGCTGACATACATGTTTTTATTCAGGTTGGCAACTCTGCCTCCTGAACATTGCTGTGGTGGCCTTTCTAATTTAAATATTCCTGCTACTGGAAGAAAAAGAAAAAGAAAGTTAGAATATATTATAAGAAGATAGAGGTCCTCTTTATTATAAATTGAATGTTTCCTCTAATCAATTGAACGTGTTACCACAATAGAACTTGTCACTTTAGTCAAGATTACCCCTAAAAAAGAAGAAACAACATCTTGGCGATTTCCTGTTTTAAAATGTTCATACTGTGTGTTCATTGGTTTACTGGCTTCAGCCGTATGGTCAGGCTGTTGAAAGCAGCTCCTGTCAATTACTGTAGAATTGTCATATCAGGGAAGTGTGTTTGTTAAGGTGATTGTTTGTTTGTAATCTATGTACATTAATTGTATGACTAATTGTATGAGTAATGACAATTATTTGTAATGTATATTTAATGTATTTGAGATATTTTGTGAAAGGAATATCTTTATTGAAACCATATCATAATATTTTCTTTTTTAAAGCATGATTTAAGAATATTTATTTTTCAAGATGAATAGGACAGCAGAGGATTACATATTCAATCTCACAATATTGTTCATCTTCTCAAACAACACTTCTCATTAATCTTTCAGGTTAAAACATACAGCAAACCTGTTGATTACTGCGTCAGGCTTGAGCACTCACTATGTGCATTTGTTATTTGCTCTTAAACCACACGTAAATGAACATGCAGGAATAGGAACGCACAACATTCCAACTAATGTAGGATGCAGGTGAACGTTGCCTCAGACAGCAAATGGGTTATTTCAAAAATATGAATAGATTTCTTAATGTAAGTGACATCTATTCTCATGCCTATTCCATGTGCCTATCTTCAACAAACCAATTAATATTCAAATGAGATAATGACAATAATGTATGCTTTGATGTATTTATAGGTTGTGCTACATACATAACATGCCACCATCCAGTGACTTCAGGGGGCATCAGCCTTTATCCTGGTTGGAAGATTGTTTGGATGCAGCTCATCAAATGCACGACGAGATGACAGGGACCAAGCAGGACGTCAGTTTTATCTGCTTCGAGAAGGAATAGATTGATGGTGGTCCTCAAGTTGAACCTTTCAAGGTACACAACAGATATCCAGCTGGTTGAATCACCAAGTCCCTCTGAGGCAAGGGGCGGATTGTCCTAAAGATGTGCATAGAGCCCAAAAGATTGGTTGAAATGGGCCTTTCACTCTCTTTCCTTAACCACTGGCTGTTCACTCTGTCAATGAAGAACCCATTGAGTTGTCATAAAGATGGTTACTTTGTGGTGTGGGGGCGTTAGTGCCCTTCCTCCATGTTTTGACTGCCTTTACTCACTACTGAAAGCTAAGGGATTTTAATTTACTGATGTGCATGTACCAGGCTGTCAGTCTCTAAAAGGATATATGATCAGGGTTAAAATAGGGCCTATACCTGGTGTGTATGATTTTATTGCGCTACTGGGAGTCATTCTCTTTTTGTTAATTGCCTCTGGAGTTTTAACAATTGTTTTTTGGAGTTGGCCAGCATGAATACTGCCTAGAGGACCTGATTAGTTACATACATTGGTTGGAATGCAATCAAAGTAGATTATGTATTAGTGTGTTGCACTGACAATTTATAAGGGTCAGTGAAAGTCGAAATAAATCCCAGGGTCTTAATTTTGAGGTGGGTTTGGTTGGTCACCTAGAAGGAAAGGGCAAGCAAATAGACCCCTGCTTATATACTTCCCTCATACAAAACAGACTAGGGTTGAAGCATGTGGAGATGAAGAGAAGGTTTACAAATCAATCCTCATCCACACGGTTGGTTTGTATTCTCTCCACATACATCTGGAAAAGGATGTAGAACTTTTTGATTATCTGGGCCAAAGGGTGTGTGTACACATTATACAGTAGAGAAGGGACCCCATCATCCCTTGTGAGCTAAGTCGATGTTGAGGGAGACATAGTGTAATAGGTTTGGAGAGCCAAATATGTCATAGCCTCGCTGGGGGATTCTACAAGATCTGCTGGATCTACTGCTAATTTAGGCATAGCTAGCTGGACCTTTTGGCCGAGGATTGTTTGAAGACTTTGATCCAGTGCAACATCATTGCAGAGACCCGCATCGTCTTGTGTAGGCTAAAGAGAAGGACCCTGGTGTTTGACAGTATCATATGCTGTGGAGTGCTCAAATTGACCAAGATAACAAATTGAGCGCCTGCATGTTCTTTCAGAAAATGTCAACCTTTTTTTTTAAAAGACCAGTTATGTTTCTCTTATTGGTCTCTGAACACTGATTGCCTCTTGTGGAGTTGAATAATGGCTTGGATCTCCCAGAATGGTGTTTTAGCTATAGAAGTAGAATAACATTTGAACTCTACAGAATAACAAGACCCAATTATGTGTCAAAACTTTGTCCCAAACTTTTAAGATTAGCGTTTGCACTTTCCACATATTTTGACTCATAATATTTGACTTCAACTTGGATTGTGCTATGCAGATGTACATGAATTACACTAATGGGCATTCGAATTCAGGCTTAAAACGGTCCATAAGTGGAGAAGATGTTGCAAAGGGAATAACACGTGCCACAAATGTCAGTTTGTCTGAGGTCAAAGAAAACCTTTTGAACCAAGAACATCTAATGACACAAAACGAAGGCCAATTCAAAAACAAAAGGGGATTATCTGATGAAATCCAGTGTCTTTCAGGCTAAATACTTATCAAACAACAAAAGTAGACCCTTGGATGGAGGATGACAACATATTCATTTATCTTTTTTTTATAAATATCGACAAAATGAAGGCACCTCAAATAAGATGTAAACATTGTGGTAAACAATGTAAGTCAAGGCTCATGTGAATGCCGCTCTAGTAACGTGGCATTGTGACATGCAATGTAAGCTCTTAACTAAATCTTAATTGGCTATGTTAAGACTGAGCCTGTTTGCTAATGGATTACTGTGCTTTAATGAGTGCCGATGTTATCTCTTGGAATGGCAGGTGTGTGTTTTGTTCAATGATGGTTCCACCCTAGTCAGTTCATCCTGGGATGAGGATGCCAGTGGCTGTCCACTTAAATGCATTTCTGTGTCCTGTGAAACTATACACAGTTAACCCCTTGCTCATTAAACAACAAATAAAAAATAAACTTTACCGGAATCTTACAATGACTGATATCTAGTGCATATTGGCTGGCATGTGTCATCCCAGGAGCATAACAGTATTGGCCAGCTAGTGCCAGAGTGACCTGTTCAATCCAGGAGGGTCACACAATCTGAGAGCAACTGAACGGTGTCCCCCTAAGTGAACTGTCCATAGATAGAGGGTCACAACAGGTGGAGATGGGCTGGCATGAGACAATCCCTGGAAGGTCAGCAGTACGTTGTGTGACTATCGTTAAGTACTGCATTGGAGGTAGGCAGCACCTGGCTGGAGGCCTGTAGGTTGGCCTGTAGCATCATCTTCATGTTTCTCAAAAATGGGTGGACAGGAATACCACTTTCAGTAGGTTAGTGTTTGGTCCAGCTACTTCCAGATCATATGGCTACCTGGGACTTACTCTGCAGACACCAGAGGACCTTTCTCTCTCCATGATAAACCTGAACATGAGGAAGCTGTATTGCCAGGCAAAGAGAGGCTATTGTGGAACAGAGGAGACTCAACAAGAAGTGAGTGCAGCAGAAATGTAGACCTCATGGGGATACTGAGGAAGTTCAGTATATGATATAGATGTTGATAGTGACAAACAGTAGACAACACCAATATTGCAGCATGGACACACTCCAGCCCACATTTCAGGAGAGTCTTAAAAAAGGAGACATTAGGGGAAGTGAAATGTTGTTACATGTGAAGAAATGCAGGAACATACAATGATAGCGGCTGGGATGGCATTAATGGGTGCAATAATATCAGCCGTGGACAGGCACTACTAGAGGAAGAAACACTGCACATGAAAAAGCGGGTGTGAAAGGCAAAATACAAACTGCAGAAGAAAGTTAGAGACAGCACATAGGTAAGTAATTTAGTAGGGGGAAGACATTGATGGGAAAAGGTTTTAGAGGAAAGGGAGAATAAATCCAGACTGCATCTGAAATGGTCAGGTCAAAAAGCAGTCCATTTCATAAAGTCACTCATCCACCTCATGCCTGTACAATAGGATCCCATATAACCCTCCCTTGTTCGCTCTGTTATTATGACTGTGTTTCAGACTTTATTTTTTGTCTATAAGTAGGCAATAGCGTTATTTATCAAGCTGATTTATATAATAACATTGTATCTGATATTACAAATAAGAGAGCCCCTGTACACAGCCACCACCACAGCTTTTTCATCAATGGTGGCACATCTATCTTGCTATGCTACTTGAGATAAAGATTCATCCATGGGTAATACTACTGATCTTAAGACCCTCAGTTCCAAGCATTAAACAGAGATAACCCAAGATAAGAAGCTCCTTTTTGCGAGTGAGATTGAGACAGTTGAACATTCAAAAAGACAGTTATTTTGTGCTCTGAAATTACTCTAGAGCAAGTCTCACTGTGAGCCAACCAAACCTACTTCGTGGTGTGGAGAGAGGACATTCATTTCCTCCTCGCCGACAAAGTCAATACGATCCGAGCAAAATTCCTTAACTATTCACTGGCCAAGTCACCTTTTCCTGAGTCTGAATTTCTTCCTGGTAAAATAGTCCCTAATTTTGATTTCTAGGAAAATACACCAGCAGTAGTCAGAAATATTATTTTTAATATGAAAACTACGATCTGTCCTGACAATGGCTGTTCCACTCACTTTGTGATGGGCTCTGTGGAAACAGCTCCACCCCTTCTAACGAAATTGTTAAATGAGTCGTTATCGAAAAGTTATGATTTTATCCCTCAAAAATGTTAATTTCTTAAGAAGCCCTCTCTGGCTCCAGATCAACATGCTACCTATAGTCCAATTATGAATACATCCCCCTTACTAAGATCCTGGAACATCCTGTGGCTATTCAGCTCCAGTCTCTTGTTGAGTCATATGGGCTTTTACCAAAGCTACATTGCCAGTTGTCAGGGAACAGTGCCTTTGCAATAGAGATGGTTCTAATGACTCCCTTCTTGTAATGTTGGGCTATTCCACTGCATTTGACACCCTGGACATGGGGATCATTCCTCGTCATCTGAGGGGGTGTCCAACAAAGCACTGAAATATCTGCCTCAGATTATACAGTACTATGACTGAACCTGTGACCATGCTCTGTGGGATCCCATAGGGGTCGGTTTCACCCCCCCCCTTCTGTTCATACTATTTAATTTCATTATTTACTGTTGAGACTTAATGGGGCGCACCATTGTTACACTGATGACACATGTTCCTCAAGCTCACTGCAAATTCTGCTAGTGATAATACATTCCTTAAAGATGTTTTCCTGAAGATTAGGAGCTGGAAGCAAAGAAACAAGACTCAGTTTGAACAGCAGCATCACTGAGATGGTCACTATCTTTTCCCACTGAAGAACAAAAAGGAATCTTCCTTCAACCTTCCTTCTGCTTTCTCTTTAGACATCCAGATTTTGCCTACTCATCCTACAGTGAACGGACTGGGTGTTGCCACTTGTATCTGTTCTCTCAGGTCAGTTAATGCCAATTCAATAGTTACCAGCAAGAGCTACTGCCCTTGATTATTTAAGCAAATTCCATCATACCTCAATGAGGACTATTGGGCATCATATCCCTGAAAACAGTCTGAGTTAGATTAGACTACCTCAATGCTATCTAAAAAGGCACTCCTAAGATTCTTCCTTAGAAGCTTTTAGTCCTGTATCATGCAACCTCAAGGGAACACTATACGTTTGCCCTGCGCCATCTACACTGGTTTCCATCCAAGTAGAAATGAAGCTCAAAGTGTTGGCCATTGCACATGAATGTGTGTATTGGAGTGTTCCATCCTACTTGGTTAGCAGGCCAAAACTATTTCAATCTCATAGATTATTCCACATTACTAAATATATTTATATTGTCCCTCTACACTATAATCTGAAACTGCTGGAAAAAAGAGTATCTCTGTTCAGGCTCTCAGGATTTGGAGCAAAAACCCTGAAGACTGCTGGGCTATTTTCAAAAAAGGTGTAATAACGTTTGCTTTATGCCAGTTGCCAGACATTAATCAGTCCTGCTTTTTGTTTGGTTCCCACTGATGCCCTTCTCTGTCCATGCCCTTAGGGTTCTTAGCACTGAATGAGATAATTAAGCATTAAGCCCCGAGCCACGGGGACATTACAGAGTCAGGTGCCCAATGTAAAAAAAAAGGCCACCAGGAAGGGAAAACAGAGTCTGTTTTCTCTTTGCATGGCGGCCATCGGGAGCGGACGTACTGGGGAAAGAAGTGTTCCCAACGTATCTGCTCCTGGAAAAGGACCAAAAAGAAGGTAAGTGGGTTTTGGAGGGTAGGGTGGCAATTGTTTGGAGGGTGGGGGAACAGTGACAAAACATTTACCCGAATGCCCAGCATGAGAGGATGACATCCTCCAGGCGTGCGGAGGCTCAGACCGGGGATTTACCTGTTTCAAGCTTTCTGATTGGTTGAGGGGCTGCCATGCCCCACGCCGGGATTAAAGGATAGGAATCTTGGGCGAGTGATTCCTGGTTGTGTAAAGCCCCAGTGAAGGCCTATCAGATTGCATGTAACAATCTGATTGCTGCTCGCTGGGATATTAATTGAACATCAAATAGACTAAAATAGCATAACTTAACATAACAACACACATTAGAAAACAAAATTGCAGATGGGCTGTTCCACCTGGCAAATGGAAAGCACTGGAAAATAGAGATTGAATGGAAGACGTTGATGCACAGTAGAACAGGCCACCAGGGCAGGATGCATCCTCAGGGTCATAGCTAGACAGTTGATAAAAGAGACACAGAGTGCTGGAAGAAGATTGCAGGAGATGTATTGTTGGGTCTTGCAGACAAAAGAGTTTTTTTACAAGTGTGTACCTTTCTTGTAAAAATGTCGGTAATACCAGCTCCAGCATTTTTTCCAGAATGGCACACTTCAACTTTGCCTGTTGGGGTCACTTTTCTACCGGCAGGCCTTACCTGCTGGTAGATCAGGCCCATGCAAGCAAATAAATGCAGCAATTACTCGCACTGCTAATATCAGTGCAAGTTATTGCCACCATTCCATCCCCATGGAGTGGTATGGGACTTCATGGGAATGGGAATTTACTGGCACTCCACTTCCCATTACTGGGATATCGGGCTGCAGAGATGGTAAGTGCAGTTTGGCGGTATTACAGGTGGGATACCTGCAAACTCATATTGAGGGGATTTTTAAAGTCATGGCAATCTGCATTTTAAAGAACAAGGGGCGTGCAAACGACTTTACTGCTTCTCATGTTTCAGATGGAAGGAGAGAGGGAGTGTGAGAAAGGGGTGCATTAAAAAAGTGTATACACTTAGGCGCTAAAGAAGACTGTTCTCTGCCAGGGCATGGAGATCCTGGGTGCCTTCCGAATGCCACGGATCAAGATGCTTGTGCTGTGTTGGTCCCGCTCCTCCAGCATTAGTGGGCATTCTTTATGGTGCTGTAATGGTTGGCCCCGGACGTTCGTCAAGGCTGTCTCGACTCAAGTGTATCTCGGGCCGCCAGCATCAGAGAAAGACTGTCTGGCTGTTCTAAGCATCAAGACGTTGCTGGCCATTCCTAGCAGGTTGTAATGTGTTCTGTTTTTGTTTTGTACCTTCACACCCTAGAGGAGCCTCTTAACCTCTAGGCAGGATCTGGGGTGCCCCTTGGTTAATACTTCATGGCACACATCATTGTGAAGGAAATAGTGTAAAACGAACATTGGGATTATAAAATCAATGTACGGTGTGATCAGGGAGGTGGCCTGCTGCAGCGCTGCAGTCGGTGGTCCATCAAGTAGAATCATGGAAAGTCATCAGACTGGAGATTAGAGTTGGTTAGCTAAAGTTCCAAAAGAACATAATGTGAAGAAGTCAGGAAGGCAATGGTGTCCGGTCAAAGTTTCGACTACAAAAGGATTGAATGCAATAGGGTCGATGCAATAGGACCGAAAACAAAAGGGTTGATTTTTTTTTTAAATTACATATATTTTTGGGGGTTTCCGTATAGGTAAAAAAGGGTTTTTTACCACAAAAATGGGGGTTGCCGGGCCCCCAGCCCCCCCAAAAAAAAGGTAAAAAAAATAAATAATTTTTTCGAACCTTTTGTTTTCGGTCCTTTTGATTTGACCCTTTTGTCATTCGATCCTTTTGAGTCGATCCTTTGACCTATAACCGAAGGTGATATTGTTTCTCATCTGTTCCAAAGCTTATGGAAGAGAAGTGCATCCTCTGACGCTATTGATTCTGCGACCCTGGGAGGGAGAAGCAAAGCTTAGTGACAGTGCTTAGGGAGCACCCCAGCCGTAGCCTCTGGAGCAGAATACAAGAGGGCCATAACACAGTCTGCTTGAAAGGGTAAGATGGAGACTGCTGACGGGCTGGCTATTCAGTGGATGGTCTCGGTACCAACACGTCCTTCACATACTCAATGGACTCCAATAAAGGCAGCTGCTTTCTTGGGAAAGGGAAGTTGTCTGGACGGAGATGTGCTGCAGGAGCCAGTCAGAATGTTAATCCTGTGGAACAGTGACAACATGGTGCAGAAGCGCGTGCCCACCTTCCCGCTGACGTCTGAAGCAGGAAATTGCACATTTCTTAACCTTAGGCCGCTAAAGGTATTGATTTGTCAGACAATTATTTCTTTTTGCTTGCCGCCCACAGCAAGGGAAGTTAAGGCTTGGTATAATAACAGGTTTCTAAGCCAGAACCAACAAAAAGAACCAATCTTCGGGAGTCCGTTCTGCTTAAGAAGCGAGGGAAGGAAGCCGTGAGTGATGTTGTGTTGCTGTGACGTGCTTTACCACTAAAGGCAGCAGCTATAAGACTCCTGATAGAATTCATGACATCCCTTTCATCTGGTTCGGGCAGTCATTATTTTTGGTCGACTGCTTGGGAGTAATTAAAAAGCTGCCATCTATCAGCATTGCCTTCTTCAGTATCGGCCTAACGCGCGATGGCAGTGTTTCCTGAAAGGAACAAAAGCGTTCTTTACCTGTGTAAAGGCCTATAGCTAGGCTCTTACTGGAATACCAAAGAGTCAAAAAGCTTCGGTGGATGGACAGATCATTTCAGTGGGATGAACGGCCACGCTGCCAGGTATCTGAGAGCAACTTGCGGGACGGCCTGAAAAGAAACATCTTGAACCTCTTTACTAAACAGACAATGGCAAATGCATTCAGAGTATTGTAAAGTGCACTTTGAAAGACCAAAGCCTTCTTTACAAATACGACAGGGATGGACAGTCCTGCATAGGTAGGGACCAGAGAAGGGTCGGTTAGTGACAAGGCGCAACCAGGGTCCCAGTCAGTAACAGTAGGTGCCTCTCTGACCAACCAATACTTCTATTCTAAAGTAGCAGCTATGGCTCTGGTTGCTAAGAGACAGGGATCTACAGTAAGTACATTGTTCTCAGACCGATTTTATTCATCCAGATATTTTTCACCAAATTGCCAAAATTCCTGCCCATTATGGGGGTGTTTCCTCTTCAGACGGACATGTTTTCCGCCTCCCCCTTTTCATGTATACCTACACCTCCAAGCTGTTTTCATTGTCCTTATTAATTATTAATTTAATCATTGACCTGCAATTGTTGGTCTAATGGAATTGTGCTCATTTTAAATATTTTTTGTTCTAATGAAATCCAAAATCCGTAGAAAGATGTTGGCTTACAAGGGAAACTGCTTATTTTCCTGTAATGCCTACCACAAGTGCTGACACCTCAATCCATAACTCATCTCCTTTCAGTGTCAGTTACACCATTTACAAACAGTTTAAAACAATTTGAAAATAGTTACCAAGGAGAACAAGAAGGTTCATGTGCCTTGTGGAGCAGGAGGAGCTTGCCTCTTCCACTATGACAGGGTCAGTGGCTTCCGTCAGATGTTGGGAAATTATATTGCTGCAATATGACACCAGTGGGCATTATCAGAAAATAAACTGTGGAACATCCTGTGCTGGTAGTCCTCCTAGTGCCAGTTTATTGTACACCTTAGACATAAATACGGCTTAGGAACTAATTTCTGAATTCTGTGTTGCGCCCATAGACATTAGAAAACGACACATATGGCAGTGTCTGCATTGTGCACTGTTAGGGAGAATTCTCCAGAATGGCTAATTTCCCTTAACTACTGAGTCCCTCAGCAGCTTTGCTGGATTTCTAGGATTTTTCTTTTTCTCACCTGGTAAGAGTGTGAGCCTTTTTTCCCACTCTTATATGTGTTTTGCTGTGTGTGTTTAACATTTTTGTGTTCATAGACTGTGGAGCTTCACCTACTCCATAGGCACCATCTTTTTACTGTGTGTTACACATCACCTTCAGTGCAGTGACACAGGGTTGTCTTTTTCAGACTTCCCACTTTAAACTCCATTTTCTGGGACTGACTACTGTCTCCCAGCCATGTAAAATTGCCATTGACTTTATTAGTCTTTTTAAATTCTTATGGAATGTTATTTTGTTCCCTTTTCATTAAGACTTGGCTGGTGGCAGTGGTAACTACCCTATTTCTCCTACCGCAGTTATTTTAAATAGCCTTGGTATAGTTTTAGGCTATCTTAGTAGGCCATATGTACTTTTAAACGGTTCCAGCTGGGTTTATTCACCATTTCTTTTTGTAAAAGTCTTTCTTGTGTTTTACTCTGCGCGCCAAACTAGGTTTGGTTAAGACCTCCTTAGGCACCTGAATGTCTGAGGGGCACAGGATGTGAGTGAGGGGTTTGAAACTCCCTGCACAGGGTCTCCTTGGAGACCCATGTCACACTCTGCTATGATTGGCTGTGGTGACTGTCCCGGCGGGACAGCCACCCTGCTGTGTGATTGACAGCCGGTCGTGTGAATGGGGGAAAACTGCATAAAAAGCAGGTCTCTGGGACTGAGAAGGCAGAGTCGTCACTGGATCAAGAGAACCGAAGAGAAGCTGACAGAAGAGGACCTCTACCACAACTGAACCTCCCAGTGAAGCCCTGCTGCGGGTCCGAATCTCCAAACTTCGACGACAGGGAAGATCTGCAAGGAATCTTCTCCCCTTGAGCTGGTGGGAACAACCAGTTCACCAAACTGCAAGCCAGGCCTCCCTCTTCTGGTCGAATTTGCTGTACAGAGCTACAGTGAACCGGATAGCCAGGAGGAACAGACCCTGCTTGAGTTTTAAGGAGCACACCTTTTATTTGTTGCTTTGCTCTGCTGCTGGTTTCTTTCTTGGGCAGTGCAAGACCCTCCAGTTTTCCGACTTCGTGTCAGTCTGACAGTCGCTTCAGGAACCGTGAGCCTGTAGGGCCTGCCGGGAACGTCTGCCTCAGGTACAGCCTTCTTCTCCATTTAAGGTACTGTTCAAATCCGTTTGTTCGTTCCATCCGACCGTAGTAAAAGTGTTTGAAATCTTTTGCCAATCCAAGGGCTTGTCCTTCTCTATTCTTTAAAGTAACTTTTCGTCCGACTTTGTTCTGACCTGTTAGCAAAGACTTAACCGCAAACTACTCTAAACTGTGTGATCCTCTGCAAAGACTTTGGTCCATTGACTTTGGCCCAGGCCTCTTGATTTGATTTCCTCACTGTAGTTACTTTTTCTAGATTGCCCTGCTTACTTACTTGTTGGTGCTGCTCAACCTTTGTCTAACTTTTTCTTTCCCTCCCTTTTTAATTAATGGAGTGCTATTTTGCTCACACTTCATTTTGAGCTTAACTTGTCCAGAATCTATTGGGTGCGGTGTAGTGTATTAAGATTGTGATTTTTCAACTGCTTGATAATAGTGAAATGTTTTATAAATAATGTGTAAATAAATGTATATTCTTTTACTTAGAAACCTGGAGTCATTGTTTGTTTGAACCACAGTAATTGCTATCCTTTATGTAACTATTGGTACTGCTCACTTTATTCTCGACATAAGTCTGGCTGCTCAGCCATCGCTACCACTTTACTGTGTAGTACTGGCTTGTACCAAAGGTGAATTTGTGATGTCACTTGTAGTCTTAATTGTGTGTGGTATTCCCAATGGGTACTGCATATGATTCTAACATGCACCTGACAACCAGAGGGGGAACCAACTTCACTATTATGCAAGTTGCAAACCTGAATCTGTGATGCTTATGGACATGTGTAGGGTGAATTTAAATATTGTGCATCTGCCTTGATTTCAGAAAGACTAATTAACACAATGTGTGAACATGCTGAGGCGAACAACCTCAACATTAACCACAAGAAGACAAAAATCATGGTGATTAATTATCAAGAGACTGGGAGTGATACATTCATATGGAAGATCAAAGACAAAGCTATTGAGTTGGTCATTAAATATGTATGTTTGGGTGTTTCCGATTACTTAGTGCCAGTAAGCTGTCCTTGGATACCACTAGGAACATACTTAGAAAATGCAATGCCATAAACAAAATGTGTCGCTTACAGAGGTGGGCGCTCTACAGAAGGCATCCTTCGAATATACAAAAGATGTACTATACCTAGTGCTCTTTATGGGATGGGGTCCCATGACAACGAGATACACAACATTCTTGGGTCACATTCCTTTGGGAAAGCGAGGAGAAGCTCCTTAGACATTGATGAAAGTGAATACCCGAGGCACAGAAGGTATTACCTCCTGTCATGGGACCCAAAGTCTACAGCTCTAAATAAAACAGGACGGTGCATGATATAAGAATCCGAATTGAAACTGTTAGTCATGACCAGTTGGACCAGAAGGATGACTATGTAACTAGCTGACCGAGAGGGAAAAGAGGAAACAAGATTGACATTTCCTTAAAGAAATTTAGGAAGTCTTTCACAACAACCATTGAGGTTGATTGGAGGCATTGGGATATACGTCCAACTAGCCACCACGGGTACCACACAAAGATTTGAGAAGAATTTGAAAATACTTACAAAAGACACAAGAATCTTTGTGCCCCTGATGAATGTCCCACATTTATGTTTTGAATTGGACAGAAACCTGTACAAGTAGGGCGAGGGTTAGAACACATTAATACAAATACCATTCATGTATCGAAAAGAAGGCACCAGTGTGAACTATCACACTAAGGTCTCCATTTATACTGGACATATAAGAGTCACATATATTGGTTTATTTGTGTTCTTTTTTTTAAATGTTTTTATAATGTTTTTGTGATGTGATCATTTGATGATTATGAAATATTTTATTTTTGATTGATAAAAAGGTATTTAAACAAGACACAAGTGTTATGGTTCCAACCTATAGAGGCATAGTTCATATCTTCTTTTTGTAGATTATATACTTATACCCACAAAGTAAGTGTTACGCTCACCTGGTCTCTGCGGGGGTGTTGAGGCACAGTTGGAGCCCCCCCCCCTCGACTTGGCTCCTCTGGATCACCTCCCTCTCCCGGTTGCTGCAGAGCCTGATGTTATGGATGCTGGTATGGCCCCTGAGAGAAGATGAGAGCTAATGAGAAGGGTGTGGGGGTGTTGTGACTTCCATCGACCCTCTCGTGCCAAAATGAAGTGTTCAAGTGTTTTCCCATGCAATCTCACCTGTTGTGTTTTAACGTTGAGCTATCCGTCCTGCTTATCGTAGCAGGGGCACGTAGAACAGACCGAGTTGCTTCACTGGTCCGTGGAAGTGTTGATCCAGACCGGCTGCAACCAATCCACTTAGAAGGTAAGTCTTTTGGTTGTGATTGTAATTTGTTTATTATAATGTCATTGTCTTGTTCAATAATAATTCTTGCAATGTCTATTCTCATCCCTATAGGTATGAAGAATCATATCGGAGTCGTGGAGTGAATCCGGGGAGTTCCTTGAGCCTGATGGAACTGGTAAGTTGGCCTTCATAATGGAACCCTAGGCACTGGTATGGCGGCCAAGCGTTCGTTATTGTTATGAATTCTAACCTGTTGTTCTCTCTTTTCTCTTGCAGGAGAAGGCTGACGGTCAAGAATGAAGTCCGGGTGCTCGATGCAGGGTGAAGACGTCGCGAAGAAAAGGAACGAAGTGGAGCTCCAGTTAGCTGGACGCCCGGATCAGGTGAGAAGAAGGCCCCGACTCCGGTAGTAATGGGATGCAGGTAAGAGGCGCACACATCAATGGTGCGGCTGGGAGCAGGTAGGAGAGCCTTTGGCGATGGAGTTGCTGGATTTAGGTAAGAGGCACACACAGCGATGGAGTAGCTGGATTCAGGTAAGAGGCGCTCACAGCGATGGAGTAGCTGGATTCAGGTAGAGGCGCGTACAGCGATGGAGTGGCTGAAAGAAGATAAGAAGCGCCGTCAGCGGTGGAGATGCTGGAATCTGGTAAGATGTTTTCAGAGATGAAGCAGCTGGAATCAAGTTGATGTGCAAGTAAGAACATCGGTAAGCGTTACACTGCAAAAGCAGAACAACGCGAAGCAGAGGCATGTGAATGGGTTGGCCTTATATAGGCTGGCCCTGGCCCCTCCCTTTAGCCCCACCTAGTGGCTCCATCTTGCCCCACCCAGGGACTCCTGCATGTGCCTTCTAATGTTGTTCTATGGTCACGCCCGGCCGTGCTGCACGTGCCTTTGGCACAGAGTGTGCTAGGCACACTTTTACATGAGCCTGGCGCCAGAGGCTGCACTGGGTCCATTTGGACCCTGGGGATGAGGGAGGACTGGCCCTTAGTTCTGTGGCTCTGACAGCAAGAAGAAAGAGATCCCTTTAATTGGGCTTAGCCATTTAGATAAGTGCAATGTTTAGGTTGTACCACTGGGATTTTGAGGTGTCAATTTTTAGAGGGTACCATGCGGATTTGGAGGCGCAACATTGCATGTACATCGCAGCTTGCACCATGAGTAAGAGGGCTCCAGAGAGGATGAGGATGGGGACATGGGAAGAAGAAGATTCCACCTGCTAAAAATGGTGTTGAGCCCACAGGTGTCCCATGTTCTACAAAACCCTCTAGTGCTAAGGTGAAGGAGAAGGGGCCACCAGGGAAGAGACACTTCACAGATGAGGAGCTAACAATCTTCATTGATTATGTTGACATAAACAATGCCTGTGGTGGAGGGGTGTACAGTGAAAGAGGTCCACAAGAGGATGTATGACCTCTTGAGGCAGACCAAGGAGTATCTTGGAACGCAATTTGGCTTCTGCACAGGCTACTGGAGGTGGATAACCACATGTGGATGAGCTGACTCCATTAGAAGAGGTCACTGGTTAGGAAGTGGTTAGCATGGGAGGCATGGACACCTAGGCAGCCACATCAGGCAAGTGTCATGTTTGCATGAGGTATATGCTTACCTCAACACATATATGATATTCTTTCACATGTTTTAGTAGAGTTGGTCATGGTCCCTCTCACCCATCCATGGGTATGACAGTAATGCATACAAAGACACTTCCATTCCATGTTGTGCATCCTATAATGTGGATGTGTGAACCATGTCTGCGTTTGACATTGATCTTACAGCACACATCACTGTATATAGTATTCTTTAGAATGATTACTATATAAAGCAATTGACCGCAATACACATTTCACAGGGCATACTCACAGTGACATGATTGTGGATTGTGCCTTGTGAACACTAATTGTGACTCACACAGAATACCAATGGGCAGTGGCTCCGATGTCAGTGTCATCCTTTCCTTGGCGACCAGTGGACATGGATAAGCAACAATGTCAGTGAGAAGTCACATGAGGGTGTGTAACAGTCTGAAGATGCAGTGGTTGGCAAAAGATATTTGATGAGTGGCGTTCATTCCACTTCTGGGGTGTTAATTATTCAGAGTTAATGAACGTGCACACTAGTGATATTCATGTTGCACTCTCCTCACACATGATCAAGATGCATGCGAGCGTGGGTAACCACTAATCAGGCCTTGGCCAATCTGGCAAAGCAGTTGATGGGATTTTGACAACACAATTTCTGGCATGCAGGTTTTGTCGGCATTAGTAAATGTGATACTTTCACATGTTGTAAGTAGGCATTGAAGAAGTAGAGGAGGGAACCATCAATTTAGCATAGAATTCCATTTGTCTACTGTTAGAACTTCCAGTCTCATACATGCATGTGTGTATATATGATCGCCTAATTCTCCAATCAGCAGCTTGATGCAGGACCCAATGTGCCCCAACGTAACTGCTCAGAGCATTGATTATCACCCACCCGTGCATTGCACATTACAGGATGCCCAGTTGCAATGTCTGATGCAGGTGTGCCAGGACCTTTTGTGTCTGTATGTTTTGGATGTGCATAAGTGTGTTCAAATTGTTAGGTGAGCCTCTACATTTTGTTGTCTGACTTTGTGCAGGTGATGATGCAGTGGATGAGGCGGAGGCAGAGGACGGGGCACAACTATCCACCAGTGCTTCCATGGTGATGTGTCTGGTGAGAATCTCCTCCTGTTACAGGCAATCATCCACAGGCCTGCTGACTCGTCTTCTGATGATGCTCTTGAATGAGATCTGGAAGGCATATTGAGGGACATGGTGGAAGGGCCACAAATGGGTAGCCCAGATGACATGGAGCTCCTTGAGTTAAAGAGGCTGCTGAGTCTGAGGAGCAAAGCCAGGAGAACCTGGGCATAGCAGCGGAGACACCTGTTTCAATGGTGGATTGTGCATATACAGGTTTGCCTCCTACCATCATGGAGTCAGCAGTGGACGCTGATGTCCCTGGGAGGGTTGTAGACCACTAACCTATGACAGTGCATCACTGTGATGGGTCCGGGCTCCAGCATACCAGCTGGGTAGGCCATGCACACTTGGTGGATGTCTGCCGTACAGACATTTGGAGTGGGAGAAAGAGTTTCTGCATGCAAGTGCCCAACGGGGCCTGCAAGAGAGAGCCAGGGGCATCCATCACCTATTAGAAAATGTCATCTCAAACAATGACACCCACACTGGTGAACCAGTTAGGTTTGGGTGGTGAGGCATTAACATAGCCATGGCTAGTCATTAGGTGGGTAAAAGACCACACACACTCATAGGATGTGTGTTTATCCTCACATTTTATTGCCATCCTATCTGTGTTCCATAGAATGCGTTCTGGTTGTACCTAATATGTAAAAAAGTCTCTGAATCAATTAATAACCACCGCCATTGCTCTGGCCTGCCTTCTACACCATTGTTTGCATATCAG
Organism: Ambystoma mexicanum; assembly: GCF_040938575.1. NCBI lineage: Eukaryota > Metazoa > Chordata > Amphibia > Caudata > Ambystomatidae > Ambystoma > Ambystoma mexicanum. The sequence goes on from NC_090926.1 coordinate 477,299,234, forward strand.
TCTTGGCCCGGTCACTAATGTCAGAAGCCCTTCCAAAACTGCTAGACCACAGGGCCAAAACATTCATGTGGTTGCTTTCTGGAACAAGGTCTAGCAATTGAGATTGAACTGCACATTTTGGTGGCAGCACCAAAAGTAATTTGCTAATGGCTTGTCCCCTTCTCTAATCGCACAGACATACTATAGAATTATGGCATGGAATGTTGCGCAAAGCAACAGAAGTGGTAATGTTTAGGTCAAATCATTGCATCTATCACTTTTTGATTTTACTACACTCTCCTCTCCAGAATTACATTTTTGTTACTACCAACCTTATCTTTTCACTTATACTCAAGTAGTTAATGCAGCAGAATATATACTTTGAATGTAATTTGTAAGGGCCTCCGTCAGTTGACGCACCTTCTGCAGGAATCTGTGTTCAAGCAACTTTACCTGTCATTTATTGTTTGATATAGTTAACCATTTTATTAAGCACTAGCTGGTCAAGTGGCACAGCGAGTAGAGCGCTTGCTTTGATATCTGTGCAGAGGCTGCTAACGCAGGTTTGAATCCCGGCAGGGCCAAACTCAGCCTTTCATCCTTCCGAGGTCGATAAACGAGCACCACACACCATGGGTAATAATAAGCAGCGCTCTGATACCCAAGGGTTCGTAGCGCTATATAAAATGCAATATTATTATTATTATTATTATTATTATTATTATTATTATTATTATTATTATTATTATTATTATGTGACAAACCATTATATTCCCACAAAAAACAAACATACTTTAAATTACAGAACCCAAAATTGTGATTGCGGGTCTGAGAATATAGTTGTAGGCAGCCTGCTTGAATAAGTGTACTACCTCACATAGAGGTGTGACATCTCCCTGGTATTTTGTACTTTCATGGCTGTGGGGCATAACTCATTGTCTAGGGCAAGAAAACAAATCCTGGCCAGGCCTCTTGCAATTCAGCCTATCAGAATCATGTCTCTGAGGTTGATGCTCATTGTTAAGAGTGACATCCTCCACCCACTCCCTCTGTTACCAGTGGTGTAACAGAGGGAGCTCCCCTCTGCCCCCCCTAGAAAGGACGCCATCACTTACATGGCCTCCTTTCAAGGAGGGGGCAGAGGCTGGCTCTGGGGGGGCCTGGCACCCCTACCCCCCCTACTGGAGCCCGGCCTATCTGTCTCTCTGTGTTGTCAGCGCACTGAAGGACATGGGCGTGCTGCGCTATATAAGAAATAAACAAAACTAAATGAAATTAATCCATTCCATGGGACTGTAGAGGGTTCCAATGGTGCCCAGAACCCATCATGAGCGAAAGTAAAAAAAACAGATCCGATTTGCTCGAGCTTTGCCTCAAGCGAGCTCTCTCGTGCATGCAATCCTCGCCTGTGAGTAACTGTTGCAGCACCAGACCCCCGAGCGTTAAATATGTGGCTGTGGCACTGCCGTAGGAACATAGCCACACTCCTGACTGCATACATTTTCAGCAGTGAAATACCAACAGAATTCGAACTAACTGCAGACGACTGATGCGTAATTTCTGAAGCAGACCGTGCTCCCCGTTATTGTATGATTCAACCATGTATTTGGCATTTCGTGCCATTCTTTGAGTAGAGACTATATTAAAGGGACAAACTCATAACGCCGGGGGTTGGGGGGACAAGAACCCCCATTTTCTGTGACTGACCACCGTGATGGCCAATGCAGTACTAATACTATTGATTAGTGCAAGAAGCTATTTTATATTCACATTGTGTAACAATGAGCCAGGGCACCTCTGATTTAGACTTACTGGTGGCGTTACACTATAGGAACATCACAATGTATTATACATTACAAACGGGGGATATAGTAAAGTAGATATATTTTGTTGGGTATTACATAACAGCGTGACTACAGAACTCTGCAGCAGACACAGGCAACCCCCATCTATGCCTGGCACAGACTCTTATGTGGGCCTTCTCCCCGGGCACTCAGAAGTTCCGAAAGATGACTCGGCATCATTAGATGAGCGGTCATCAATTCTGAAATTTCAGGTATGGTGGATCAGTGCAAATGCAGGCCGGCCATTGCATGTATCTTGCATGTATCTAATGTGGAGCCATCATATCTCTCCAGCTCTGAAATCTCTCCATTGGATCCCAGTGGATGCAAGGATTACATTCAAATCCCTTTGCATTGTCCACAAAGCTTTCTGCGCCCTGGGTCCAAAATACCTTCAACTTTCCCTCCACAAATACCTCCCCTCTAGAGCTCTTCACTCATCTACCTCTAACTCCCTCCTGGTCAGTCATTTTACAAAGAAACGAGCGGGGGGTAGATCTCTGTCTTCGGCCGGGGCCTCCCTTTGGAACAGCCTTCCTGCCACTCTAAAACTTGACGAGAACCATCTACGGTTCTGGAAGCACCTCAAGACCTTCCTCTTTGCTTTTGTCTTCGCTCCCCCTCTCCCCTGCTGATCTGCTCTCTCTTGGCACTGTGCACCTGGGCACTCTCTGTCCCCGGGGCCCAGGTACCTGCTCATCCTGCCAGCCTCCCGCATTGCATCCAGGTCACCCCTTGCATTGGGGTCTGTATCTGTACCAAAACAGCCCCCCCCCCTTTTCCTCCCTGCACTTATCAGACCTACCCTGTCTGCTGCCTTAACTCCAGCACTTGTCAATTGCTGGCTGCACTAGCACTTTTTGTTTCCTTTTATTATTTATGTATGTATTATTATTTATCTGTTTCTCCTTTGCTCCGCACTTTTCACTTCTCCCCCCTTCCATGCACTTTTCCCCTCACCCTGTCCCATGCACTTGCAGGTTCTCAATGTCACTGGGCCTAGTAAGATCGTTGTTTTGTTCTCCCCTGTTCCCCTCCCTTGCCTTGTTGCCCTCTGAAACACTTGTGTGCAAGCGCGATAGAAATAAAATGTCAATATCAATATCAATAGCACTCAGGTGTGAGTCCGCACACCTCATGGAGCCCAACGTGACTATGGGGCTCTGCATCACTGCTTTACACTGTGTCTCCTTTCCAGCTGTGTTTTCCTCATGTATCGTCCGCAGGAACAAGGGGTCACCCCCATTTGCATGAATATTTGCGCGCAAAGGAGGGGATTGAACCTCTTCAAAACATCAGCAGAAACATGCGTTAAAGGTGTACTGGGTATATTCTGTACACAGGCAGCATGTTGGTTTTGGTTTTGGTTTTGTTTGTACACGGCTTCATGATGGAGTCCCCTTCTTTAAAGCACTTTAATACTAGGTTGTAATATTGCCATATGTAATGGTACTCATTTTATCAACCTGAGAGGGATGAAATGCTGAATCAGCCCATGGATCTATCCTAGTCGCGAGCTTGACTGGCTAAGGTTTCAGAGCGGAGTGGGATCCCCCGACCCTTCCAGCGCGCCCACCCATAGCGGCGCAGAAGTATGCAAGACCTCTTGCATTGCATGACTACGGTCGGTGCTAAAAGCAGCGCAACTAAATGGCTTTTACCGCCAAAAGTGTTTTAAAGGAGCCCTGCGTCACATGCAGTTACTCGAACAGATAGATATGTATCCCAGCAGGCAATATTACAATATCCTTTATGTTTCAGAAAAGTGGCATGCCTCATTTGGAAGCATTTAATTCATTTCTGGAACACAATTTACTTCCAGTCATGCGCTTATAAAATACCAATTCCCTCACAATCACTCCATGCAAAGAATGCTGTGTGAAAATAATTGAAAATGCTTTAGAACCCCTAATTAGGGTGCACTGACATAATCTCACGTTGCTGAAGATATGTTGGTTATTAACGTTCATGGCGGGGAACGGCACATTGTAAGATTAGCTGTGAAAAAGGGAAGCGTCTCGGGAGGATATCTCAGGGGCAACGTGCTCGCCTTGGAAGCAAGACGACACAGAGCAACACAGGTTCGATCACCGAGTTTGCGCTTAGAAACCTCTGGGTATTAAGCGCGTTATAAATAACCAATCATATGAGCGAGACCCCCATTTCAGACACGCTGTGCCGAACCTGTGTTTCCATGCAGTGTTCTTCATGTTTATGCACTACAATCTGCCATGCTTATATAGATGTTTGCCACATACAGGGCAGCTGTTCGTATATATAAACGTGACCCAATACACAAACACGTGAGGGTGTGGCTAACCAGTGAGGCAGTGCATGCAAACAGCGTTAAGCGCGTGGGCAACAGTTCTTGTGAGACTAGGAGACGGCATCTTTTCACCAGATCCTGCTTCTATTTATGATACCATGTGATCTAGCAATCACCTTCAGGAACCAGATGACAGAAACGTTGCACTGGTGCAAGTGCAAAGTTGCACAGTATTAACACTAGGCCTATTTTTAAAAACACTAGGATATGTTATACAACTATTGCATCGTGAGAAGTGCAGTTTGGCATGGCATAAGCACTATGGCAAAAAATGCCCTTGGGGAAAAAAAAAAGAAGATGCATTTCCATTGCGTTATTGCAATAGTGCAAAGTTTGCCCTAGTGCTAATAAGGAATGGTATAGAAAAAAAACATAGAAAATGCATCTTTTTTGCACTATTGCATTTTTTTCCCTGGTGCTTATACCATGCCAAACTGCACTTGTCATGCTGAAATAGTTTTCTTATATGTCCCAGTGTTTCAAAAATGGGATAACTTTGCCCTAGTGCAAATACTGTGCAACTTTGCACTTGCACCGGTGCAAACAAAAGTTCTGTAATCTGGCCCCTGCTGGTGACCAATTACCATCCAGTTTATTCTCTTTCCTGATCCATTTTTACATAATCAGACCCTCCAGGATATTGAGGCAGGAAATGTCAAATGTTGCCTTGAACACGTCCTCCTTCCTGAAATGTGCCAATCTCACACCCTCCAGTCACAAATGTGCAGCAAAAAGGCTGCAATTAAGGCAATTTTGTGCTACAAAATTTGCATTTATGCCACAACATTTTACATTTCCTGCTGCAATATTCTGGAGTGTCTGCCTAAATGGAGGCACCGGGCAGGACTGTGTACACCACTTCAGGATTATCTAGTTCGGCTTCACTATGGACTGTGATCGACTTTCCACTTTTTATAGGAACGGTGATACAAAACTACCCCCCCCCACCACCACTGCCCTTAAGAGGTAATGTCATCTTTCTGTAAGGGACATTGGCACCTGTGGATCTTCTGCACATGCAACACATTATCCTCCCTTGTTTTGCCCTACCTTATTTTATGTGTTTTGGTGCATGCTGCCTGGATGATAGAGTCACTTCTGAGCTCTAGGAACACAAAGCATGGGTGGATAGCTCTCAAGAAAGTCAACTTTCTCTGACGTGGTGGCTGCCTGTACTTCAGAAAATCCAATCCAACTTACTTTTCCATCTGCCATAAAAAATTGGTACTGTAATAACATATATTTTTGCAGCGCTCAGAAGCTGGTGCACAGGAGAAGTTGGGAGAGAGTTATACAATAGTACGTGCACAAGATATGCATCATTCACATCATTTGTTTGGAAATCATACCATATACCCAAAGAAATTGATGTATTGGTATAGTGAAGGCCTGTTTACAAATTAGCACCATTCGGAGTTTGAAATTAAGGCTTGAAGGCTTTTTGAAAATTAGGATTTTCAATGCTTTCCTGAATTTTGGGTGATCTGCGTTTACTCTTATGTTGATAGGAAGATCGTGTCATAGCTCTGGTTGTCTGAAGGCAGGCGTTGTGATTTTGCATCTCTAGGGCTTGTGGATGGATGCTTAAATGTGTTTGAAGTGGAAAGCTAAAGGTCCCTGCTTGAATATTTATATCAGATATCTGGCACCTAAATGCCAGGAGACTTTCTGGGTGATCAATCGAGTTTTGAAGACAATCCTTTGTGTGGCATGGATACAATGTTCATTTTCGAGGGGATTTGTGGTCAAATCTACTTAATCCCAGGGTTTGTGTGCAGCCATAGTTCGGATTGATTACAAATTGGAAATATTTTTCTTGTGAAGTACAAACAATGTACATGCTGTTGTAAGTCGATCTTCTTTAGCACCAATGCCTGAGCTGTATTTTCTGCGTCAAGTAGTGGCAGGACTTTGCTTAGGATGTGCAGTTGACAAATTTAATTTCTAATCAAGGATTTACTTGTGGTTTGAATGAGAGTGCTGGGTTTTTTATAAATGAGTACCCAGCGAAGGGGTTGTGGTGGTCTCCCTGCCAATGGGGAGGCTCAGAATGCAGGCATTACCAGACAGTAATCCCACCGTGCTGAGCCTCTTCAGGGCTGCCGGTCGCCATCTCCCCTCGCTGGGGAATGAGGTATGTCTTCCCCTCTCCCTAAACGCCACTGCCCATCCACAAAATTCCCTAGCGCCCTTCCACCCCCACATACCTTCTTTTCTGTCCATTTCAGTAACGGACACTCTGGGAACACTTATGTCCCCAGCACATCCACTCCTGATCTGCAACAGGCCATTATGGAAAGGAAGAAGGAACTACAAGTAATCCCATCTTTCCTTTCCATGGCTGACACTGAAAGCGAGAAGGGACTATGTGCAGTTCCTTCTCCCGTTTCCATGTCGGCCATTTTTTCATTTACTTTTTACTATTCTTTTCAATGGCCGCCACGGAAAGGGAAAACGGACTTCGTTTCCCCTTCCCCAGAGGGCATTTTTTAAAAATGTGGGGTTTTTTCTGTTCCGAAACACCGGAGCATTTCGGAACAGAAAGAAAAATGCTTTTAGTACGCTGGTCTTATGTGCCGTGGTACTAATAGCAATAGACTTTCTCAGTGGGGACATTACTACTTCAGGTAATGCCCGGTAACTTTATTAAGGCGCTTGCTTCAATTGGGCCTCTGACTATGGGCCCCGGGGCATTACCTGAAGTAATCATGCCTCTCATGCTTGGGGGGCCTATTGCTTAAGTAAATCATTCTGAATAAGATAACTGGTGGCAAATGTGAGCCCATAGAAGAGAGTCAGTTGAACAATAATTTTGAATTGGTTGGTAAGATTATTTGAAGGACTTTGGTTTCACAAAACATTAAATCAAGGGAAGTTAGCATTCAAGCAATTTACTTGTATTTATTGTTTGATAATGTAAGACACTCCTTCCAGAAGTGCGGTACAGAGTGCCAATAGGTTGTGGAGGAGGTCCTGTTTCCGCGTGCCTTTGCATAGTAGAATGAATGTATGAGTACTGGTGAGCCAGATTGTGGAGACAGAGCATGAAGATATATAACGAGGGCGAACTACGTGAGAGACATATATGAATAAAGTGAACATTTTAGGCGTTAAGCCATTATGTCCATCAATATTCATTATCAGTTGTTTGGAGAATATTCAGGACAGGCTGAGAGGTCACCAGAAAGGCCAGAAAGGGGTGGTGATTAGTTTAGTTTGGATATTGATGTCTTCATTCAATCTAATACAAAACAAATGAACAATTGGGAGTCAATAGCAAAGACGTGAAAAGATATGCCCACATTTTGAAAGAGGAAGACTACAGGGAAAAAAAGACCATTACTCAGAAAAGGTGAGATGGGAGAAACCTGTGGGACTTGGCATGTTTTGGGTCTCGGGTCCAATTTCAAGTTTCCAACTTCTACCTGGGAGGCACAGTCTGACCCTCTGAGGCCCATTTTGTCTGCTGTCCATTGAGGGGGGTATTTTGTCCAGTATTTTTATAGGCTGCTAACAAGCTTTAAAACACTATCTTGCTGTACAATCGCCGTATAAGTAACCAATACAAAAATATATAAATAAATACATGATAGTATCATAATAACTGGTTCATTTGATTCATTGGAAACAAACATTTCTTCCATTTATATAGTAACGTTGACCTCATACTCTTGCCAGGTTGAAAGCTACATTTTCTGACAAAGACCTTTACTTTGCGGAACCCCTGCAGTTGTTTAGTGACCGATGAGTTTGATTTGAACTGACCGGTTTACAATGGTATGCAGTGATATCAGAGCTGGAAATATCATTTAGGGTGACGCAATATTTTTTTAAAGGCACTATCCATCACTTTCCCCAAATATTCTAGGATTGGTGTTTTGTTTATATAATTTCACCAGTCCTAAAATATGTTGGGGAGGAGGGATGTTTATTGCCTTTAAAATATCGAGCCACCCTTGATGAGTCTTCTAGCAATTATATCACATGTACCAGTTTACAAGAGGTCGAAAGTTGGGGAGGTTGGATACTTGCATGCTAGTTTTCTGTAGAAGGAACTTCACTGGGACCAATTTGAGAGTGTACCCAGAGCAGAGGGAGACATTGCCAAGTTTTGTGAGCACCTACCCATTTTATTGCACAATTCCAAAACTGAGCAAGAAAAAAAAAACTACTTACAGACTGGCGACTCAAATGAATTTTCTCATGTCTGGAAGCACAGAAATCATATCTCCCTTTATCTACTATGGCCAGACCCTCCTTCTATACATTGTTTGGCCTCCAGCCCTTTGTCTACTGAAGTTCACAATATCAAATCATTAATTTCTTTATGTGTGACTGAAAGAGCCTAGAGCTAGTCCCTAAATGCACACCCAGGCAATGGCAGAGGTGAGTTCCTTATCCACTCAATATGTCGCACCTTTCATTCTCCGGACCTCCCCTACCTTTGGCCCCATCAACATGGCGAGTGGGTTCTGACATGGTGCGCACCTTCTCCCGCCCACGTTATTGGAACATTTTTGCGCATGATTCTCAAATTACACCTGCAACCAACGCCGTCTCTACACTCAGCAGTAGAGGACAACCACCTTTGAAAGCCACCTTGTCCACACACTCTACAGCACAGGATGCCTGATGTGCCTGCACTGGTGCCTTCAAATTGTGTCTATGTTTTGGATACAGGTGCCATCTGCATCACTTGACCTAGGGACCCTTTGAAGGGCAACAGTGGGACCCTTCTCAAAGCAGCCTTATTTGTCTCGCTACACTGATTCCATGAACTACAGAGTTGAGCATGAGACCCGGTACGAGCAGTCAGGTATTATCATAGCCTTCTTTGATTAAAATGGTGCAGGCCCATAGTCCCCCTGCACAACACACACGTCTCTCACAGATATCTCCCTTGTACCAAACCTGGCTTGACTCTGCGAGAGGAAATTCCACATATGACACACTTGCTTCACCTCAGACCCTCACCTCCGACCCTTCTTGGACCTGGTTTGGGCTGGCCAAGTGAGAGACTTTCGTTGCACCCTCAGGCACCAGCACGCACAACGCTCTGTCACCCTTGGCTCAGGCCTCTGGCTCACATGCATATCTATACCCAGTGGAAATGTCCCGTTCCGACCCGGCCAGCCCCAGTGGTGGAGGATTAATGGTGTCAGGGACCTGAGAGTATAGTATTGTAAAATAGGTGGGTGACATCTGGGTTTCCGTCCCCCTGCCCAATACTCCAGTACCACTGAACGTATGTTATTTTTTAAGCCTTGTGACCTCGTGGTTACCTTTTCTTTCTTTCCGTTTTTTGATAGACAACTCTGTTCATCCTTAAGACCCACATCCATGCTCTCCTGTTGCCCTGAAGAAGGCCACCTGTGACCTATGCAGACACTACCATCGTAATGGCCGAAACTCAAGTTGGCAGCAGTCAACTAGTCTTGTTACTACATGATTAGGGTTCTTTGAGTGTACGAGCATTGGTTAAACGTTTCAGAGATGTAGGCTTTGTATTCATTCATAAGCCATGTGGTACAGAGTAATGGTGCAGAATGTACATGACTAACAGAGCTTGCTGAAATTGTTAACCAGATGAATAGGAGCTGACCTGATTTATCCAGTCTCTTATTAATCAATTGTTCTTATTTTTTTTACATTGTGTTTTTTATTTCAATTACAATTGTTTGTTCTTGTTGTAGTTTACTTGTATGAATGTGAGTATGAATCAGTGATTGTTGATTGGAAGGAAACAACTCTTGCGGGTCAAAATTATCGATCCTGCAAAGGGAAAGGGGGATGAATAACCACAATTGTTGCTATTAACCAATTTTAAGTTTTGCTCCCTGTATGATTGCATGTAAGTAACTTGAATGCAAGCTGCTCACTTGATCACAGATCATATGTTATCAAGTAAACCACACTATTTTGTATCAAGTTGTGTTCCACGTGTTAATTTCAGGACTAGGTATCGTATTAAATATTTGAAGGTTAAAATGGGGCCCCCTCTTTCTGTGTTATATATAACCTAGAAGGCAGGACATTTTCAACAGCTAGACCTAGTCCAAGCTCCGTTTTTCACATTTACGGAACATTATGAAAGTAGTGTGAATAGTGATAGCGAGCCCCTAATTTGGTGTTAGTTAAAGGTGTGCCAGATAATACTGTCACATTGAATCTAAATCAATTGCATTCATGTAAGGTCATTCCAGGGTGTATCTCAATCTATATAAGTGACAAACGATGGAGTCATTTACTTTCAGATGTTATGTGTCCTGCAAAGGTCTATTTTTGTTTTATTTTTTTTACAATAAAGTAATGCAGACTTTTTTCAAATGCTAATCCTCATGCATCGCAATATGATTTAGTTATTTCATCAAAGAACTGTTTTGGTCATGGACGTCAGTTGGGGGTGCCAGGGGTCGCAACTGTGACCCCAGGGGACTCCCTTGCTACCCATCCGGTCTCCCTTGCTACCCCTAAAAAAAAGAAAAGAAAATCTTTTTTTTTTAAATGTAAGCCCATGGACTGTGGCCAACACCATGTGGCTCCTTGTTTCTGAAGTTCATGACTTTCTTGTTCAGGCCTCTTAACAAAAAATAGGGGGTTCCACAAAAGTAACACTTTGAGCAGTGACCCTGAATAAGAAAGAATAGAAATAACAAATACTTTGTCTTTCTGGAATTCTATACAATCATTGCTAGACTCATTAAATGTTTATTTCAGAGGGTGAGTTACTGATTTAGTCTATTCTTAAACACCTGAAATCAGCCTTTCATCCTTCCGAGGGCGATAAATGAGTACCAACACAGATAGGATAATATTGTATGTATATGTGTTCTATATAAAGCGCTTAAGCATAAGTGTTATATAATAACACATCATTATCATTTGGCCTTGGACTTCTGCTTGCATTCACAGTAATTTGGAAATATGGTCCTACACACACTGATACTAAGGATACATATGGTGATCAATTCTTGTCTGAAATGCCTACACATTATAGTGATGTTGTAACCATATTTTTCATAGTGTACTTAGGAACAATGCTATTTGATGCCACTTCCTGTTTTGTCAAGAGCCAAAAGGTTGTGTTCTATTGCTTCCCGTGATGTCACTTTGGGGTGTGGTCAAATGACATCACTTCTTGTGATATCATCAGAGGTCAAGTTTTGTGTGATGTCACTTCCGCTACCCCTGGCATTTTGGTGAAATGACATCCCTGGTTTCGCTGTTGTTTAAAGTCAAGGGATAAGGATCCTATGCGGATGTGCCTGCTGAGAAATCCTGCGGTGTGCTTGCTAGTGTTTTTTGACTAGATGTGCTGCCAGTGCATACTAGTGCTCGTTCATGATTGGCTGCTTGCTTCTCTACTGAATCTTTTGTAAGCAGCTATACCTTAGGCAATGGAGATTGTCTAATCCTTCTCAGCTGCAGTATGCCCATGCTCTATGAGCATCATCAGGGCATTTTCTGTACACAGCAATATTATGCGGGGTTGTGGGTGAAGCAGCCAGCCATGTGCTACCATTACGTCCCAGAAAGTCAAACATGTAATATGTTCCAAACAAACTAGCACGTTCTACTGTACAGAGCACAAACCCTCTTGTACAACACCTTCCCGGCTCTATATTTCGATAGCCACAGATTTACTAGTCAAAGTTATAAGAGATTACCTTTGCGACTCAAAGGATTTTCCTGTTAGTATATGTTTGAGGGTGGTGGATGTTCAGACAAAGCTGCCTCTTTAGGGAAAAATGGGTGTAAAGTTGGCCGCAACTGTTTATTTTTTTTCACCTGGGCAGAGGTTGGTGAGCTACACCTGCTCATTAGATGTGGGATGTCCTTCCTTCAAAACAGATTCTTATGCACTATTTCAAGCTTGGAACTAAGAGTGGTCCGTTTTATCCCGTAATCCTGCATCTGGAGGCCCAGTGACCCTAGCAATGTGGACACTGAAATTAAGTTTCCTGTGTCAATAATCCTCTTCTTTGGAAAGAAAACCAAGATTAATGCAAGGGCCCCTTGACTTGTTTCCTTGAAACGTTCTGAGAGTGTGGGACACATTACAACAGTCGTGAAAACCAGGCAAACTGTTTGACTGAATTATCAAGTACAAAAGGTCTTGCTCCAAGACATCTGACTTGGAGAAGGGACCTGCTGGTTGCTGATATTGTCTTTCTATAATGCAAAATAACCATCCCTGTGAGGGCAACGCCACCTCTATGATGCAATGGTGTGAAGAGAGACTGGCATATGAGAACAAGTTATCCTCCTGTCGATAAAATGTCCTAAAGCTGCATATGAATTAAGCATTGGTATTATGTGAGTAATGCGTGCTTTGAATGGAAAGTGGCTGCAAGCAACTGATTCAAAATAACTTTCAGTAAAACAGATGCCATCAACCTACTACCTTGCAAAGCGGGATCTGCAGTGTTTTGATCTACCAGTGGATAGAAACACATATAACTAACTGTGTGTAGTGTGTAGTCCTCACCTGAATGTTGGTTGTTTTGAATCCCAGACTTAGATGGACGATCTCAATGTAGATGTTCAACACAATGGGCTAATCATCAAAGGGAATCTGCCAAGTCTTTTAGCAGCCCAGTGGAGATGAACCGCTTAGGACCAATCTCGAGGAACAGGGGCCAGGTATAATACACATATGTGTTGACATTATTTGTACAAATTTACATTCTATAGATGGTTCCATAGGACATGCAAGTGCCAATAAATACATAAACACATCTCTGTACACTTTTATGTGTACATAGATGTTTAAGAAAAACATCTTTGTACACATCCATTTAACCATGCTTATATTTTTCTATATGTATCAATAGTTTGCTCACTTGTCACTAGTTTTAGTAACTTTTTAAACAAATACATTCTTGAGATAAAAAAGAAAAAAAACAAACACTGTATTTGAAAAAAAAATATTTATACTGGAATGTGTGCATGCCTAATCCTGAGCAGGAAATATTCAGACAGAGCGAATGTACAATGCTGATAAACGCGCCTCATTGTGGAAAGGCTTCCTGATTGCGCAGCAGTGCACAGGGCCAAGGAAGTTATTTAAAAGGCTGTTAATTGCAAAACAGATTTACATTGCTGATTTATTTCAGCTCTCTGCGGAGCGAAGCAGCCACGCCATATACCGCCAGATGCAGGCGAATCCGAGACATTTCCGGAAAGTCAATGAATTTGATGTAATCCTTCGCAGTATATCTGGATGATGGCGCTTTGCTCAACTTCTAGACTCTTCTGCTTGGACCAAGGGCACTGAATCACAATGCTGTACAGCAATTAATTGCATGCATAGGCAACTGCACTCCCCGATACACACATATATTCAGAGAGTTTATGCACACACCTTCTTAGTCTCCAGCATTAGAGATGATCCTCTTAAGCCAAATCTATTGGCAAACCGCGTGGAAGCCCCCAAAACCAAGCTATAGCTGGTGAGACGTGTAGCGTGAGGAACAGGAGAGTATGATGTTGCCAATCCAAGGGCCTGAAGTCAAATGTAAACGCGCTGGCCCTATTAATCACCAACATTGAGAAGCACATATGTAGAACGTGTGAGCTTTTCAATAAGAATACTGCACATTAAAACAGTACCATCACAGACCATGGTTGTGGTGTTATAGGAGGACCTGTGAAGTGTGTGTTGCAATGCATGATAGACAGGTCAAAGCAAGGCAGGACAGAGTTTGCCTATCGCGGGGACGGCTCCAGTGTTTCTGAGCATGGAGAGCAGAACATCTGCTGAAGGCGCTTAGGCAGAAGGTGGTAGTTTTTCACGCAAGGCGGACGGCTGAGTTACAGGGAAGGGAATCGTTGTGTCATGTTTTCAGGCATGTGTGTAGATAGGTGTGGAACTGGAGAAACGCCAGGCGACTGAGCATGAATTGTCTGATCAAATGAAAACGAACAACAGGCGTGTCTGATAGCAGCCATGGGTATTGCAGGTCATGCTATACTCGAACCCCTAGGATCTTCCCGGGGCAACACGGATTTTCTGTATGCTCGAGAATGAGGTTCTACTGGATTAAACATGTGACCATATAAAGGCAGCTAAATCGAAACACTGAATAGTCAATGATTGCCATTTGAAGAGAAAGGAAAACCTCCGGCTTGCCAGGGGATTGTAGATATGTCAGTTTAGATTACAGTAGAATTAAACAGGAGTTTGGGAATTAGGTTAGAATTAGTGGATGGGTGTGGATGTAAACTGTTTGTAATTGGGCAGTACAGCCCACATGAATTTCGTAGGTATATGAGAAGGTTGTTGCACTGAGAAACCCTTGCACAATTAGTAGGTGGAAGAGAAGTCTTGAACACTAAGAAACCCACAAGTTGTATGTACATGTCAGCGAAGGCAAAGACACTGAGATTTATTTCCACCAGACTAATTGTGCCAAGTTCCTTATTTTGTAACTATGCGAAATAAAGAAGTTTCACATTTTTCTCTGATTGCTTTGACAATTTTTTGTTTTGCCGGCACCACATTAGCAGATCCGATTTCAAGACATTCGCGATTGCAGCTAAAAATCACACATATGTAAATCCGAAGTTCATGAGCATGATGTTCACAAACATACTGTTGTTCACAGAAGCATACCCCCCACTTTCTATTTGTATCACTGTTTAATGTATATCTAGTGGAAAACAAAACATGCATAACTGCATTTGCTGGTACGTTTTACAGCTAAAATACAGTTAGTGAAATTAAAACCTGCATAATCATGTTTGTCTCCCATTTGCACATTTCTATCTTTCCCCAAAAATGTAAACAATTGTTATCATAAAAAATACATAGTCTTAGAAAACTGAGTTGTAATTCCCTGTGTTTTAATATGAAAAAAGTGATAATCACACAGCACGGTCAAAGGATGCATCGAGACTCTTTCACTCACAAGGTTGTAGTCAAGCATCGTTCCCAGAGTAGTCACGATAACCAAGTGATTGAATGTTATCAGAAATTGATTTTCAGTTACACATTTTTTTTTAATTACTTTTATTAATTTTAGTGTTTCTTGTGTTATTAATCACATATGCATGCATACATTCCCACACAATCTGATTTGTGGGCATTTAATGGCGCTTGGGAACATTTTCATTATTAACTGAAAATGTGCAAAGTTTTGTGGTCAATTTCAAGAAGTATGCAAATCCAAAATCTGCAATGTCTTAGAGCCCTATTAAAAAGCCCATGTGCATTTCTTAGCGGAGAAGACCAAAGCACTGACAATCCCACAGGAAAGTAGTACGTGTAGCAGAAGGCTAAAACATGGAAACCCCTCATGCATTTTGTAGGTAAAGGAAGGCCAAAGGCTGGGTACCCAGTGTCCATTTTCTAGGAATTATAGAAGTAGAAAGCATTGAGAACCCCATATTCATTTTGCAAACCTAGGAGAAGTTCAACGGACTGCGAATGGAAAACAGGTTAAACTGAATATAGCAATAACAATAGTGCTATTTTTGGAAAGATATTTAGGATATGGAAGAGAATATAATAAACTAGTGTAAAAACATGGCAGATGAATGTATAACTTTGGAAAGATAAATGCCATTTGTTATGAGTAAGGATTAATGACGATTAAGTTAATTATGTCATAAGAATGTTTTACAGATTACTGATATTATGTGTTATAGGTGTTCCAAACATAGACAATCTTTTGTTTACCATACACATGTAAACTAGAAGTGTCCTTTAGATGTTTCAATAAATAAAGCATTTTGAACATCATCTGCATTTTGTAGGGACAGGAGATGGACACATCTCTGAGAATATGCATTTGAAAAGTGGAAGAGAAGGCCAAAGAAGTGAGAAACCCATGTGCAAAAAAGGCTTCCAGAGGGAACACCATGACAGACATCCCTGTCACAGGATGCACCAACCCTGCAACATCTCTGCCTTCTTATAATCTAGGCACTCACTATTAATATCCCTCCGGTTTAGGTTCCTGGCCCTCCTTACAAACGATTGCCCTCCAAGACTGAGACGAGGAGGAGTCATATAGAGCAATGATGATTACTAAGCAGTCTGTTTATGTGGTTACCAGGGCAACCGAGATGGCTCCCACATTATATTATGCTTGTAGGTCCTTTCCTCTTACCCATGAGCGAATCTTGGAGTGCACAGTCCCACCAAACTCGCGCTCCTCCACACCAGGGCCCAGGCAGCAATGGGCTCCTCCCGGGTAGCCACAGGGTCTCATACAGCACAAGCTCCTCCAAGGATTCCTCCACACCTACGCGAAACAGCCATCACACACTCCCGGTATGGAGCAGCTGCACACTGCAGCCTGTCAAAGCAGATCACCAGGAGCGTGTTCCGGGACTCACTCCTAGTCGCCAAAATGAAGTGAGCCACACGGAGGCCAGAAAACAGGTAAGTCTTTATTAAAAGAGACCCTGCAGCCCAAAATCCCACTCAACATCCAGCTGCCCTCCCTCCAGGCCCCAACTGCCGATCCCCGCCCACCCTGGTTCTGATTTAAGGGTGAAATGTACAGGAAAGACTCGAGCCAGTAGCTATGGCAGCCAGAGACAGCCACTGCAGCGTTTTTTGTACTTTACACGTTGTATCTTTAGAGCTGATCTTGTTGATTGTGAGCCCTTATGTGCATATTTACTGAATGGACATTCAGAATCAGTTGTTTTTGCTGTTCTGGGTATCTTGAATTATTTAAATATTGACATGATTGGTATCTGAGAAACATATAATAATCTCAGTGTATATGAGTCATTTACTCGTGTATGATCTTTGGTATTCTTGCTTCTCAATTTTCATTCTTTTATATTGTTTCTTCTTTTTATGGACGTTTGCGATGTGTATGCATGTATTGTAAAGGTACTTTCTCTTTTTTACCATAAACAATGCAAACAGCACTGTGAAACCCATGAGCAAGTTACAGGCAGAGGAGAATGTAAAAGCATGTGGATAGCATGCACCTTTTCATAGACATAGGATTAGGTGATAGCTGCTCCTACAGTGTCCAACATGTGTTACAAATATAGCAGTTGTATAGCCACCTCTCTTAAAATCAGATGAAAACTGCAATGCTTATACCATGAAATTCAACATGCCATATGTTGGAGCATCTCTGAGAACAGTGCAATGCAGTGAACAACTACTGGAAGAACCAGAACTGACAATCAGAGGTGCCTACTTAATAGTCAAACTGTGGCAAAGCTTGAATAATATGTGTTGTTTACTGCAGCCTTTTGAAGAGGCTGCATGGTGCGTTAGCCTGAAGCTAGGTTATGCAGGAACGTGGTGTACTGGTGTATCTGTTGGATTAGAACTATCCAAAATAATACCTGAACAATACATGTTTGGGGTTGCAGAAACAACAACTACCCATGAATTTGCTTTCGACAGATCCCACACATTGTTTGGATGAAGGGAACTATAGAGTGCACCCTGGAATATTTTCTTGATCTATGGTGTAAAATGGTGGCAACTTTCAAACCGCATTTTCATGAGGGTGAATACAATGCACTTAGCTTTCATTCACAAGAGGACGTGCTATCCATGTGTAATAATTCACTAAAGAGACATTGAGATGTATCCAAGACGAAGAGAGAGACAAGAGATAGATCAGCAATCCAGTGAAGGATGCCACCACTGCAAAGAACTAGTCTTGCGGCTGCTCACTCCTCATCTGTACATGCAGGTACTAGTTCAGGCACATCACGTTGAAATGTTTGATTACAGGTGAGAAGTAAGAGGCTAGTGAACAGACTCCTCCACCAGTCTGGCTTGCAGTGTGGAATGAGGTCCCAATCGGAAATGAGTGTGCCCAGTGCAGACTATTTGATTGATGCCTATGTTCTTGACACATGCCACCTAAATAGTGATGATTATCCACTACAATTCTGGCTTGGCCAAAAGGCCAGTGTGGCTATATATACATGGACCCAATTAGATGTGGAAACTGCAATCTATCCGCCAGCTAGCATGCCATGTGAACAACTCTTTTCTTTGCGTGGGCTATTGTATCTGGCCACTGGATTTGCCGTCATGGCAATGACACACATGTGAGAGCTTACTTTCATAGAAATTAACAAGCATCATATTGCTGACCATGACTCTGTTTGGAAACACCTGCCATATCACAGACACGTGGAGAGTGGAACACACACAAATGTGGTGGTGCTGGTGACCTTTAAAGTAGTGTGCGAGTGATTGAAAAAGTGCATGTTTTGAATGTCCTTCATCCTCAATGTATAAGACTCTCAAACCAGCACGGACACACTCTGATTTGTAATACTGAGCTCACAAAAGGAATTTCTTACTCAATGTATTTGTCTTAACCTACCAGCGGAGCCACACACACAGTGACCCTGAATTCTCCCAGTTTTACATGTCTCATATTTCACTATCTACCCACATCATGATTGGGTGATGCTGGTGGATGTGCTTCTCTATGACCCCACCACTACAATGGGATAGAGCTCCCTGATTGCCAGACGACAGGAAATGCAGGACGTATACACCTGCATTCCTCATACCTCAATCTTGTCTGATCTCACAAAATGGTGCCACACCCTGATCTTTGCCACTACACACTATAGGCTGCACTGCCAGTAGTGTTAAGGTGGTCTTGCTAGATGATGGTGCCACTGGGTCAGTCTGTGCCACGTGACCAATACCCCTTTGCTGACAGAGGACAGTCAATGCCACCACAAACAGGAGGCTGCACTGTTACTTTTATATTGAACCTGATAATGGTGCAACTAGGACAGGCAGTGTTGGGCCAGACATGGGAGGGTTGCAATGATTGTTGTGCTGGCCCAGAGTCAGAAGCAGAAGGGAGTTATTCACTTGCTAGCACATGAGAAGCGATAAATTAGCATGATATCCAACACTTTCTTGTGGCCACTATCACCACTAGAGGAGGGATCTGCTATAGCTGGGTCTGTCACACCTGATGTGTGCTCGATGTACTCCTAAAGTGACTCTGAAGCTACCACGACCTCCACCAGCTTGTTAACCATATCCTCTTCCTGACATTCTCCATGTCCCTCCTCATCCACCCTTTTCCCCTTCTCAACCCTCATCTCCACTCTTCACGCTCTGTCTTAGTCTCCATCTGCACCACCTAATGTTCTATCTCCACTTCCTGGCTTCTTACCTCAATTTCTGATGTGGAGGTTGAAAAGTAATTCAGCTCCCTATCTACTCCCTATCTACTCCCTGGCAAGTCCTTAGGAATATAAGGTCTTGTTTCTAAAGTGTAATTTAAAACTAAAAATAAATCGTAAATACAAACAAAGGGTTTCACGCACAAAGTCCCACAAACGGGAAAGGGTTCTTGCAAGAAAAAAGCAGAAGGGTAAGTGACTGGCCAGAGGGCAGGAAGAGTTACTAGTTTCACACCAATGTCCCTTTACAAACACAGGAAAGGGAAGTGTTTAGTACTATTTTATTTTATTTTTATTTTGGGGGATAAACAACGAGAACACGAGAAAAGGGCCTTCAATTGTTTTCTTCAACATTTTTTGGTTGACACAAAGTGAAACATTAGTAGGGGAAATTAAAAGATGATCTTTGTTAGTTTTCCAAGGGATTAAGCATATAAAGGGAGATGTAGATATGTGGAGCGAAGGAGCACACACTATTGTTGAGGTGACCATTATTTATTGTTCAGAACACACACAAACAGCCAAATAAGTCCAGTAGGCCGCCTGTGGCAGTAGACACATTGCATAAAGTAAGCAAATGATATGATATGCTATGATATAGCATTTGTAACATGCCTATACACAAGTGTTTCAAGGCGCGACGTGGTGGGGGGAAACGGGGGGAGACAGACAACGGTCCTACTAGGCCAGGTGTCATTCAGATCGCGCAAGTGCAATGGTAGAAGGGAAAGGGAAAAGTGCAATGGGAAGGGGACAGGGGAAAGTGCAGTACATGGTTAGTAGAATACAAGATAAATAATAGGGCCAGCTGGTGGCAAGTGCAAGGTAAGTGCAGGGAGGAGGGGCTGTAAGATACAGAGGCAGTCCCGCAGTGCAGGTAGGCAGTTCAGGGAAGAGTGGCTGGGCCAAGGACCGAGATCAGTGAGTGGCCCAGTTGCAGATTCAGTGCAGGTTTGCTGATTTTAGCAGGGGAGAGAGGGAGAGAAAGCAGAGGCAAAGAGGAAGGTTTTGAGGTGCTTCCGCAACCAGAAATGGTTCTCCTCAAGTTTCAGGGAGGCAGGAAGGCTGTTCCAGAGGGAGGCCCCTTCTGCGGAGAGAGATCTACCCCCAACTCGTTGCTTGGAGAAGCGGCTGACCCTGAGGGAGTTGGAGGTGGATGAGCGAAGAGCTCGAGAAGGAAGATATTTGGGAAGAGAGAGTTGAAGGTATTTTGTCCCAAGGCCCCAGAAGGCAATGCAGAGGGTTGGATGATTGCCTAGCACAGGGTTCTCTCCAGATGTTTTGAATACAACTCTCATGATCCCTCACCATTAACAATGCTGGTTAGTGCTGATTGGAGTTGCATTCCAAATCATCTGGATAGCCAAAGGTTGCAGACCCTTGACCTAGCATTTCGGTGCAGGACTGCCCTTCCCTAATAGAATAGGTTATTTGGCCAGGCCCATTATCAGTAGTGGGGCTCACACATTTTTGTAAATAACATGCAGTAACCTAACAAAAGGTGGGTGATACAGGGAACAAGAAACACCAAACCGACCATAATTATAAACAGACAAACATGGGTTCACAATGGGAAAAATAAACACAAAGAAATAACAACCTCCTCCAAAACTCTACTAAAATCCTGTAAACCTTGCAAAAGCGCTCCAAAACTCCTCAACATCCCACATTTGTGAAGCCTGTCCCGTGCACTCTTACTCAACAGCCAAATGAAACATACAATTGCAGCAGCATTCAAGCTGGGCCTTTAAAAACCACTGAATCATGTTTCGAATCGCTCAGGGTCTTTGATTGATTGTTCAAACTCCTTTATTCATTCTGGGTCTCGATATTGGACGGTGGAATGCCTTGTATGCCTTTAGTCCAAAGTCAATGTTCAATTCCTGAGACAACCTGCAGGAATCCACGTGGATGGGTCAAACACTCAAGGAACGGCTTGAGCTTACCGCGAGGTACATTTTGATGAGTTTGATCAACCTGACACTGACATTGAAAGAGAACAGACATCACCAAAGGTCTGCCTGGAAACAAAATACTGTTCTGGCGCATTCAAGCATGAGAAATGCTTACTATAGTTTTGTTTTATACTGATGTTCACAACTTCTTAAACTTATAGAAACAGGGCATGTTACATATAAGATGGTATGCAGGTCATTCTGTTTCGACACTCTTTGGTTTTAATTCTAAAATGCAGCATGCAATTTTTTCATCATGCACATTCAACAGTATATATGGAAGTAGTTATAAAGTAAATCGGTAAAGTGAACAGCCTATGGGCATGGGCAAAAACCAGAAATGAGGTGCCTGGCGGAAGGTGGTCCAAGGAAAAGCAAGAACCAGTACTGTCTGTGCCCACTTGATTTGACATAGGTGGTACCAGTGGTTCTTGGCAATGTCTAATTAAGATATGCAGTTATGGTCAGGGACCATTCATGCTTGAGGTACAGATATGTAACCCCATTTTTTAAATGTGAGAGATGGGCACACAGCTGCTAATAGAGCACAGGGTATGGAAAGAAAGTTAACAGCATTTTCAACCTCTTAAACTCCAGTGGTTCACACTCTTAATTTTAACATGGGGCAGAGGCATTGCTGGGGTTTGGGGGGGACTTACGGGGCTATAGCCCCGGGTAATTTGGTTGTAGCCCCTGATAGAAGCTCAGTGACAACAACCAAAAGGCTATAGCTAGCCCCAAATCCCGCCTATCCCGACATTAGCTTAGCCCCTGATCTTTTCCAGACATAGCAACACCCCTAGGGTTACAAGCCATGCGCCAGGCGTGATCCATGCCAACGTCTCACCTTTGTTATGAAAACACATTCAAGATGTCCTGTCATGCAAATGATGGCTGCTATTTGAACACACGTGTCCTTGTTTAATTTACACACATTGAAAATGCATAGCAGTGACAGAAAGTGGGGTGATGTTTGCGATATACAGTAAATAAGGGGGATAATAAGTACTGAGGTTGGTTAGAGGAATGAAAAAGGGCAGTACAAATGAGAGGAAATTAACCTCATATGTATTGGTGGCTAAATGCTTTAATTTGAGTGAAAAGGATACAGAGCATAAAAGGCATTGGGAAGAATGGTGAAGAGAGGAGGCAAGTAGAAAAGCATATGAAGGAGTTATAGAGAAGTCTGACATGTAGATTATAAGCAAACAGATGTAAATTATACATCAATCATAATGAAAAAGTAGAGATCATTGAAAAATTGTCTGGGCATACGGTTGAATGCTAAACAAAAAGAGAGAGTGGATGGTGTAGTATAATTTATAGTGCTTTAAAGTATAGCGCCGTAGTATAATTTATAGTGCTTTGAAGTATAGCGCCTTGAAGTTTATCGCACCTCACTGAATGTGATAGCATTATATTGACAGCAATAATGTGACATACACATTTAGCAAGTCCTATGTTGCTAGCATAATGTATGAGTATGCAGAGGAATACAGGCTACAGGTTTAAAAGAGACTACATTATTTATCTAACTGACTGACTTAATTAACAAGTACTAATCACTAATCACTAATGCTAACCTACTGACATTATAATGTAGTCCCATGTACAAAGGGAGGTGGAAGTACATGTTTTGAAATTCGTTTTTAAACGTGCATTTTTCTCTCTTATTTTCTCTGGCTGTGCTGAATGCAGAAGGCAGGAAGGCAGCAGGAGATCGAAAATATACTATTTTCTAATATACTTCAGTTATTATAATCTGAAGCTACCATTGTTTGTGACATGAGGGTGTTAACATAATACATGTTCTGCTAATATGATTGGAAGGAAGTATATCTGCAGATATGCTACATAAGCAGCAGAGTTCTGCTGGGGAAAGTCTGACAGAAAAAGTTCAGATCGCTTTTGCTGGGCTGCAGAGACAGATGATCTTGGTGTCCTAACATTGGCTTGAGAACCCTATGTTCTCGCCACACACACTTTAGACACTGAGATTACGAAGGCCATCCCTTTCGACCGGGCCGCTCTTCAGAGGGAAATCGCCTGGGGGAGAAAACCACAAATATTTTGGTAAGCAGCCCAGTTCGAAAGATTTTCTTTTGTTATGCGATTGATTGGCGAATGTGTTTCAAAGTACTAGGCAGTCAGAGTAGCAAAGCACAAGAAATATCCTGCATTTTCATGTGCCATGTGTTGATTCATAAAATGTAATGCCTGTTTTTGAAAAGATTTATTTGCATTGTATATGTGGTTTTGTTTTTCTCTTTTCATTTTGTTACAGGGAGCTTTGAAATGTAAATGGTAAGAACTGCATCATGACATTGTAATTCTTTGCAATATAAGATATACATATGTATATATGCCTCTGAGTTTTAATTGTTTTGGGTTTGCCTAAACGGGTGTGGGGAAGATTCATGTTCTTTGGTAATAGCTGTTAATTTGTTCATGCAGATGGAGGAATAGATAGACTTAGCAGTGATAAATAGTTGTGTGTGTGTCTGTGTTTACCCAGTGCATGGTTTCTGGTTGAAATCCAATACAAAATACAGATTACTGGGGATCCATGAACCAGTAATGAATCAGTAATGAGGCCTATGGAAGCATAGTTCACTGATGTAGATACATCAGTGATAACGCCACAGGTTATTGATAATGCGCTATGTGAAATTGTGGTGTTTCTGAATGTAGGTCCAAGGCTCTCTATAGATCACAAGAACATTATAAGAATAAGGAAGGTTTTGTGTATGTTGGGGCCATAAATAGAACAGGAAAGCTATACTCACCACTAAGTAATTTACCACTAAGTAATTTACCACCAGAAATTACCACCAATAGTGCATACTACTAAATTCTCCCATGTAGTGTAATAAGACATGGTCACTAAAAGGAGGTAAGGCCAAACCCAATCTAAATGCAAAGATAAGTTATCACCAAATTACCACTCTACTTTGGCGGTAAGAAAATAATGCCAGACCCCAAATCTAACCAAAATATCCTACAATGGTTTTGTTCTGTTTAGCAAATATGTTGTAATACCGAGGTCGAAGAACTCATGTGTGGAAAGGAGCTACCACATTATCAGTGTTATACTTCTGTTGGTGTCCAATGACATCCAAGAAAGGACTGATGGGCAACCACTGTCATAATCTCAGAACGTTGGCTAATAGATAAAAAGAAAAAAAGAAAGAAAACAAAAAACGTGCTGGATACTGTGGTTGGAGTTGCTCCCACAAAGAAGAGCTTCTTGCCAAATAATTATTATCTTAAAATCAAAGGTGTTTTTTCTGTGGCGTTGAAGACAGCACCACAATCTTGCCGTATTTGCAAAATTGCCTGTTTGCTTCTTAGGCTGAGCATAGAAGCAACATGCTCTAGAGGGGCAGTTTTGAAAATAATTCACTAGAGAGAAACTGGACAGTCTAGAATGTGCCATATCAGTGTAAAGACAATTGTTTTTTTTTTTTGTTGTTCTCAGTGTAGGCAAGACAGCTGCATTGTATTCTGGCAATAATAGCTGACATACTGTTCTTCTCCATAGAAGTGATAGAAGCAGTGTTCTTCTCCATAGAAGGGCTAGAAGTGATGGTTGCACTTTCATCCACACCTTCATTTGTATTGTAGGGTCATCAAGAAAGCGATGGCATTAAAAGAAGCGGGCAAGCCGAAGAATTTGGTTTTTCTTTACTAGACAGATGCAATTGTCGCTGGAGCTTTGGAAAATGACATTATGCATAAGATTGATGCTTCGACTGTGTGGTGAATACGTAGCAAAACAATTCATTCCAGTACACACAACACACAACTATCATAGCTTGAATAGTTTATCCAGCGGCCTTCATTGTTCTCAATTCTGTCAAACATTGATTTAAACGGTATGTATTTAGGGCAGCAAATTGCAGATGTTTTACAGATTTCAGTAGCCTGCTTTGTTGCCAACTGTATTATCTTTTATGAGCTTTGCAATCCGAACAAGTGTGCTTTGATAAAGTTTAGAATGTGGACGATTAATATTAGTGGATATATTACCATTAGTAAGAACATTTGAAATTAAACAAATTGGAATAGAAGTGTAAGAAGATTCAATCCAGCACTACAGCCAAGTCAATGCCTAGCCTAGGATACTGAATGAAAAACCCTTATTGATATATCTTTATGTCCAGGTTCAGATTCTGGATGACAACCCCTGTATAACACCCCTCTCTTAGAACCCCCCTGACCCCACTGAGCCAAGAAGTAGATCTGTTTTGCAAGTTTAAAAGGTTTATTTGAAAAAACAATTAAACAGTATATATATATATCACACTTTTATAATGAATTAATAATTGGATATCACACTTAATCTGAGCAGTAATCAATAATGGATAGTCTGGCACTAGCACACTTCTTTATAATCAATGATGAGTGGGTATAGGATGGATAAGATAGCAACAATACTTTTATGGTTTCAAATAGATGCAATGTGGAATGAAAATGCAGTACAAAAAATAACTTGATAGGATTTCAGCAAAAGACAATGTAATCACTTTCTTGGACAATTCACCCCCACCCCCTTTATGCAATGTAAGGAGATGAAGAGGAGAGCACTCAGTTCTTAGGAATGCAATCAAATAGAATTCAGTTCAATTCCCCCCCAGCAGCTTATACAACAGATAGGAGTTTTGAAACACAGGCAAAAGCAGCTATCTTTTTACAAGTAAAGAAATCGGGCCAAATCGCAGATCGCGGCAAAATTCGCGAGTGCGTGAATCGTGATTATGGCAGAAAGTATAAGGAGTAGCAAGTCGGTTCTAAGCTTGTCAAAAAGCTGAAATTCTAAGCTTTCAGAGGAAAGTTAAACCAAGTTCCTAGCCCAAACGGTTCCAGAGATACAGACGATTAAATAAAGGTAGTGTTTTGGATTTAAAGTAAACTCAAAATGACAGGTGACAGCTTTGCAGCTGCAGAATTGACAAATGACAGTGGTGCAGCTTTACAAATGACAGGTGACAGGAGGCAGTTCTGCTTAGATTAAAATAGGTTGGAATAGATTATTTTAACTAAGAGATTGGTTCTGCACAGTTCTGCTAGGTACTCACAATATATTTTTGAAATAGGCCTCGCCACGGATTTGGTCAGGTTTTGGACTGGACTCCGGTTCTGGTCTTGGCACTTCACAGTGGTCTGGGTCAGCTCTCTGGTTCTGCTCACAGCGGTCTGGGTCACTCTGGATCTCTGGCCTCTGGTTCTGGATACTGCTCTGCTTTCTCCGGGTACAGCACTGCTTCTGGATCTTTCTGGCGCAGGGTGTCAGGCCAGAATCATCAGCTGAGCCAGGCTGTGAATAGTCTTCAGATGATTTTTGGGCCTGCTGACAAATACTTTTCCTTGCAGTGGGCCTTCTTGGTTCAAAGTTCTGTAGTCTCTGTTTAGCTTGGAAGTCTAAGTGTAGGATCTCTGGATGCGAAGTCGTCGGTCAGCATGCTCCGCAGCAAATGGAATTGAATGTCTCTACCTGTCCCAGCAGTCTCTTTTTATGTGTTTTGAAAATGGGTGTGTGCCTGGGCCTAGCTAAGCCTGCACTCTCTACTTGTCATTGGCCCAATTCTCCCCTCTCCAATGATTGGGGGAAGGAAATGTGAGTCAGAGTGATGCTGTAGGTTTTATGGGTCAGAGGATCCTCCCCTGGTCAGTTTGCCCACAAATCTATATTTGATTCAAATACATATTGCACAGATACACAATTGTTTAAAATGACATGCACCCATCACATATCACATGAGGTATACTCTGTTCAAACTCTGCTCTTCCTGGGGGCTTGCATTCAGAAATGGCAACATTTTGCACTTTTTAACTGGTTTTGCAATATCGGACATTTACCCAAATTTACACAAATGTGCGCAAGGAGTGTGGACATTAATTGATGAAGTGTCAGATTTTTAACATGCAGACATTTGGAGTGAAACCCTATTTTCCGCTAGCAACCCCCCAGATCATACCACCAGGTCCTAAAACCTCTTAAAACGTGGGCAGAAAAATCACAAGAATTATGGTATCATTTAGATAATTTTGACAAGTCCGCACCACGAGTTATACATCTTTCGTAAAATCATATTCTGGCCAACAGGGGTGTGTCTTCCCAGGTCACATGGTGGAGAAACCAGTTTGCCCACTTTCTTTAAGCTCATCCTGTCCTCAGAGGGGCTGCCCCTCCCCGTTTCTGCCAAGAGGAAGCCACTTTTACGACGCCGCCAATATAACTTCTGCCTGAGTCAAGGAAGGGCTTTGTTCAAAAGGAAGCCATTTACGATCCCCCCAATAAACCATCTGCCTGGGCCCAGGACAGGCCTTTGTTCAACTCCCTGTAGCTGCTCCACCCCTAATCTAATCAGAGAGGTGACAACTCCTTTTGGCAAGGGGAAGAGTGGCTGAGCAGGTTTTAACTCCTGTGGGGGTAGATGTCAGGCAGAATTCAGTTTCATTAAGCCAGGTTTCAGCTAAATGTCACTTTTTGTCCCCCAGTTTAAGTCTATTAAGATTTTTACATACACATTAAATAATTACTTCCTTCAAGTCATTTCAGAGTATAGTTTTACATTGTATCCACCTCTTAGCAAGTCTTTCCTTGGTCTGGTTTTGTTTCATTTGTTCAGTTTTACACAAAAGTCTGGTGGTTTTAAAACGCCGGCTTTCTGATCGTGGTGAGTACTGGTAATGCAACCATTTTTGGGATTTAAGAAAATGAATTCCCCACAGTTCTAGGTTGCTTTTGGCAATCAGCATTGCCATTCCCAATGGTTTCAGGCTACTGTGTTTGTAGCCCAATGGTGGTTTTAGGCAGTGCCCTCCTGTGCTCACAACCTAGGCAAAAATGGGTGGCAGCCTATTCTTCATGCATTTCCCTGTGCATTTTCTGGGAAGTTCTGGCCATCATGATGTTTTCCATGCCAGTACTGCACAGTTTTCCTATTCTGGCGTACATGTGGGCTTTTTGGCCATCTTGGATTTTCTAAGCCCACGGCACCAAATGTTGCAGCATGATAGCTCAAACGTGGGTCAGGACACCCAACAGAAGGCTTATATGCAAATTCTAGCTTTCACAGATGAATTGTTTTAGAATGCTGGAAATGAATGGTATCTATAGAATATGAATGAATGAATGAATGAATGAATGAATGAATGAATGAGAAATTAAGTGTTATTGGATCAATTTTGTATTGTTTACATAGTAAATAAGAATGAAAATAAAATACTGTTTGACTAGCCGCAGCTCTTGTCTCTTCCCCTAGTTTTCCTCCTTTCCACTGGGCACAACTGTTGTTTAATATACTTTTAAAATATAGCCACAACGATTTGTTAAACGACGACCATGTGCAGTGATGGTAGTTCACCAGTAGTGCCTTCTTCTTGAAAGATGGATCATAGCCTGGAGTCCAAGGATTTATCATCCGAAATATGAAAATTCACTTGGAATATTGTGACACATCACACACGATGGTGAAGGACAAAAGGTGCATGTTCCTTGCATTCCATTGTGTGCACTAAGTTTGTTAAAATGTGTTGTATGTCTATAACAAAATAGCAATTAGGAATGGAAAGTAATAACATATATTATTTTAGGTTGGGCTGGAATGAACCATTAAGAAAAGTTCTTATTATAATATCATGTTTAAAAAAACATAAGAAGAGTGATTCCTTTGAATTGATGATAAATGTTCTCAGAGAGCAGGACTTTCTCTTTGTCCATGATTTTCATCGGTTATCATTAAACACCCATGAGGGACACCACCAGCACAATCTTGAGTGGAGGCACAGAGAGAACAGAACTCCCATCACTAGTGCACTCTTTACAGTCGACAGAGGTGTTGGAGAGCGCAATTTGTGTGGGATCCTTACCTTCTGTGAAAGAATGCATGCAAATTGAAAAAGGACAGAAAATGGTGCGTACAGTGGGAGCTCTGAAACACATTACACCATAACGTGGCAGGGTTTTCCCCAAACAAATAATGTAAATAATGTATTTTGAGTGGCTCTTGGGTAAAGAACATTCAAGGGGGGCGATAATCTTGCATCAGAATTCCAGGAAGTTTCTCAGAAGATTAGCAATGTTTTCCCTGGAGTCATTCCATTCTGATTGGATGACTGGGACTTATCATTCTCTTTAGGGTGCCAATTAATCATACAAATCGCACTCCGTCACTCACTCCCTCATAAACCGGTGTACCATATGCACCGATTTGTCTTTGCAGGGTTATCTTGTCAAATAAATTCACATCCACTCACAATTATATACACTCACAGTAGCAGACAATGAGCTTTTAACAACTTTTATGTTGTTCTCAAAAGTTTGTGACTAGTTGAGTTAGTGATAACTGAACACTTTAAAAAAAAAAAGGTAATTATGATATAGTTTATCTCAAACTTTTCATAACAATTTGTCCATTTCATCCTAAATATTCTGTATTCTTTTTCACGTAAAAGAGTGTCCAAAACATATCAATGTCCTTTCTCACATACAAACCTAGTCAAACTCCCAGCCACAGAACAAAGAAGAAAGAAAGAAAAATGCAGAAATGGAGAACAACGGAAGAGGGAAAGAAAGGAAGTTTCACCCCTCCACAGTCTCCCCCGGTGTTTGTAAGAGGATTCAATTCAACACTACAGCTAAGTCAACGCCTAGTCTATGATACTGAATGAAAACCCTTATTGATATATCTTTAGGTCCAGTTCATGCGTTCTGGATGACTACCCCTATATAACACCCCTCTCTTGGAATCCCCCTGACCCCACTGAGCCAAGAAGTAGTTCTGTTTTGCAAGTTTAAAAGGTTTATTTGATAATTTAAACAATAGGTATATATATCCCACTTTATAATAAATTAATAATTGAATATCACACTTAATCTGATATGGTAAATATTAACAACGGAGAATCTGGCACTAGCACACTTCTTTAATCACTAATGAGTTGACATGAAATGGATAAGGTAGCACACTGGTAAATAGGAACAAAAGTATAATGTGGTAGAGGATGCTTTATGTAGGCTCAGGTGGATGCAATATTCAATGAATGCAGTACAGAAAATACGCAATATGATTTCAACCAAACAATGTAATCACTTTTCTCTGGCTATTCACTCCCCCCCTCTTTATGCA
The DNA here is from genome assembly GCF_040938575.1 of Ambystoma mexicanum. Lineage (NCBI taxonomy): Eukaryota > Metazoa > Chordata > Amphibia > Caudata > Ambystomatidae > Ambystoma > Ambystoma mexicanum. The sequence continues at coordinate 477,329,619 of NC_090926.1, forward strand.
ATGCAAGGAAATGGAAGGAAAACACACAGTTCTCAGAAATGCAATCAACTGTAATTCAGTTCAATCCAGCAAGCTTAAACAGAAGTTTGAAAACACAGGCAAATGCTTTGATAGGTGCTAGCAATGAATGAGAAATATGCTGGAAACGCTCTTAATTCCCTTTTAGAGGTTCAGGATGAGTGGTATCTAGTTAATATTAGTCCAGGCTCACACTAGCAATGATGCAGGGATAGTTAGCAGGTTAAACGAATTTCTGGCAAGTGAAATCAGGCAGCAGCAGTTTTTTTACATGTGAAGAAATTGCAAATCGCGGCAAAATTCGCGGATGCGCCGAGCGCTATTACAAAGGAACCGCAAGGACTATCTCTACCGTTTTGGGGTCCTAGGAAAGCCTGGGATCTCAGCTTCCAAATGAAAGTTATTGCAAGTCTCTAGCCCAAACGGTTGCGGAGATATGAGTAATTTAGTAAAGGTCGTTTTTGGTTTTGTAAATTTTAAACGCACACTTTTTCAAAATGACACATTTTACTAGAATTGACAGGTGACAGCTAGGAGGCAGTTCTACTTAGGTTAAATAGATTGAATTAGATGAATTTAAACTAAGAGATTGGTTTGGTACAGTTTGGCGGTACTCACAAGAGATTTTAAACAGGAAAGCGACTTGGTCACGGACTTCAGTCTGGTCAGGTCTCTCTGGGTACAGCACTGCTTTCTCTCTGGTCTGGTCTCTGCTAAGCACAGCACTGCTTTCTCTCTGGTCTGGTCTCTGCTAGGCACAGCACTGCTTTCTCTCTGGTCTGGTCTCTGCTCTGGATAGATTGAAGTCTCTAGTTTGGCTTTCTGGAGTTTGATGGAGGTAAGTATGGATTTTTCCGGCAGGGCTTCCAGCGGCAGATGAAATTGAATGTCTCTATGTGTCCTGACTCTCTGCTTTTATCTGTTTCTTGAGAATGGGTGTGTGTGTTGCATCACTAGACTTGCCCCTCTCATTCGTCATTGGTCAGGCTTCCATTCCTCCGCTTGATTGGCAAACTGAACTGTGAGTCAGATTGATGTCATTTTATGATCTCTTGAAACAACCTCCCTTGTCATCTGTGCACCCAAATATATATATGATCAAAATCCATACTTCAGAGTTACACAGTTGTTTGAAATTACATATACATGGTGTGGCTGAATTTAGCCATGTCTATGTCCAAATCTGCTCATTCTCGGAGCTTGCATTCAAAGAGTGTACATAATTGACTTTTTAACTGCTTTTTCAATTTCCGACATGGACCCAACTTTACATACATGTGTGCAGGGGGTAGGGACATTAACTGATGAAGTTTCAGATTTTTAACATGCACACATTTAGAGTAATATCCACTTTTCCGCTAAAACCCCCCTGAACATACCACCGGTTCCTACCACGTCTTAAACTGTGGGCAGAAAAATCACAAGAATTATGGTATCATTTATAAAATTTTCACATGTCCGCTCTATGAGTTATTCATCTTTTTAAAGTTATGTTCTGGCTCCAAAGGGGTGTGGTTTACCCTCAGCACAAGGTTGAATTTCTGGTTCTTGCCAGCTTGCTCTCACAGGCAGTGCTCCTCCCAGCTCCTGCCAAGAGGAAGCTACAATTTACGACTGCGGTAATAAAAACCTTTGCCTGAGTGAAGAGGGCTTTGTTCACTCTCTTGCAGAGCACAGATAATTCAATTATCAGATAGATGGCATATCCTTAGCTTGGGCAGCAAAAGGAAGGTTGGCCTGGGAACACAGTGGTGACTCAAGTTTCACTCCTGATGGGTAGTTGCTAGGCAAAATCAAGTTCCTTAAGCCAGACCTTCAGCTAACTTTTTGTTGCTTTTAAAATAACTTGTAATTTTACACATGCAGCTAGAATGCTGATTCTAAGTGCAAAACTATGACATTTCAACAGTTACAAAGGCATGTGACACCAAACATAGGTCACTCATTTAATTTAACATTTTCGATTTTGGTGGTTTTAAATCCAGTTGCAGTTAGGCTTAAGCGGCTGACTCCATAGCATTTTTGTTATAAGCATTGTTTTTGGGCTCTTCATTTCCCAGATTTTGTAGGCACACAAAACTCCATTCTGCCAATGTCTGCTGGTGTTCAGTAAATATTTTGCACATGTTGCAAGGTTTCAAATAGGCATTTTGGCTTGCCTTCGGAAACACACAGGGTGGTTTTAAACTGCCGGCTTTTGGATAGTGGTGAGTACTGGTACTGCACCCATTTTTGGGATTTAAGAAATGAATTCCCAACAATTCTAGGTTGCATTTGGCAATCAGCATTTCCATTCCCAATGGTTTCAGACTACTGTGCGGGTAGTCCAATGGTGGTTTTAAAGCGCTTTGAAGCTAACCGGCGCTACTGTTTTTCCTTTGGCAACCCATTTCCCTCATGGCAACCCGGCCTTTCATTCTCGCACTGGTGGGTGGCAAGTGAGGCAACCATTTTGGTGGGCGCACAAACTGCGCAGCTTTCCTGGATTTCGGCGCACATGTGGGTTTTCCGCCATCTTGAATTTCCTAAGCCCACAGCACCAAATGTTGTAGCAGGATAGCTTAAACGTGGGTCAGGACACCCAACAAGTCCCCCCCACGCGACTGCACTTTGAATTTGAGTCGATGGGGAGTCGCGTGCACAAGGGTTTTGACCCATGCACCGGTCTGTCCGCATAATCTTCTTCCTCTTCTGTAGATGGCACAGTTCAGCATCTTCTTCTCCATCCGGTACTGATCGATCGGTTCTCCTCGCCGGTCCTGATGGGAGTATTGGGCGGTCCACTGGGCCCATTGGATCTCCGTTCCCGGTCTCCGGATCGTCCTTCTTGGTCATCCTTCATGGTTTCATCTCTCCTAGGATGATAAAGCAAAAGCGGCAATATCTACTCATAGGCGATTTTTTCCACCACTGTTGAGATAGTGGGGCAGCATATGCATTTTATCATAACGAAACATTACATTCTTATTTTAATAAAAACAGTATGACTAAGAGACAGTTTCATACAATCACAGTATGTTAGAGACTAGATGTGGTATGTTTTATGATTGGAACTGAATTAGTCTGATACAGTACCCGCTAGGATTCCAGAGGATTCCTCCAGTTGTTGCAGAGTGTGCCTGGGATGGCAACATTTCAACTGGTTTATGTGGACCCACTTGTCTTCCCCCTCTGCCAAAGGACCTTTGGGGATGTGGATTTTGTAGGCCACAGGGGAGATCTTATCGACGATCTCAAAGGGTCCCTTCCATGTAGGCAAAAATTTGCGCTGCTTGGCCTGGTTCCTTTGGAAGTTGTATAGATAGACCCGGTCTCCCACCTGATATTCCTTCCTGGAAGTTTTCAGGTCATAATGGGTCTTCATGCTATCAGTCGATCTTTCTAGATTCCGCTGAGCATAAGCAAAAGCATGTTGGAGGTGTTTCCTTAAATTCTCTACATACTCATGAGTAGTGGAGGCATTTATCAATGTCTGCTCTTGGGTCCTGTAGAGCAAATGCTGCGGAAGCACCATCTTGCGCCCAGTCATCAACTCAAATGGTGACATTTTGGTTGCAGATGAAGGGGTAGATCTGATGGCCATTAGGACCAGAGGTAATCGGATATCCCAACTTGGCCCAGAATCTGCCACAAACTTCTTTAATATGCTCACAATTGTCCGGTTATATCTCTCTACTGCCCCAGAAGAAGCTGGTCTATAAGCAATATGCAGCTTTCTCTTGACCCCCAGTATCTCCCACATCTTTGTCATTACTTCACTGGTGAAGTGGCTACCTCTGTCTGACTCAATCCTTTGAGGTAGACCAAAACGGGAAAAGATGTGGTTAATCATCAAGGCAGCTGCAGTTTCCGCCTTGCAATTTGGGGCTGGGAGACATTCCACCCACTTGGTAAACAAGCATGTCACAGTCAACATGTACTTATTCCCCCTAGCCGAGCGAATCACAGGGCCTACAAAGTCGATTTGTAAATCTGACCATGGCAGTGTCATTCCCCTCTTTTGTAAAGGCGCCCGGTGTGTGAGGGATGATGGCTGAAATTGTGCACACACAAGGCAACCCTTCAGGTACTGGTCGAGGTCCTGCCCCATGTGTGGCCAGTATGCAACCTCTCTTAAGATTTCCAATGTTGTGTGAAACCCCCTATGACCGGCAGTGGCCGCATCATGGGCGTGACTTAACATCAGGCTTCGGAATGAGGTAGGAACCACCCACTGATCGTGGCCAGCTTTGGATTTCCTTACCAACAAACCGTCTTGGATCCGGAACATTTTGGGACATTTCATCAACACTCTTAGGTCCTCTTTCCCAATGTAATCGGTATCCGTCAGGGGAAAGTTCTCAGGGTCCTCAAGGTGCTGGTAAAATTTACCAATTATTGGATCCCCCTTCTGAGCAGTAATCAAATCAGCATCAGGGGTCTCCTTACTCCATTGTGCAATTGAGAGGTCGTTGTGAGCATTTGTCTGGGACCTAGTGATGGCAGTGACCTGGATTTCCCCCAACAGGGACTCAATCTCAATTAGATCCCCTTGGATGGCCCCGGTTTTGGCCAGCTGATCAGCTAAGTCATTTCCAGTTTTGTCTGGTCCCTCTACTTTGGAATGACCCTTGATCTTCTTCCAATAGATGGTCATCCCATTCGAGGTGACCAGATCATCAATGTTTTGGATCAACTTCCCATGTTTCAAGGGTTTGTTGTTAGCACATACCATGCCTCTGGTCTTCCAATTAACCAGGTGCTCCACGAACCCGTTCCGTACATAATCCGAATCTGTGATTATGACCAGTTCGTGGAGTTGATGCTGGACAGCAGTGAGGATGGCCTGATGCACAGCCATCAATTCTGCCACCTGACTACTTCGGGGACCAATTTTGTATCCAGCGGAGGGTTCTGGGGACTCATTCACCCATGCATTCCCTACGCCGGCCACCAGTTCTTTCTCCCCGTTGTTGTCGACATGGTAAGAGCATCCATCCACATACACAGTGGGCATTCCCTCACACTTGTCTTCTTCAAAGACTTTGTGGGGGGAATTAAGGTATGCCTCCATGTTGTCCTTTATTTTTAGACTTTCGTCCTCGAGACAGTTTTCTCTGGCACAATCATGCAAGTCAGCCAGACCTTGCGCGAGGGGACTCTTCTTGTTTTGGCCATATCTGACCTCCACAGGAAAGCCTTGCATTGACAGAATCCAGGAAGTAATTCGGGAATTACTCACATTTCCGGCCCGGATTCTGTCACTTTGGAGATATTGCAGAGGCTGGTGTGGAGTCTCCACTATGATGTGTTCCCCCTGGATAAACGGGCGGTAATTCTTCAATGCCCACACCGTTGCCAGGAGTGCCTTCTCACAATCGTTGAATTTTTCCTCCACAGAGGATAAAGTTTTGCTCGCATAGGAGATTACTTTATTGACCTTGTCATGCTTTTGATATAATACTGCCGTCAAGCACGTATTAGAGAACCCCGTCTCCAGGAAGAACTCCTTGTTTCTGACAGGGTAAGCTAGGCAAGGCGCTTGTGAGAGGCTTCTTTTGAGTTGTTTTACTGCCTCGGCTTGTTCTGGACCCCATTCCCACTTGACCCCCCCCTTCAGGAGATGAATCAGGGGTCTGGTGATCTCTGCGTAGCCCTCAATGAACTTTCTGCTGTAATTAGTCAGTCCAAGGAGGCTCCTTAGTTCCCGCAGAGTTGTGGGGTCTTTCAGTTTCTGAAGTGCTTCCACTTTCTTTTCCTGGGGACAGAGACCCTGAGGAGTAATCTCATGCCCCAAGAAATTAACACGGGTTCTACACCACTGTGCTTTCTGAAAGGAAAGTTTTGCTCCGGCGGCCCTCAACTGTGTCAGAACATAACGGATCTCTGCTATGTGTTCCTCCACAGATGAACTTTTGATGAGGACATCATCTACATAAGCCAGGTTACCCCTCGTACCCAGGTCGGGCATGGCCTTATGTAGGAAAATATTGAACTCATTACCGGAGTTAAGGTATCCGAAGGGAGTCCGGGTCCATGTGTACTGCTGGCCCCCAAAGGTAAAAGCCAGCTTGTATTGGTCCTCCCTACTGACAGGCACGGTCCAGTATCCATTGGTCAGGTCTATTGCAGTGAATACCTGTGACCCCTGAATCTGGGCCAGCCCTTGGTCAATGTAGGGCAGAGGCCATCGGGAAGTATGGACCCGTTTGTTGAGCTCCCTGAGGTCGGCGCAGAGTCTCCACTGGCCGTTTGGCTTCAATATTCCCAGCACCGGATTATTGAAGGTGCTGTGGGCTGGACGGATTATTCCCCGGGACTCAAGGTTCTTAATTATTTCAGTAAGGGACTCCATTGATGCGAGAGGCAAGCGATATTGCTTCACAAACACAGGAGTCATGCCAGGGTCCGTGGGGATTGTTGTTGTGTGGATGTCAGTGCGACCACAGTCATATGAGTCTACCGCAAAGAGATCTTGGAAATCCAAGAAAACTTGTTTCAACTTTTGCTTTTGTTCCAGAGTCACACAGGCATCAGCTAGGTTGACTCTCTCTTCCACCATCTGCCTGAAGCCTGGAAAGACTTCTGGTTTGGCTATTTCAGCGGCCTCCTCCAGCTGGGTGGAGAAGTCCCTGGTTAGAGTGCTGATTTGGACCGGAGGCTTCAGGTGGGAAAGGCAGCCCTCATGGACCTGGAAAATCACCTCATCCCTCCTGAAGTCACAAGTCACATCTTCCTTACCATAGGGGCAGGAAGTGTACACCAGGAAGTTCCCCCCATGCCGGGTAAAAATCCTGTCTGGTGTTGTGTTGTCCTCACTGTCACTCTCAAAACAGTCCTTGGGGATTGGTCCTAACAGTTCATTTACTAAGTCGATGGAAAAATGTCGGTCATCAACCGCCATTCCAATAATGGTGCCTGCGGCTAGAGTAATACTCTTTAAGTCGCTGTTATCCACCTCTATTGGAATGGTGTCATGTTCTATGTTGACTAATGGTGTTGGGTTTACCCCCAACCCTTGCTGTTGGAGAGAAGCATTTAGATGTATGTAAGCATCAGGGTTTTTCAACTCTTGTCCCCTTTTAACTTTCACTTCCAGGGAGAATTGTCGGGTCCTTTCTGGGATGGTGACTTCCTCTTTAACCTGAATTTCGACTGCATAAGGTAGCAATTGAGCTGACCTAAATGCTTTTTCTGGATCATCAAAGCCCATGGGATTATCCGCTAATCGGGACCAAGCTTTGAAGTTTATTAGGTCCAAACTAATGGCAAAGCGATTGAGAATGTCACTGCCTAAGTAAAAGGCGGCAGTGACGTCTCGCACGACCCAACAATTATGGACTATGCTCTTGTTGCCAATGGAGATTTGGAGCATACACCTGCTTGGCAGGAGATGTTTTGAATTGGGTGCTTCCAGGTCCATTTCCCACTTGTCTATCAGTTTGAAGGTGGGAATGGCTGGATCTTTTGGAAGTTGGCGAAACATGGCTTCGCTGATGAAGCTCTTACCGTTGTTCACACACACTCGAGCGAGAACAGAGTCCTTCCCATCATTTAACTGAACAGGGATGAACAACTGCTCTCCAATTTGCTGAATATCAGCCAGGCTCTGAGCTGATTTCACATCTTTCTGGACTATAGGGGTGGGAGTTTCAGATTGTGGATTGGTATAGAATTTCAGAGTGTTTCCTTCCAGCGTGGAGTACCACTTTAAACTGGAAGGAAGGTTGATTTTCAGAAATAGAGAGGACCCCCCATCACCAGTCTGTTGTCCTACTGCTATTACTGTCACGTCTGGAATTTGGTTATTCTGGAAGTGAAATTCTACTTGGTCAGATTTTTGTTCAACCATGTGGCAGGTGCCGTTTAAACTAACATGGTTGACACTCTGTTTTAATTTTATTGGTCGGCTAGTCTGGGTCCAGAGGACCTTGTTTACACAATCTATTAGGGGTGACAACCTTCTCAGGAGGTCATTCCCTAGTAAACAAGGGGTGCCCTCCGGGGTCACAACTATGACCGGGTGTTTCAGCTTGTGTCGACCAATTTTAATGTCCAAGTCTGCAGTCCCCTCAACGGGAATTTCCTTCCCGTCAAAGTTCTGTAGTTGTCCCGGAAGAGAGGTGAGAGGAATTTGGTAATTCTCTCCCCTTCCTGCATTCAGTTTGTCAAAGGCCCTTCTGGACAGAAGGGTAGCTTGAGATCCAGTGTCCACCAGTGCCGAGATTGTACCCTGCCCCTGTACTTGTACCGGGGCATAGTATCTTCCCTCCTTCTCCTCAAGGGGGCACAGATAATGTACATTTTTGGACAACTGGTGGGCTAATTTTCTGGTTTTGGACATTGCTAGCGAAGAGATTTGGGCAGAATTCTGTGGAGAGTCTTGGGAATCTGAAAGAAAAATTTGGCAACTGGAGATCAGAGCCATTGTGGGTTCCCCTGGCTCCAGTTCTGGGCTGCCCCCCCCTTTTTGGAGGCAGTCCCCAGGATGGGTTTGAACCAGGGGATTTTCTTGCTGTTGGTTCTGGGATGAGATGGTGGGCGGCGGTAGCTCAGTCTCCACATCTCCCCAGTCTGGATTTGCATCCCTAGCGACCCATTTTTCTTTGGGAGGAGTTCCCCCCTCTCTGAAGGAGAAGATCCTTTTCCCAGGATCCTCTGAGGATCCCTCTCCCTCAAATTGGAAGATCTGTACCTCCTCCTCAAACTGAGTCTGTTTGGGTCTTTTGTTTCTCCTACCCCCCCTCTGCTCCTTAGGAGGCAGACTTTCAGGGGCAAGAGATTTCGTTTCCGGTTCCTGGGTTTCCAGGGGCTGTTTACAAGTGAGGAAGGAAGCTTCCTCCAAGGCTTTACACCCCCCTTCCCTTTGTGCCTCCTCCCTGGGAACCGGTGATTTATCGGGGTGCTGCCCCCGTCATTGTTCTGGAGCACCAGGTCCAGAGTTGGGTGCGTTCTGCGCCGGCATGCTGATCTGAGGGTTCTGCTGTGCCCTCAGTATATGACCCATATCCCGTGCCATGTTTTGAACCTGGCGCTCTAACTGGGAAACCCGCTCAGGCTGATACGGGGCCCTGTTTTCTCCCCTGGGCTGATCCCGGGAAGGGTAGCTGTCCCTCCTCTGGTAGTACCCCTGGTTGGGAAGATTTTGGTACCCCTCCACCCTTGGCCTCCCCTCTCCCGGATTCAGTGGTCTGGGCTCAGGGAATTGAGGAAAGAAGGATGGATGATTTTGGGGTTGGAAGTCGGGTGGATATCGGGGGAAAAAGTTCTGCCCAGGGTTTGGTAAATTTCTGCCCTCCTGTGGGAAGTTTGGAGGGAAGTTCCCTGGGTTAGGTGCTTGGCTGGATCCCCCCCCTTGGGCTGGAGGAGTCCACACATAACCCAGGATGGGTCTGTTACCTTTGTAGCGAGGACTTACATAGTCAGGAGAGCGAGGGACCCCATTTGTGGGGCTGCCTCCCTGGCTCCCTGTCTGCGACTGGCCCGAGGACCTTCTGGGCCTAGCATTATTAGGTGCAGGTAGGTTTTTAGGCCCCCCCATCTCCAAATCCAAAACGGGGGTGACCTTTACCTCTGCCACCTTGGCAGCAGCAGGGGTGCTGTTGGCTTTGGGGTTTTTCTGGGCATTGCTTTTATTTTCTATGGGCTTCTGCACCTCATAGATGCGGGTAGCCTGTTCAATGACCCAGTCTAAAGATCTTTTCTCGTGAAAATCCCTCACGAGCTGGGTCATGATATATTTGGGCAAGGCATGGAAAAACGTGTTTATAAATTCACGGCTATCCGTGCGCACCCTTCTTGTGGTCTGTGCAAAAGCCCGCTTTAACTCCTGCACAAATTCTTGTGGGGCCTGATCCTCCCCACATTGCAAATTGTAGGCTGCCTTGCGAGCCTCTTGAGGATTTCTGTGAACAGAAAAATGTTTCAGGATGGCCGCCTTATAGGTGGACCATCTTAAATGATTTTGGTCCTCCAGCCCCGCAAAGAAACTGGAGTATTCCGGGGAGAAGGTCCACTTTACATATTGAATGCAGCTTTGGCTGTCCTTCAAATGGAAAGTCTCCATCATTTGTTCAAACAACTCTAAGTGCTCCCAAACAGAATACTTAGCGTTCTTATGGTAAGGCGTGATGACGCTCCTGATCGCCTTAATCTGCTTTAAGGGGTCCTTGAGCAAGGCCCTTTTTGCCTTATTGGCCTTTTTGGTTCGGGTAACCCTTGTCCATTCTTCGTCGGACTCAGAGGCACTGCTCCCAGAGGTTCCCGTCTGTTCTTCCAGGTTTTCCCGGATTCTGCGAGCCTGGGAATGGCTGGCAGAATGTGGGGACCTGGTCTCCTGTGTCCTGCGCAGTTCAGAGGAGTCTTCAGATTCCTCCTTGCTGTCAGGATTTGATGGGTACCCCCTCCACTGACCTAACTGGGCAGAGGTTTTCAGGATGCCCTTAATGGGCCTACTCTCCTGGGGTTCCCCACTGAACTGTATTGTACTTGGGTGCCCATACCCGGATGCCCACCCCTCCATTCCTGGATGGTACTGGCCTATGAGCCCCATGCTTCTGGCTGGATAGTAATCTGCCATCCCTGTGGCCCTGTGCTCATGTGCGCCAGGGGACATGGGGGTGGCAGAGTCCAGGGACTGAGAGGTATGAGGGCCTCTGGTACTAGGGCTCCTGAGGTTATGCTCCGGAGTTTCCATTTCCCAGCGAACCTCATCTCTATCCGCCCCTGCTCCCTGTTGCAATGCAAGAGCCTGCATTTGTGCCTTCAGTTCCTCAGTTAAGGCCTTACTCGACTCTATCAGTCTCTCCTGCATCGCTACCTGCTGTTGGAGCCTATCATTGTGTTGACAGAGGGCCTCATTTTCCCTCTGTGCTTCCTGGTTGGTCCTGGAGAACTGGGCCAGTCTTTGCTGCAGGAGGTTTACCTCCTGGGCAATGTCACTATTGGCCTGCTCCTTTCTTGCTAGAGCATCTTCCACCCTTCTGGTGTGCTCTACCAAGTTCTGGTTTTCTTTTTGGAGATCTCCCAGCCCCTGGAGGGCCAGGTGATTTTCTTCCATTTTTCTTTTTAAATGGCAGACTTCCTGGCCTAAGGCGTCTCTTTCCTGACTAAGAGCCTGCATTTGTGCCGCCAGGTCGTCCCTTTGCCTTTGGAAGGCACCAGCTTTCTGGCGCTCCTGATCAAACTCTGCCTGGGTATCCAGGTCTTTCAGGATCAGTTTATTGCTCTCCTCTTTCTCTCTGTCTAGTTGGATTTGCAGGGTGGCTACCTGCTCTGTGCATGCCCTGTTGAAATTGATCTGTTGCTCCAGCTTTTTCTGGCTCTGCAGTAAGGAGTCCAAACTGTCTTGGTGCTCCTTCTGCAGGGCCAGAAATCTAGTATCCTGTTCTGACTTTTCCTTTTGCAGCACATCCATATCCTCCTTTATTTTAGTAATGTACAGTCTGCTGTCATTTTCTGACTCCTGGCTCCTCTGCAGCCTCTGCTCAGAAGAGTCCAGATCAGATTGGACCTTCTGTAATGCCATCTGTTGCCTATTTGCCAGATTTTGGCTTTCAGCACATCTATCCTGCATGTCTCCCATATATAGGTACAGGTATGCTGCTATCCTGGCGATCTTATTGTGTTCCTCTTTGGCTTTAGGAGCCATATATAGTTCACTCAGGGCCACATGTAAGGGACCCTGATCTCTATATATATCTGACCCTGTTTCAGTGACCTGTTGTGTGATGGCCTGCAACCACACATCCTGGCCCTGTTCGGTCCATTCACCTCTCACAAATAGCTTATGCAAGAGGTGCTCTCTGGCTATTTTCATGTCTACTAAGGTCGTCATTCTAGAGATTGGTCTCTGTCCTGACTTACAGAAGTTAGTATTTTATTTTTGCAGAACAGAACTTTTCTTGGAGTGTCCCTTTTGAGGAATGCTTCACAGCGTAATGCAGCGTGGTGATCCGACCGGGTGTATGTATCCCGTCAGTTAGCACACTGTATTAAGCTGCACAACTGGTAAATCTAACCCAACGTCTCGGCTCGAGCCCCCACTTTGTAAGAGGATTCAATTCAACACTACAGCTAAGTCAACGCCTAGTCTATGATACTGAATGAAAACCCTTATTGATATATCTTTAGGTCCAGTTCATGCGTTCTGGATGACTACCCCTATATAACACCCCTCTCTTGGAATCCCCCTGACCCCACTGAGCCAAGAAGTAGTTCTGTTTTGCAAGTTTAAAAGGTTTATTTGATAATTTAAACAATAGGTATATATATCCCACTTTATAATAAATTAATAATTGAATATCACACTTAATCTGATATGGTAAATATTAACAACGGAGAATCTGGCACTAGCACACTTCTTTAATCACTAATGAGTTGACATGAAATGGATAAGGTAGCACACTGGTAAATAGGAACAAAAGTATAATGTGGTAGAGGATGCTTTATGTAGGCTCAGGTGGATGCAATATTCAATGAATGCAGTACAGAAAATACGCAATATGATTTCAACCAAACAATGTAATCACTTTTCTCTGGCTATTCACTCCCCCCCTCTTTATGCAATGCAAGGAAATGGAAGGAAAACACACAGTTCTCAGAAATGCAATCAACTGTAATTCAGTTCAATCCAGCAAGCTTAAACAGAAGTTTGAAAACACAGGCAAATGCTTTGATAGGTGCTAGCAATGAATGAGAAATATGCTGGAAACGCTCTTAATTCCCTTTTAGAGGTTCAGGATGAGTGGTATCTAGTTAATATTAGTCCAGGCTCACACTAGCAATGATGCAGGGATAGTTAGCAGGTTAAACGAATTTCTGGCAAGTGAAATCAGGCAGCAGCAGTTTTTTTACATGTGAAGAAATTGCAAATCGCGGCAAAATTCGCGGATGCGCCGAGCGCTATTACAAAGGAACCGCAAGGACTATCTCTACCGTTTTGGGGTCCTAGGAAAGCCTGGGATCTCAGCTTCCAAATGAAAGTTATTGCAAGTCTCTAGCCCAAACGGTTGCAGAGATATGAGTAATTTAGTAAAGGTCGTTTTTGGTTTTGTAAATTTTAAACGCACACTTTTTCAAAATGACAAATTTTACTAGAATTGACAGGTGACAGCTAGGAGGCAGTTCTACTTAGGTTAAATAGATTGAATTAGATGAATTTAAACTAAGAGATTGGTTTGGTACAGTTTGGCGGTACTCACAAGAGATTTTAAACAGGAAAGCGACTTGGTCACGGACTTCAGTCTGGTCAGGTCTCTCTGGGTACAGCACTGCTTTCTCTCTGGTCTGGTCTCTGCTAAGCACAGCACTGCTTTCTCTCTGGTCTGGTCTCTGCTAGGCACAGCACTGCTTTCTCTCTGGTCTGGTCTCTGCTCTGGATAGATTGAAGTCTCTAGTTTGGCTTTCTGGAGTTTGATGGAGGTAAGTATGGATTTTTCCGGCAGGGCTTCCAGCGGCAGATGAAATTGAATGTCTCTATGTGTCCTGACTCTCTGCTTTTATCTGTTTCTTGAGAATGGGTGTGTGTGTTGCATCACTAGACTTGCCCCTCTCATTCGTCATTGGTCAGGCTTCCATTCCTCCGCTTGATTGGCAAACTGAACTGTGAGTCAGATTGATGTCATTTTATGATCTCTTGAAACAACCTCCCTTGTCATCTGTGCACCCAAATATATATATGATCAAAATCCATACTTCAGAGTTACACAGTTGTTTGAAATTACATATACATGGTGTGGCTGAATTTAGCCATGTCTATGTCCAAATCTGCTCATTCTCGGAGCTTGCATTCAAAGAGTGTACATAATTGACTTTTTAACTGCTTTTTCAATTTCCGACATGGACCCAACTTTACATACATGTGTGCAGGGGGTAGGGACATTAACTGATGAAGTTTCAGATTTTTAACATGCACACATTTAGAGTAATATCCACTTTTCCGCTAAAACCCCCCTGAACATACCACCGGTTCCTACCACGTCTTAAACTGTGGGCAGAAAAATCACAAGAATTATGGTATCATTTATAAAATTTTCACATGTCCGCTCTATGAGTTATTCATCTTTTTAAAGTTATGTTCTGGCTCCAAAGGGGTGTGGTTTACCCTCAGCACAAGGTTGAATTTCTGGTTCTTTCCAGTTCTGCCAAGCCAGCTTGCTCTCACAGGCAGTGCTCCTCCCAGCTCCTGCCAAGAGGAAGCTACAATTTACGACTGCGGTAATAAAAACCTTTGCCTGAGTGAAGAGGGCTTTGTTCACTCTCTTGCAGAGCACAGATAATTCAATTATCAGATAGATGGCATATCCTTAGCTTGGGCAGCAAAAGGAAGGTTGGCCTGGGAACACAGTGGTGACTCAAGTTTCACTCCTGATGGGTAGTTGCTAGGCAAAATCAAGTTCCTTAAGCCAGACCTTCAGCTAACTTTTTGTTGCTTTTAAAATAACTTGTAATTTTACACATGCAGCTAGAATGCTGATTCTAAGTGCAAAACTATGACATTTCAACAGTTACAAAGGCATGTGACACCAAACATAGGTCACTCATTTAATTTAACATTTTCGATTTTGGTGGTTTTAAATCCAGTTGCAGTTAGGCTTAAGCGGCTGACTCCATAGCATTTTTGTTATAAGCATTGTTTTTGGGCTCTTCATTTCCCAGATTTTGTAGGCACACAAAACTCCATTCTGCCAATGTCTGCTGGTGTTCAGTAAATATTTTGCACATGTTGCAAGGTTTCAAATAGGCATTTTGGCTTGCCTTCAGAAACACACAGGGTGGTTTTAAACTGCCGGCTTTTGGATAGTGGTGAGTACTGGTACTGCACCCATTTTTGGGATTTAAGAAATGAATTCCCAACAATTCTAGGTTGCATTTGGCAATCAGCATTTCCATTCCCAATGGTTTCAGACTACTGTGCGGGTAGTCCAATGGTGGTTTTAAAGCGCTTTGAAGCTAACCGGCGCTACTGTTTTTCCTTTGGCAACCCATTTCCCTCATGGCAACCCGGCCTTTCATTCTCGCACTGGTGGGTGGCAAGTGAGGCAACCATTTTGGTGGGCGCACAAACTGCGCAGCTTTCCTGGATTTCGGCGCACATGTGGGTTTTCCGCCATCTTGAATTTCCTAAGCCCACAGCACCAAATGTTGTAGCAGGATAGCTTAAACGTGGGTCAGGACACCCAACATGTTCATTCATTGAACTTTGTACATGAGTTCATTTTAAAAATCTCTCTCACAAATTTAATTACTACGAAGATTAACACATTTTGCTCTCCTAATAGGAAGGTTTGTTTGTTTGTTTGTTTTCATTATTTGTAATGTGCGAGCGTACCAAAGGGTATCAAGTTCGAAGCTTAGTTACAGTACAAAGAATATACATGATACAAGAATAGAATACACCAGTGATATATACAAACAGTAGTGGGCCAACATGGCCAGCAGGTCGTTATATACAGGTGAGCAGTAAGGCACACATGGTTACAGTTTGTGCAGGTAGCGCTAGGCGCTTCATGGTGTTATTGGGTCTCCAGTTTCAGCCAGGTTACTACCAGGGAGCGGAAGTTCTGGTAGGGCATGTCTACTCTAAGGTTAGTAGGAAGGGAGTTCCATAACTTGGCAGCTTTTACCGGGAAGCTGTTACCCCCTATGGTGGCCCTTTTGAAATGGGGAACAGATAAACAGTTTTTGTATGCAGTTCTGGTTTGTCTTAATGAGGATTGTCGGTGGAATCTGTTGATCAGGTAAGTTGGGGCGGCATTGTTAAGAGACTTGTGAGTACTGTTTTCAATAAAATGTTATCTCTAGTGGAGAGCCAATTGTTGGCTGAGTGCTGTTATGTGTTCTCTTCTGGAAATGCCTAGAGTCACTCTGAGGGCATTGTTCCAAAGGGTTTGCAGTTTGCGTGTGGTGGCCTTTGTGGATCCCAGGTAAAGGGCATTGCAGTAGTCGAGACAAGACAAAATAAGAGCTCTGTCGAGTGTCAGGCAACTGGTGTCTGATAGGAAGGATTTAGCTGTGCAGATTAATTTACATCTATAAGCCATAGAGGATGCAAGGGAACTCACTTGTCTTTTGAGGGAAAAGTTGGAATCTAAATAGAATCCCAGTTTTTTGACCTCCTGTCCGACTTTGATATTGTTTCCATCAATCTTGAAGGAATTGTATGCCGGGCCGTTTTTTTATGCTGAGTGTAGTACCTAATATGATAAATTCTGTTTTATCATCATTCAGGCATAGTCCATGAATGGCCATCCATGCCTGGATGATGATGTACACCCTATTTAACAAGGCCAAATCCTTTCCATAATCTCCAGAAAGCGGAAGGAGGATCTGAGTATCATCTGCATAGTTGGTGTAGGTGATACCGAGATGATCCAAATCATCGAAAGGGGCTTGGTAAATATGTTGTATAGTGTGGGGGAAATGCAGGAGCCCTGAGGAACGCTGCAGGTGATGGGTATAGGGTCTGCTGCAGCAGTGGGAGAAAAGACCCTCATAGTCCTGCCGTTGAGGAACAATGTGATCCAGGTGATGGCCTCCGTAGAGAAGTGAGCTGAGGTGTAGAGGTGGGAGCAAAGGACAGAGTGATCGACCAGATCGAACGCTGCAGATAGGTCAAGGAGAAGGAGTAAGGCAGCTTGCACATTGTCTCTGAGCGAGTCAATCTGGGCTTTCAAGTCAATGAGAGCAGTTTCAGTCCCGTGTTGGGGACGGAACCCAGATTGTCTAGATCCTAGAAGGTTGTGTTCTTCCAAGTGCTTCTGTATTTGTATGTAGGCAACCTTGTCTAAAAGTTTTAGTAGAAAGGGAACAGTTGTTATGGGTTGGTAATTTGTGGGTATAGCTGGGTCGAGAGTAGGTTTTTTTTTAGTAATGGGAGTACCCAGGATTGTTTTAGGTTAGTAGGGATGGTTCGCGTAGCGAAGGAGGCGTTAATCAGTTTTGTAATGAAAGGGGAGAGGTCGCGGGCAGCATCTTTAATAAGCTGTGCAGGGCACAGATCTCCTTGGCAATTGGACGGTTTCAGAGATAAAATTATTTTTTCAACTTCCAATATGTTAACTTTAGAGAACTGGAAACGGGCTAAGTCGGTGGGCATGGTTTTGTCGGGGATTTTTAAGTTGAGGGTATTATTCAGGGAGGCTCTTTTGTTGGAGATTTTGCTTTGAAGAGTCGCAATTTTATTTGCTAGGGCGTTTTGTATTTCAGAGCACCAGCTTTTATCTTTGGTACAGGTGTCAAGGGGTGCTATGGGGGTTTCTATTTCCTTGAGGATTGAGAAGAGTTCTTTTTCATGTTGGATTTGGCTTGGGATATGCTAGAGTCAAATTAAGTTTGTTTGGCCAGGTAGATTTCTTGTTTGTAGAGTGCAGCTAGTTTGGAAAGTTTGAGTTTATTTGAGTCTGAGGGGGATTTTTTCCAAATGGCCTCACAAATTCTTTTTTGCTGCCTAAGGTATTTGAAGAATGGAGTGTACCATTTGTTGAGGTGCCTTTTTGGTTTACTGGATCTAAGTTTGATGGGGGCGATACGATCCAGCGTGGTGGCCATAATTTTGTTAAATTCTTCGACTAGGGACTCAGGGTCCAGCTTGTCAGGCAGTGCGTTGAGAGTGGGGAGAAGATTAGGGGTGAGTCTTTCTGCTGTCATATTTTGCTTGTTTCTAGTGAGGGTAGGTGGGGCCTTAATGGAGGGCGGAGGTGGAGGTCTGTCAGTGGAGAGCGTGAGTGATATCAGGTGGTGGTCAGTCCAGGCTAAAGGTGAGATATTTGTGATATTCGCTAGGCAATTGTGGTCGGCCACCCAATCAAGTCTTCTGACTTTTGAGTGTGTTGGTAACGTGCATTTTTGTGCGAAGCCTAATTCAGTGAGAGTGTTGGCTATGGTACTAGCAGGATGGTCTTCTGGGTCATTGTAGCCCAAGTTGAAATCTCCTAAGGTGAGTACTTCGGTGGAACTCTTGAGGTTGCTAGATAGAATCGAATTGAGGGCTTCATTGAAGGTGCCAATGGGGCCTGGCAGGCGGTAGATCAGATAAATGTTGAGAGTTTGGGTGTTGGTGAGTGGTATTTTGACTGCTAATATTTCACAAGAGAGGGCGTCTATAGAGGTAGCTAATCTCATGGAGAGATTGCATTTATGGATAATTGCGACACCACCTCCTCTCACGTTGGGGCGGTCTTGTCTCAGGATAGTGTAGTTATCCGGGACTGCCAGCATGAGCATAGGGCCTGCAGCTGGGTGAAGCCAGGACTCAGTGATGGCGAGGAATTCAAGGTCTTCTGTAAGGATTAAGTCTGCAATTTCTGTGGCGTGGGCTACCAGTGATCTGGCGTTGATCAAGGCTCCCTTAATTTTAGGGCTAACTGTGTTTTTCGGAATAATGGCTGTCTTTTTTGAAGTAGTAGTATGGCGCTTGCCCTATGTTGGTTTGGGAGTGCCCTGGTTGAGGGGGTTATAAAGGGTTGTGGAATAGAGTTTATGTGATGGGTTACTGAGTTATGTGGGAAGATTAGGACGGAGTGGCAACGTTCTAGAGTTTTGTGTGGTGGGCAGTGAGCGGGCCAAGGGCTTGTGTATTTTGGCTAGTCTGGCTCTAAGTCCTAGGTTCCTTTCTGTGGTGGTGCGAGGGTGACTGGGAGGTGGCAGTACCTGGGGGTCAGTTAGATCTAAATGTGGGATTTGGTCTTGAGAGGGCTGGCATGTTGGGTAGCTGTGGAGCCATCTTGGTTGGTGATGCAGTGTTGAGGCTGATCAGGATGTAGGCCAACAGGTTAGTGGTGAATAGACACATACTAAGGGTAGCTCAGATATATAGTAAGAGTCTGAACTGCAGGGGTAGGTGACTAAAACAGCTAAGAGGTGAGCAGCTTAAGTCGGGATAGGGCAGTTGAGCAAAAATGCATAGGTAAACACCTAGGTTCAATATGAGGCCGTTATAGCAAAATGCATGGATAGGCACCTAAGTTCAATATGATGCAGTTTTAGCAAAATGCATGGATAAGCACCTAAATTCAATATGATGCAGTTTTAGCAAAATGCATGGATAAGCACCTTATTTCAATATGATGCAGTTTTAGCAAAATGCATGGATAAACACCTATGTTCAAGATGAGGCAGTTATAGCAAAATACATGGATAAGCACCTAAGTTCAATATGATGCAGTTTTAGCAAAATGCATGGATAAACACCTAGGTTCAAGATGAGGCAGTTATAGCAAAATACATGGATAAGCACCTAAGTTCAATATGATTCGGTTTTAGCAAAAAGGAATCATAGCATAAGCACCTAAAATCAATGTGATGCAGTTTAGCAAGATGCATGGATAGGCAGCTAATTTCGGGATAGGGCGATTTGACTAGACTGCATAGATATGTATTAGGAAGTTAAGCAGGTTTCAGGCGATCTACTTATGTCAATAGCTTAAAGCCACTTCAGCAGGTGGGGTTAGAGTCGGCATAATCACACATGATGTTGTGGCAATATTTCAGATGCGGATCTGTACATTAAGTTTACGGGCAGTCTAGAGGTGATTTCGAATGTGCTAACAGCGTGTTATTGTGGCGTGGGCAGTACACTCCGATAAACGGGAAGCAATGTAGTGCTTGTGACTGATGTGTGACAATGTGGCACCATAGTAATGCAGGGGAGCATGGAATTACAGTAGATAGGAATATTAGCCAAGAGTATGTGCAGCAACAGTACAGGGATGGACTGCAAGTGTTACCTTGGATAGATGCGAGGGGTAACAGCCAGGGTGTCTGGCAGACAGCAGTCACGGCACTAAACAGGCAGCAAACAGGTGTTGTCCTTATTCTGTGGTCCTTAGATCTGGTGGGCCGGCTTCGCCTGGCAGTGGCCAATGGCTGGCTTAGGTGGCTTAGGTGGCTTAGGCGGCGCGGCGGTCAATCAGGGATCGGAGCTGATGGTGGTGATGCTTGCCTTCGTTAGGCACTGGAGTCGAGCATCGAGGATCGGGCGTCCACATTAGAGCGTCTGAGATACCGTGTGTATCTCAATGGTGTTTATGTGCTGAAACCAGAGATTCACCTGAAAACAGGCTCTGGAGCAAACTGCTCCTCCTCCACAGATGGCGGAGCGGTAGGTGATGCAGATTTTCGGTGTGGGGTGCTACGGGATCAGCGCTTACCTAAAATCATTAGGAGGCACGGCAGCCTTTGTGCAGGAAGCCCACTGCTCCTGCAGGGGCCAATCCTGCTCGGGGGAGCTCCTGCTCCTGTGCAGTGCGGGCAATAGTGGAACCGGGCAGCAAACTGGTGTTGTCCTTATTCTGTGGTCCTTAGATCTGGTGGGCTTCGCCTGCCGGTGGCCAATGGGTGGCTTAGGCGGCGCGGCGGCCAATCAGGAATTGGAGCTGATGGTGGTCATCACTCTTGTTTAGTTAAACACTCAAGGCTATACATCTTGTCCCCTATATATATAAATCGTATTACTTCCAAAGAGGGGCCTTCCAGTTTTAGATGTTTCCCCCTGGTTAAAATTTTTGCAAAAGCTGCAGTATGCCTCTTTTATGGTCAATTTGCCTTCTCATAGCCAAGACTTCCCTAGTCGGTAATTTGTTAAGTCACAATCTCATGAATAAATCCCTTATTTTTGGACATGGGCATTTTCCCAGGTACAGAGGCAGTTGGTTTATTGCCGATTTTTGACCGTGATATCCAGGGCCATTTTATACATCTTCCTTTCATCACGGGTATCAATCCAATCTTGTAGGCGTACTTTGTTCTTCACCCCTTTGGGTTTACTTATTAACATCTCCGTGGTGATTTCTAATTCTCTCAGCCGGCATCTGCCATTCCATTCTTCAAGTCTCCCCTTATAGTTATTTGGGATTATTTTTATTTATTTTTTTATCCTAAAAGGAGTTGGAACCTCCTTCAGAATACATTTATGAAATAGAGTTAATGACTTCCTTAAGACCAATGATTGCACAGATTGAAGGGCTAGCTCATATGTTATTAGGGTGATTGGAAAAGATGCTAAAAGATGTCAAACTTTTTGCCAAAACAGAGCCTCTAAAAAGTTCCAAATCTCCCTTGTCATGGTAAAGATGTCTTCTGCCCCATATTTTAGAATATGCACAACTTTCTGTTTGTAGAATATTATTAGGGGCTTCATGGTAAACTATCCATATTTTCTATGTAGACAGGTTGCTGCTAGACTTTTTGTTTTCATTCTTAATGCTTCTTGCCATTCATATTCTCTGAAGCTTCCGTTCACCAGAACCCTCAAATATCTGAAGGACAGAATCTTCTCAAGCGTGGTATTACCCACATACCATTTAAATCATTTTTTTTTAATTTTTGCCTGCTCTACCGCTGGTCTCACCGAAACACATCACATGATTTTTCTGCATTGATCTTTAGGAAGTTTGCCTCCATATAATCTTCCGGGGATTAAATACAAGCCGCCCTTAACATGCAAGGTTTTAGTATACTGTGGAGGGCCCTGAATAGGTAGGGCAGTTATGACCCTGTGTAAGATCACTTGACCCAATTGGTTCACTTTTTCGTTTAGGGCCGTGTGTGGGGCACTCTGTGGCACAATGACTAGAATGGTACTAGCGGTTCTTTACAAGATGAGAAATGTTGTCAGACGGGCAGCTTTTTGAACTGGTGTCTGCATGCACAATAATGTCCAACATGCACACAACAGATTGATTGTTGGCAGGACACTGTACCCCTGAGAGAGGCAATTTGTTTTCCGCTGCCTGCTTCCGTGCATGAGCTATGCTTGCTAGAAGTGAAGAAACAATGCCTCTTTCACTGGTCATTCAAAGCCAGCAACGTATGGTGCTGTAGGCATCCATGCAGAATCACATAAAATATCTTTAGCAATTACCGCTAAATGACATTGAGAAGGTTTTTAATCTCTTTTCTTTTCTCGGAGGTTCCAATAGATAAAAGGATAACTCTCAGCAATTAATTGTAATGTAACAATATAGTGAAATAATAGCATCTGAGGTAATGTATGGGTGTGTACACAGATATCAATCATTCTTTAAAAGCATCTTTGTAATTGAAACACTATATACATTGTGCCCTTGCGTAAAAGCATCCAGAAAATGCAATACATGTTTGTAGCTGCCAGACATTTTAAATGTGATTTTTACAACACACAGATCACTTTCATTTAAGTGAAAGTCACAGAATAGAGTATCAATATGCATCCACTAGGAAACCTAAACTGTGACATGATATTTATGCGATAGCAATGCTGACATGTTTTAAACAGCAACAGGGAAACAAAACATGTTTTTAAAGGCATCATTTAAAAGCTCATTCCACAAATCTCTCCCCATCTTACAACTGTATGCCCTCCTACACAATGTCCATCATTATCATGTAGATTTCACGAGGATGCACCAGGGACGTCATTTCACCAAAATACCAGGGGTAGCGGAAGTGACATCACACGACCCCTTGACCTCTGCAACCACACACCAAAGTGACATCACTTTTCACCCCCTGACAAAACAGGAAGTTACATCATGTAGCATTGCTCCTAAGTACACTGTGAAAAATATGGTTACGATGTCACCGCAATGTGATAAACATTTCATACAAGAATGGATCAGCATATGTATCGTTAATATCAGTTTGTATAGACCCATTTTACCAAATGACTGTGAAATGATAATGATGTGTTATTATATAGCACTTACGCTTCAGCGCTTTCTATAGACCAAACATACATACAATATCAGCCAACCTGTGTTGGTACTCATTTATCAACCTCAGAAAGATAAAAGGCTGAGTTGGCCTGGACGGGATTTGAACCTGCAAACTGCAGATTACACACACAGATCACAGCGAGTGCTTACCCCACTGAGCTAGCTGACCAGCTAGAGCTATCTTACCGGCTATAGTAAAATGAGCAATTACATCTTTGAATGTTCTCAAAGCCGGAAAGCAAATTACACCCTGTAGTGGATACCATTAAACTGGTAGCTGAGATTTAGCAGCAGGTCAATTCATCTACAGGTCTGGTGCAGAGTTGGCCACATGTCAAGCGTAGATGGATTTATTTTTCAGGCTTTAGAGGATGTCAAAATGCATACCATTTGGAGGGTTCATAACTGTGTATTAAAGAATTGAATGTAGCACAGGGGAAGCAGCAGAATCATACTGTGGGCATGCATTACCTCATACATGCAAACACACATCCTGAACAACATGCCATAGAAATAGGAAAGATACACATATTGCAACAAAACATTAATTGTGACACAATGAAATCAAGGGCCACTTTAAGTGCTATGGTCAAACATCTCTACACTGTTCACAAGCTTTTAGGCACAAGGATTTTGTCAAGTGACTCAGGATACCAAGATGGACTGTCTTGTGATGATTGCAACAGAGACAATGGCAGAAAAAAAATAAACATGCTATGTCTGCAACTTGCGAAAAGCTAAATACATAGGGCCTCATTACTATTAGCACCATGGCTGCCTACAAAATCGTGTCCGGGTCCGGTCTGGTGGAGAGGGGACTTACTGGGACATTCCGCCCTAGGCGGATCCAGTAAGTGCCCATTCCAAATGCCATTCCCCATTCCCATTTGAGCCCACATAGGGCTCAATGGGAAGGCGCTAATAACGGGCCCGCTAATTGCGGTCCCGTTATTAGCTCCAAGGTCCCTTAATGGGTCCCGTAAAAGACGTGAGGTCAGACCACAAGTCCTTTACGGTTCCCGCTAAGGGACCTAGGAAGTGGGCGGTAAGGTATTACCGGCACCGGTCTCCTTACTGGTGCCCAGTATCCCTTACCTCCCACCTCAGAATGAGGCTCATAGTCCGAAATCGATGCTTATTCAACTCAAAATGCTTTTTGGAAGTTTCTACCTAAATGTGAATTGTAGGTGTTTAAGAACAGACTAAATCAGTGACTCACCCCTGAGGTTTGCCTGAAATAAACCTTTAATGAGTCTAGCAATTAATGTATTGAACACCAGAAAGACACATTACTTCTTATTCCTATTCTTTCTTATTAGGGCCACTGCTCAAAGCATTACACTTGTGGAAACCCCTGTTTTATTTATATTTTTTTTTAAGAGGCCTGAATAATAATGCCAGCCACTCAAGAAACAAATAGCCACATGGCACTGGCCACAGTCCAGGAGCTTCCATTTATTTTAAGGGGTAGCAAGGGAGACCAGAGGAACTCAGGGGTTGCAGGTCCGGCCCCTTGCAAACCCCAAATGATGTCCCTGGCATGCACATCCTCAGCAAGAAAGAGAAGCTGACGGACACCAAGACCGCTCTTTAATGTGTAACTTTAAGAGCTGCAACAGAGAGCTGTAGCTCTTGTTAGCCTGATTGAAGGAAAACAAGAAACACTAGTCTAATAAATAACACATTGATTAGGAAACTCTCATTGCCATATAATTCAAGGGAAACACGGGGTGATTTACTGTTTACAATTTATGAAAAGCACATCTTTGCCATACACTTATGAACACATTCAGATACTGAAATCACTGGTAGGCCCACTAATGGATGGAAGCCATATTAAAAAATAGGAACAGTGTCACAGTTACTATTACCAATAAACAAAATAAAAGTATTTGGATAAAGCAAGGAGTGTTGTGATAGTCCTGCGTTCTTCGTAAGATTAAACAGCTATTTTTTATTTTATTTTCTGGAGCACTGTTCTTTTATAGATTAAGAATCTGCACTGAATCTAACAATAGCATTATGCAGTTAACATTCATGGCCCTACTACAACCGTGGATATGAAAAGAATAAGAGCAGTGGGCCATATTTTGATACCAATGACTGCTGAATTTGGAAACGGATTTCTAGTAAATACAAGAATTCTTCGAAATCTGTGTGTCCCTTAAATGGGGGTTTGGATTTTTCTTGTCAAAGTGCAGATGCTTTGAGTTCAGTGGTTAGCAAGAAAGAGAGACACCAACCTCTGCAATTGACATCACTTAGATACATGAATTGTGACCTAAAGAGTTGACCGTTCTTAGAGACACATTGAAACTGATAAGATGCCCACAGGCCCATTATATAAAAGTAAACAAATACCATACTGACAATACCAGACATCCATCAACTAATCTCCCATGATGTCAAAACCATGCCCAGGCCTTGTTCTTATTACTAACATGTGAATGCAATATTGCATGAAGGCAGTCATGATGTGATTGTAGAAATGTTGATCTTACATTGGTACAACGTTCAACCTAGTTATGCTGCGCACTAAATTCAGATGCTTATGACGGAGTACACATATATAATAGTGAAATATGATTGTACTGTAATGCATTTCATAATCAGGGGAATAAACACATCTAGCTTTTGAACGATGTGAAATGTCTGTACCCATAGGAACATGTTGAATATCGTGGCTTCTGTACATCTCATACACGTCCAAACCACTGCATCAGAAGAAGACACAAATAACAATTGTGATGGCATCTTGAAAAGTGTAAGATGAGTACACCATTCATTATTGACAAAATTCATGCTATTGGTTTATGGTGTGCAGTGATTTTACAAAAAGGTGTGTTTTTAAGAGGTGGGGAAAACGGGACATTTGAGAATTATCCAGAGTCTAAGAGAGATCTCAGATATGAATATTGAAATGCCTATTATTTTAATTTCCTCTCTTGTAGCCAGTGGGCTTAATAAGAGATCTTGTTGATAATAGAACATTTCAAGTAAGAAGGCCATGGAGTTGGGTGGGGTTACTTTCCTATTTAAACTCAGACACAACAGGATTACTGGAAAGACTACAATGGTAAAAATGAAGCTGATCAGGATCCACAATTCAGATCCAATAGAGCAGCAGCAGAAATAACCATGCTTAGCCAGCCGGGCAGATAGATTAATGATATGAAAACGCATTAAGCCTCAGGGAGACTAAAGAGTAACATTTTCCTTTATACCGATGAACATTTATAGGAGACAAGAAATATAAGGGTGTTTTTAGAAAAAATATAAATGGGACCTTTGAGGTAGGCATTGTATGGATGTAACCATTCCATGAAAGTTTATTTTGGATAAAATCGACAAAACCACAATCAAAATGTGATTGTATATCCAATAACATAGTACAATTTAAAACATGATATTAAAACAAAATACATAAATACATATTTGTAGCAAGTACATTAAGTATATATACAATTCCAGGTCATTATAAACATTCCCTACACCAGTTAAAACACATTAGCATAACAGACAATAAAGGGCAAAAGAAAAAAGCTGTACTGTTAGTTGCATTGCATTACAAACACACCTTAAATTGCATAACAAAGTACAAAAGATCGGTTTTCACAAATCTCTTGGAAATAGTTTTAAATATTGCATTTTGATTAGTTGTGTATGTGTTCACTGCAAAATCCATTCATGTAGAAACCTTTAACACAATTGTTCACTGATCATTTTACTGCAATATCTAGGGCACACCCACTACACATCCACCTAGCCACTATGTCTCCACAACCCATGCTAACTGACCCAAAGTTACCCCTGTATTTTGTGGCACAAATTCAGTAAACAATGTGCAGTTAAACAATTCTGTGTTACTTTTGTGTGGTAAAAAGATCACTTACAGAAGCCTTCTTCAGAATGTTCAATAGTACACCACCAGAAATTGTAGACAGTGAGATCGTGAACTTGCAAAGAGTCGTGACACCTCTAATGCATCACAATGCTCACACAATTGTTTTAACCCATAATCTCTGAGGTATACCATAGAAAAAGCAGAGACATACAAATGTCCCCCATATTCATACTGAGATATGCAATACATGACACTTTGAGCTTTCTATAGTAGGAGAGGGCTTATTCATCAGATACAGTGTTGTAAATAATGTATTTGCATAGAGTGGTTCAAATATGTCAAAGTACACCTCAAATCCATTTTTTTTTGTTCATCAAAGATATTGCAATGCCAAAACTAGCATATACACACATTATTAAACATTAGGACCCAGTGTGGGTTTCACATTCCCCTACAAACTAACCAATTGGATCGTTAGCATGCCTTACTTGATGGTAAACCACCTTACGCTTTTGTGCGACCCTCGTGCTGTTTCTTTTTTTTATCCCACCATGGAATTGGAGAAGGGACCACACGTAGTCCCTTATCCCTGCTCCATGGCAGCCATGTTTCTGCTAACTTTTTTGCGATTTACTTGAATGGCTTCCATGGGGGCCATTTTCTTTGTTTACTATGGCCATTACGGACATGGAAAATGGACTGTGTTTACTGTCTGCAGCCGCCATTTCTTTTACTTCTTTTTTCCAGTTGCGAAACGCAACACGTCTTGCAGCCAGTAAAACACCCACCATTAGTACCCTGGTTTAAGAGGTCGGGGTACTAATGACAATAAGCCCCTCAACTGCAGGCCATTACCACATAAGGTAATGCCCCCGGGGTCTTCGTTAAGGTCCTCACTATGCTCAAGCCTATAACTATGGGTCCCGGAGGCATGGCCCATAGTCTTGGGACTCATTGACTAACACAGAGCCTATTTGCAATGCATTTTTCAATGTTATTGTGCCATTGTAAAACACTTCTGTAAATCAGGCTCTCAAACGATTCCTCTTTGGTGCTTATTAGAACATGTTTAGCATTGTTGCCTAATTCATCAATGTTCTCACACCTCCCATTCAGTCCTAACTTTCTGAAATATGCTTTTTTACAAATTTTAACCACAGGGCAGATTCAGCACAGGCAACTGCAAGAAAATGATCTAGTAACTCCTGGTAAGGGCTTCCTTCAGGATTATTTCAGATCTTGATCCAGTAGATAAGCTGTGTATCCTGACTACGATGAGTAATCGCTAAAAAGCCTGCTATAAGTTTGGCGGGCAAAGATGGTGCATGATCTAGGAGGCCAAGAAGCATCTTTAAAATTAACTTTTCTTTGAGCTCTTTGCAAGTGATTTTGGTTGTACCCCATATCTCTGTACCAAACACAGCAGCCAATCAACCTCAGCCTCATATCATTTCATGGACTGTGTTGGCCGAAGCTATGATGCTTGTATTCTACATGAATATTCCACGTGCACCACAGAGAGGCATGTTTTCAGTGCTCTCCACCTTTTCTCCATTAAGATTTAGATGTAATTTAGCTTTCATATAATGATAACAAGTCATAGCTTTGGCTTTATTAGTATTAATAGTAAGGGCCTTGACTCTTAACAAGACTTGGAATGACAACAAAGTTGTTGATATAGAGGCCTCGTATAGCTTGATGCAATGGAGGAGAAATGCCAAGTTTTTCTGGCCACAAAGAGTTCATCTCAAGGATACTATCAAAAGAGGTTTCAAGATGTACAACCATTACTAATATTGGTCAAAGACTTGATCTACTGCTGAAATACAAATTCTAAACTCTGCCTGCAGACGCAATAATAATTAATCAATTGCACACCATAATTCAACCCACTTAGACACACGCTTGAAGTAGATCTTTATCAGTGAGTATAAGAAACAAATAGAGCAATAACATATATTGTGACATAACACTAAGGTTCAATGGTAACCTTTAAATGTATATTTGTTAATGACTTTACAATGTTACATTGATCATTGCAAAACCAATGGTGCAATTGAGTAATACAACATTATTTGAATCCCTTTCTGAGTAATGTAGCCCTGCTGCACAAGAATGAAAGACATTGGGCCTCATTACAAGTTTGGTGGTATTCAGTGGTAAATCCACCAGAAGACCGCCCAACGGAATGACCACTATCGTTATTTGGTCTGGTGGTTTTATCACTGGATTACAGGTGGTAGTGGTGTTAGTCCCCAACAATTTGGAGTCCATAGGTAATGCCGCCAGCTGTAATTCTGCCGATTCTGCTGATTTCTCTGGAGAGTGTGAGGATTTACCTCCAGCATTATGGTGGAGGTAAACCCCCCCCACTCCAGGGACCAAACTTGTAGTATGATGGAGGTGAACAGTGGCAGTAATTCATTACCACCACTTTTTCCCCACACCGCAAGACTGGTAATGATACCCAATGTACCAAAGGTTAAGGAAATAAATAATATAATTTTCTTGGATCAGGGGTGGGATTGTTCTGGTGAATACCGCATTGGGGGGATTATACGAGTGATCAAAAGCAAACAAATATGTAGTATTAATCTCAATGAAACATAAATCATATTTGCATACGTTTTGGATGTTAGGAAAGGAGCTTTTT
The DNA here is from genome assembly GCF_040938575.1 of Ambystoma mexicanum. Lineage (NCBI taxonomy): Eukaryota > Metazoa > Chordata > Amphibia > Caudata > Ambystomatidae > Ambystoma > Ambystoma mexicanum. The sequence continues at coordinate 477,358,807 of NC_090926.1, forward strand.
ATTACACGTCTCATTCTTTAAAATGTGCATACACTACCCATAAATATCGTTACTGATCTATTCTTATTGTATGGATTAGTGCATACACTAGGTCACCCCAGGAAAACACACATGGAAGAATAATTCATTGCACACTTTTTGCAATTGAAACACATAGCAGTTAGAAAACAAACTCACATTCATAATCCTCTCAGACTCAAAACGTCATTCAAAGTTCATTGCTTATGCGGATGACACAGTAGTTCCACAGAATGTTCTTTTGATTTGCAAGTTTAAAGCGCCAAGATGCTCCAGGGCAAAGCACACTCAATAGATGGAAGACAATTCACAGCCAAGACAAACCAAACTATGTCATCTACAGTCATATTCGGATAGATTTCCGTATTTTTCGCACCTAGAAACATTTGTGTACAGGCACATTATACATGCCATATCATATCACATCTTACTTTCTGGGTATGCAGATCCTATGCCAACCTAGCTGGTCAAATATATTGCTGCAAGTCAGAAACTGCATATTTCGAGATGAATTTGCGCTTGCAAGTTTTACACCCGAGGATACAAAACATTGCAGGTCCTGACTCCTACGTGAGCATTGCAGGCTTCTGATACTTTTAGGAACAGCACAGAAGATCTTCTGTGTCATGATTACACACATGCATATTTCCTAGTGTATGCATACACTACCATATAAATGCAGAAGGTATGATATTAGAGTTGATCAGTCCACACATACCTGTTAAAGATATAATACACATCTTTGCATCCTTACACATTTGGAATATATAACTCACACAGTTATCTTACCCTTTAGAGATACATTAATAACAGTTGTAATTGACAAACCAGCAATGCAAAGGTTACAGACTCCGATCCCACGCTTTTCTTCTGACTTCGATTTATATGTAATCTCATGTTCTCCATTCATATGGCCCTAGGGAGCTGACACTTTTTCTACTACACACCTCTTCTTTATTCCTCGTTTTTATAGTTTACACTTTACTCGTTTCTGCTATCAATCATCAGTTTTCAATTCCTTAACAACATGCACACAGCAACAGCTATAACTTTTCTATTCCACCTTTTCTTTCCATTTTTCGGGCAGATTTACAATCATCCACCTCATTAAATGTTCCTGTTCTCAGTCTGATTTTGATCTCTCCACATGCCGGACTTGCTTCACTTTTGTATAAGAGACCATCAAGTGTGATAACGTCGTCTTTTTCTTGCCACACTTCAAACGATTTCCATCCTCTGAGAGACTCAGTTAGAGCTTTTTAAAGCTTGACATTCTGTGCCAGTGGCATCAATCTACATACAATATATGTGGTTACTCTTGAAATATCAGCAAGGGTCCTTTCCCACTGGTACAGATTCCAGTGTTCTGCACGGGTCATACAAGTTATCATGTCACTTCATTGAACAGGAGCATGCCCCAGGCCCCCAAATATAGGACATATAATACGGTGTTGTCATAATTGTTATCATCAATCATAAAAAAGAGGGAAGTGAAACATTTGTAGATATTGACAAGAGGACATATATTCCCTTGCTGCTAAAATATCACAGAATAAATACATATAAAATGTTGGCCCTCATTCTAGGTATGCTGGTCTGGTAACAACAGTGCTGATAAGCCTACTGGCACGTTGTTACCGGACCAGCATAGCACGACTCTGCGGGTGTGTGCCGTCCCATCCGCCAGGGTCAGACCTGGCCGGCAGAATGGCACCCGGCCGCAGAGTTTCACAGAAGCAAAGCACGGGCACCATTATTAAGAGTGCCAGTGTTTCAGTGGTCCCCATTCCCATTGAGTCCAATGAGAATCAAATTGGAATGGGGATTAACATTTACGGGCACCTGACTGCCCAGAATGCCAGAGTCGGAATCCCCCAGTGTTTCCGGCAAGCCAGGAGCCAGTAAATATTGCAAGTCCGGCGGCAACCCTCTTGGTTGCACCGGCAGAGTTAACGCTGGACTTGTAATGAGGCCCATTGACAAGGTACATGGGTGTTTGTGGGGAGGTGTGGGGGAACATCCCATTCACACTGAGCTAGCGCATACTAATTAGGTCTACTGTCAATTGACAAGTGTATGAAGTTAACTGGTACAAACTATGCCAAGGATATTGAGGAACAGTTGCACTTTGTACAGAGAGTCTACACAGAAAAATGCCATCAATGTCAACGTATTATAAAACATCAACTGAACATAAAGGAAAGTCTTCACAATCCTGCTGAGTTCACTTTGACCAATGTCTGTTCATGGAACAACCCTATTCAGCGTAACAATGTGCAATAGTCACATTGTTATCATATCCATTGGTCCCTCCATTTTAGGATTCTAACCAATGATTGAGATGACCTGTGGAGTAATGAAGCAAAAGCCAATCAACATCTCTATGAGAATATCCTGCACCATCCAAAATAAGTGTGAGGAATTCAACCATCCTCATGGTGGGTGTGTTCTCACCTGGGCTTTTTTGAAATGTGTAAATAAATGAAATGATGGTAGAAAAACCTCAGGAAAATGTGTGAGGCTAATCCACAGACAGTTTCCTGTGTTCACACCACAACAAACTCGTAGACGCGTGTACTCTGGGAGGACATAGCCTAGCGGCACAGTTTGCCATGTCATATTTAGTTGGGATATGACAGCCAGGAGTACACTATGTCATCTCCAGGAAGGGGAGAGACAACATTCCCCCTGCCATGGCCAGCCTGATTAACTAACAAAGGCTCAGTGGATCCTCCGTTCTCTTTTGTTCAGCCCTGCAGCTGGTGATAGTGAATATCATACTAATAGAGTATACTTCAAAGAGGTCCACATGGGTCCTGGCTGCAGAGGTTAACAAAAGAGACAGGACACCCCAACAATCTTTCATATGTAAATGTGTCAACCTGAAGCAAACTCCTTCCCTCAGTGCCATTGACAGTGAACTGTCCTGTCTGGGAATGTGTTTTTTCAGTAATCCTCTTCAGAAGGGGGACCCCATATATCAGGTAAGAGAATCTGGTTTGCCGGAGTCAGAGAGGCTGCTCTTGCCACAGCTGCAAGGGAGACCTGCCGCTTAAAACATGAACCACCGAGAAATACATTAACCAGAGATACCCTTTGATCAACAACATACAGGAACATGGGTGGGACTCATTAACACATGTTTTCACCCCTTTACCTTTCCTGTTGCAAAGCATTCTGGTTATTACCTCATGCATACAGAGATTGTTGGTGGGGACCCCACCCCAGGGTTGGCTCATTAAGGTGGGCTTAGCCTACACCAATCACTCTGGCCCACTTGACTTTAAAAGAGGGCAGAGCCACTCATTTGGCAGATCATCTGAAGACTTTGCAAGGAGGAACAAGAATAACTCATCATTGGACCCTGGCTGAAGGTACAGCCTGCCTTACATATTCTACCAGTGAAGGAAGGCCATAACTTCCATAGAAGGAAGCAAAATCCCTCCCCTATAGATCTTGCAGGGAACAGAGGGAGATAAAGACCTCAGAGGACCCTTCGGCTGTCCAGAACTCGGTACCTAACGGGCACACACCAGCACACACCAGTTAGGAAGCACCAGAAGGTCCTAAACATACAACAAAGGACAAGGCAGCTGCCCAGAACACACTCCTCAGGTTTGGGCTGTCCACCTTAAAACATGACACAAGCCCATTGAAGAAGCTGGGAGAAGTGCCTCGAGGAGCATCTACCCGTGTCTGTCTAAAAGGGCATTTTCGAGCCACACCAGTTCCTCGAGCTGCAACTGATTGCAACTTTGAACTTTAACAAGCCTCAGTTGCTTAGAAGCATCTGAGTCATCTCGACCAGTGCTTCAGAACCGTCATCCAGCACCAAGACAACGATTCCTGACCCTGAGGTGCTGTGTAGGCCTGCCTCCAGCCCTTCGCCGAGCTTCACTCACCAAACTGTCTTGTTGCCTGGTATCCGCAGCTGACTCCCATCTCAAGCTCTGCCACAGAAGCCTACAAAGCACCCCAAAGCTGACTCGACCCTGTAGAGCACCAAGAACATCTACTGTAAAAGGTACATTGTGGTTCTGTCCTCCGATCCTTCCAAGAAGGTTCCTAGGGGCATTTTAAAACCCATTTCTCCTTTTGTGATGAAGCCAAGAAACCTTAAACTGTGGTGGCTACAAAACATTATAATTGCCCTCCTATCAGTATCCAGAGTGTATTCCTTTTCCTTCTTTGAAACTGTCTGTCCTCTACATTCCTATACAGGGTGTGTCGTATTTCATAGTGTTGCTAGAATGGTTTATGGTGATATAAATAAAGTAGATATTCTTGAAACAACCTTGACTGGACAGTTAGTTTTATCATTGATTACTAATTGTATTTTCGCTGAGTTACAACTAGCCAATGGTGCACAAACATTTTCAGAGATATGCTGCCATTCTGTCCACTGTACCAAAATTGGACAAGGAGGTTTATAATTTGCTTGTTATTCCAATCTGTTTGGATCCCTTCTGATGTACTAGAGGTGTGATGCAGATTAATGGTTTAGAAACCGATATTCAACCCTGGAACACTGGTGGCCCGGAAGTTGATTCATCACAATGAGTGTATGGGGTGGTGAGCTTCTAGAGTTGCATACTTGTTTGAATGCTTGGGAGGCTAGGAATGTGGGTGAAGCATAACTAAGTAAATTAAAGGAATTGAAGAGCTCACATCCCTGACCAATGCTTCTGGAAATACCTGCAGCCTCTTGGAAATTATGGCTTGGATGCGAAGGCAGCAGTATATGAATTAGAAGGGAGAGGAGTGGCAAGAGGTTCTGGGGCAGGTAAGATTTCTTTGTTGGTGGTAAGTAGCTAAGTAACCAAAACAAATCCAACAGCACTCTTCTTGAGTTAGTATTTGTTTCATTTGGGTTTAAATTGTGATCTTTACTGGTGTTGATAAGGTGTTATTCTGTTTCCAAAAAAAAAGCATAATGATGATGCTACTCTTGCTGCTACTACTACTACTACAAATACTATTACTACTGCCATCATTACACTGCTACAATTACTACTACAACTAATAATAATAATAATAATAATAATAATAATAATAATAATAATAATAATAATAATAATATTTGAAGGAAACACTGAAAGCCATTTTTTTTATTCTAGACATGAGTCCTGCATTTATGGCCCTACTCTCCAGCTGTTACCTTGGTCATACTGTGAGCCTGACATTATAATATGAAACAACACATCTGCATGTATACTTTGATACTAGAGGATTTGACAATATCAGAAGGAATAGGCACATGGGATCCTCTCATATTGCAGAGGGAATGCAAAATAAAGAAGGCAATTAAACACACAAAATCATCTATGTTAATGTCTTGGTTTGTGCAAATAAGTTCGTTTTTTTGTTGATAAACGATTGTGATGCTGATTCATGTGGAAACAAGGAGGGTTTACTCTTCCATCTAAGGAAGCAGAGACAAGAAAAATCATTTGTAGGTACCCGAAAACATTGAGCATGGTGTAGGCCATGACTCCAAGGTTCCCTTCCTGGTCCTGGAGTCCAGAAGACTTGTATAAACATCTGCTCTTTGTTCTGGATTATACCCTAGCAGGGTAATTCATAGAATCCAGCGCACAAGTAGCGCACGCGGCTGGCGCACAGCGTGCGCCTGCGATAGTCTGCGCCAGGCACGTGCGCTAAAACTGATTTCCGCGCACAGCGTATTCATGGATTTCATGCTCCCAAACCAGCCGTGGCGCAGAGAATCGCAGCGAGCCTGCAGCAGCGCCAGTAACGCCACCAAGAACGCCCTCGCGCAAGGAAAAGCCATCAAAATCGCTAAATCATCGCTAAGGGCTGCGCAAACCCTGGACCACTTCACAGGGCAGGCAAACAAGGAAAGCAAAGCGGGCAATCTTCAAATCAGGAGTACGCGGGAAGTTCTACACGCGACTAGGCAGGGAACGTGAATTACAGGGGTACGCGGGAATTATCACACGCGAACAGCCAGGGAACGCGTATTACAGGGGTACGCGTGAAGTAGAACACGCGATAGGCCAGGGAACGTGTATTACAGGGGTACGCGTGAAGTAGAACACGCGATAGGCCCGGGAACGTGTATTACAGGGGTACACGGGAATTATCACACGCGAACAGCCAGGGTGCGTGTATTACAGGGGTACGCGTGAAGTAGAACACGCGATAGGCCAGGGAACGTGTATTACAGGGGTACGCGTGAAGTAGAACACGCGATAGGCCCGGGAACGTGTATTACAGGGGTACGCGGGAATTATCACACGCGAACAGCCAGGGTGCGTGTATTACAGGGGTAGCGGGATGTACAACACGCGATTGGCCAGGGTACGTGCATTACAGGGGTACGCGTGAAGTAGAACACGCGATAGGCCAGGGAACGTGTATTACAGGGGTAGCGGGAAGTTCAACACGCGATTGGCCAGGGTACGTGTATTACAGGGGTGCGTGGGAATTATCACACGCGAATAGGCTGGGTGGGCCCTCACAGGTGTACCCTGTACACCCTCCACGGCCCCTGCAGGCAGCCCACAAAACAGGGGACTACCCTGCACACCTGATCATGTCCCCCTGCACCCCCATCCACCAGGGGCACCCTCCACCAGGCCCCCACCCATGTCTCCCACCACCCCCACCCCCCAGCAGTGCAGGGGCACCTGCCAGCAGGCCCCCACCCATGTCTCCCACCACCCCCACCCCCCATCCACCAGGGGCACCCTCCACCAGGCCCCCACCCATGTCTCCCACCACCCCCACCCACCAGCACTGTGGGGCACGTGGCCAGCAGGCAGTCAGGCAGCAGCAGATGGCAGGTGGGAGCGTGCTCAGGGCTCTGGGGGACTGTAATTTGGCCTCCTGGCCAGGAGCGTGGTCTTTCGTGTTTGAACGCGTGGACAGCCTGATAGGGAGTGAATTTGCACGTGAAAATCCCACACTCAGCGAATCGCGCGAAAACCCGTCACCAGCATATGTGCGTCTATAGTTACCTGCACGTGCAGTGTCAAAGCGTGTGATTGGTGAAAATGGATCTACACGCAGGAGTGACAAAGCGTGTGATTGGTGAAAATGGATCTACACGCAGGAGTGACAAAGCGTGTGATTGGTGAAAATGGATCTACACGCAGGAGTGACAAAGCGTGTGATTGGTGAAAAGTGAGCTACACGCAGGAGTGTCAAAGCGTGTGATTGGTGAAAAAATATCCACACGCAGAAGTGACAAAGCGTGTGATTGGTGAACATGGGCCAAGCACGTACACGCCGTAAGTGACGCTGTACGTGTGGGCCTGTATATAAGGTAGTGTAGAACACCATTTCCTTGTACGTGCTTTTCGTGGAGAGCGAGTGGGTGAATTCTGTACTTCTTGTCGTTTCACACGCGATTTACTTCACGGCGTTTCCAGTTCGTACTCCCTGTTACCTCTGACAGCTTTTTCTCTTTTTCCTCTTGTACTGGTTTACCTGGGCCTGTTCCCTCAAACAGTGTCCCCTTCTACTGTTGTCCTGTCTCCTCAGACAGCGTACACATCTTCTTTTGGCGGGGGTGTTGCCAACCAAACGCGCTCATTTTTCACGCTCTTTTACCTGGCAGACGGTGAGTCACGCACGTATCTAACTTCTGTGCTTGCCCCGTGTGTAGCCTACCCCTTCAGAGGTCATTCTAGGCTGCGTGTGACACGCATACGTTCATTGTGTTACTGGATGCCACAGCGTAGTGCAGGGTTTTCCATCAGCACACGTGGTCTAGGAGGGGTATTGTGCACGTTCCTTAACTTTTTTGGGGTGCCTGTGCGTTGCGTGACCCGTCATCTTTCCCCAGGGGTGTCATATAGCCTTGCCACTGCACTAGGGTACGAATACCATCTGGTACCCAACCCCTTTGACACCCAATTGCCCAGGACAATTGTGCACACCGACTCCCATACGCACAATAACATCAGTGCCATGGTTGGGAGGCGTGCAAGCCGTAAGGGTGGCAAAGGTGGCCGAGCCACACGTGGTGGCCGTGGAGGATCCACTAGGGGACGTGGTTGTGACTTGCAGGGTGCCCCTGTCCCCCCCAGTCTGGAGGACCAGTCAGGGACACCCATGCCCCCCCCCCCCCAGTTGAGAGTCATGTGGCTGGTACCAACCCTGATCAGCCCTTGTCGGACCAGCCCATTGTGGCACCAGACCTGTCCGAGGGTGATCCCATCGCTGACATCCAGGTCAGCAGGTCCACTGCACGTGCACCGGTGCACATTGGTGTCATCAGGGCACGCGCATCTATGCCAGATAGGTCATCTGCTGGCCCCCGTAGCCAGGGTGTGGCTCCATCCACCCCACCTCTCATACACCCTGCCAAGACTGTGTCGGTCCTAGTTCATGCACCTCAGATCAGGCCTGACCCCATCCCACTACCCCCAATGCCTGCACCTACTCCCATGCTGAGTGTGCAATCCCACACACCCAGTACTGAGTCCACCACGGCTCCTGCCCCTAGTGTCCACAGCGGCGTAGGACACTCTGGATCCCCACCCCCTTCCAAGCGCAAGAGGAAGAGTGCACGTCCGGCACAGGCTGATGCCCCAGGCACGGCTGCACAGTCCGGCCCATCAAGGAAGCCAAGCTTCACAGACGCCGAACTGAATGCACTTGTTCAGTATGTGTCAGATCATGATAGGGAAATGGTCATCGTTGCAGGGTCCAAGACCACACATGCCAGACGCCAGGCACACTGGCAGACCATTGCTGACAGAATAAGTGCCCTTGGAGTAGTGAGGCGCACAGCTAGTGATTGCCAGAAGCGCTGGAATGACCTTAAGCGCAGGGCAAAGGATAAGCTGGCCTCAAGTCATGCCGCAACCTTGGTGACTGGAGGTGGGTCCCCAGCACAGGAAATAGAACTCACACCACACGAGTCCGTAGCTGGATCCTACGTCACCGAGGGACAACTCCAAGGTGTGGGAGATCTCCCTGATTACGAGGCATCATCCGGTGAGTGCACATGCATGTGTGTATTATCCATGTGCATGGTGTGTGTGTGAAGCATTCATGTTGGGTGCCTGTCAAGGGGGTGTGTGGCAGAGTTGATAGTGGCACCCATGTGCCTCATCCAGTATGTTCAGTGCAACACCATCTGCCCACAGCACTATCCCTACTGGCAACAGTGCACATATGGCCCTACACCATGGAAGTTGCCCTTGAATTGTCATTTTGTCACTACATTGTTGCTCATACTCCCCTGTCTATTCATCTGATGTCTTACATACCATTCCTATACTTTCCCCCAGCCAATCAAGTTTCATCTTCACATGCCTGACATGCAATGATACCACATGCTAATGCGTCCTCTGTATATAAATGCCAACCAACATGCTGTCATACTGTGGATGTTGCCTTGACATCCACCTCCTACCTGTGTGCTTTGGTACCGTCTGGTTTCGAGCCCCATTCCCTCACACTCCATGCTGCTCTTCATGGTCTATCTTCCATGACTTCTACAGTTCAGACCATCGTGCCCTACTCACGACACCTGCTTGCCAACAGTCAAATGAGGGCACCCTGCCCTCCAATGCGACCCACCCTATTGCTGACAAGTGCATCTGAGCCTACTCAAAGCTAACTCTCACTGACATCTGCTCATACATGCCTTTGCCTGTCCCATAGACCCTTCACATGGTCCCTGTCCTCTCTCCTTGCTCCTCTTCCACCATCAATGGTGGGACCCGTTGGGGTGTACTCCTGGCCTCCTTCCAATCCTCAGAGGCCACAATTGATGTGCATGGTAATGGGAGCATCTCAGTCCAAGGCCCTTAGGCCAACCTCATTCTCCTTGAGAAATGCTACCCACATCTCATCAACTTCCTTTCCTCTCCTGCTGTCCCCCCTCCTCTCTCCTCATCAATCCTGCACTGCCTCCCTGCACCCTCCCATGATCCTTCTCCGCCTCCCACTCCAACTCCTACACATGCTGCACCTCTGATCTCTAGCACTCCCCGTAAGTCCTACAAGGCTGTCAACCTCCTCCACAATTACACTCCTTTCACTGCGGCTGCATCAGGCATTCCTCCGATATCTGTCACTTACATGAGGTTATGCACCTTGACATCCTTGGTCTCATGTAAACATGTCTGACGGCCAGCTCTGTCTGCATCCTTCACACACTCCTACCTGATGTTCAGGAGACCCTCTCCTTGGCCCGCCACTACTGTGCAGGGGGGTGTGCCCTTGGCTTCCCTGAGGGTATTCCTGCCACTGTCACTCCTACTTAGACCTACTCCACTCTGGAATGGCTTGTGTGACGTCTCTCTCTACCACACCTTGACATTCACAAACTGTGCGTACTGTGTCTGGGAGAACTGGTCAAATGTACTACTTCCTTTCTGAGTGTCCTCACCTCTCCTCCTCACTCATGTCCCCAGACACAGAAATCCTCTTCCTTGGTGCTGTACGCATCCACCTGCATGCTTGTTGACCCCCCCACGTGACCTTTTTGTGACCTCAGCAACTCCCTCTCACCGTCTAGACTCCCGTCTGTCCCTACTCATTCTGCAGGGCACACTCTTGATGCTCTGATCTCATCTGACTTTCCCCTCTCCGTCCATCTCTGCACTCCTCTCTCCTGGAGTGATCACATTCTCCTCTCCTCCCAGCTCACCCTCACCACCCCACAGGCAAAGCCACCCTCACCACTGTCACACACCTTCTTGGTATTCCAACCCATGAAGTGTGTGTCAGTCGAGGCTCATGCTGCCAAAATCTCCCCCCCATCCAGCTCCCCCTTAGGCTCACTCCCATCCTGACAGGGCCCACTCCATGCTCCACTCTATGTCAGGTACACTGGATGTCTTTGCCACGGTCATGACCACCTGTCTGAAGCCCCATGCCAATGCAGAGTCCTGGCATGACTCGGATCTTGTGAACCTAAACCACAGGTGCCGGGTGGCAGAGAGGGAATGTCCTGCATCATGCCCATCCTCTGGCAAACTGGCCTGCCACATGCTCCAAAGGCAATAGCGCCTCACCCTTTTCACCAAGATGAGATCCCCAATCCAAGGGCACATATCTGCGGCATGTGACAACTCTGCAGGACACATAGAAATCTGCAAGGACCTTGCCGAGCCAGATGCAGTGTGTACCTCCCCTGTCCCCTCCGAGCCCACAGCACAACATGATTGTCTCTGTACCCCTATAGGCCACCCCTCCCAGCACTTGTCTGCGCCTAACACCATCTGCCCTTGACGTTAAGTCCTACTTACCTTGTACAGCACTTCCAGCCGCCACTTCCCCTTGCACCTCATTGTGCCACCCACCCCTGCACTTGCGTGACATGAATGACACCAGCACCAGTAGGATTGTTGACTGGCATCCCCTTCTGCCCCACCACCCCTCAGTGCTCCGCTGTACCTTCATACATTTCTGGACCGGTGCTTCACGAATGCTATATGATTCCTTTACAGGTGATGGGGAGGTGGAATCACATTGTTTACTGCATTTTGTTGATGTAGACAAGGCACTGTGCATCGTGGCCAATTTGGACTAGCAGATCCATGTACAACATGTTAACTTATTGATGTGACGATGCAATGTCAGGACCAGAGTGGTTGAAATCCAAAAAAGTTGCCCTCCTCTCCCTCTTCACTTGGTGGCTATGTCACATGCCATGTGTGTGATGGCATGTGCCTTTGACATGGCAATCACCGGCCAATGTGTGATGGCAGTGCTAGGCAGCATGGTGAGCCGGCGTTGCTCTCCAATCTGTACATTGTATGCCCTGAGCCTCCCCTACAGACCCAGTGATGGTGAATGCATAGGAGGTCTCCCAGTCATGTGGGACATGTGTCGTAGAACTACTGCCTCTGTTGTTCATCAGCCCTTGTTGCATGCCATGGTGCTAATGCCTGTTTCCATTTTTCTCTTTCATGTCTTTGCAGGGGACGAAGCACTTGTTGATGCTGGGGATGTGGTGGTTGAGCCGTCCCAGGAGGGCAACCCGGGCCGACCTTCCACAAGTGAGGGACGTGGTGTGTTTGTGGGTGAAAACCCACAATTGCTGCAGGTCGTGCTGTCGAGGGGTGTCTCTGGGGGTTCCTCCCCCGAGCAGTATTCAGGTGTAGACTCGGAGGATGACACCTATGTGCAATCGCAGGTGAGTGTTCTTGGGAGAGAATCTCCTCTGTCCGACCCACCTGCAGCCGGGCCATTGCCCTCAATGGGGATGTCAGTGTCGGCAGCTCAGCCTCCGGTGGTTACGGATGCAGGGCCACACCACACAATCTCTGATCCTGTTCCTGGGGCTGCAGATCAGAGAGGGAATGCAGTCCTGCAGCCTGAGGCCTTGCCGGCACAGCAAGGCGCAGTCCGCCTTGCCCCAGGCAGGTGTGGTGCCCCACAACGTGGTGGCCGTATGCCACCTGGCAATACCGCTTGGGAGCAATCCATCTACGGTATGGCCACCCAACAGGCAGCATCATCCGAGATGATTGCACAGGCCATGGATAGGGTGGCCACTTCCATTGTCCCCCCAGAAAGGCTGATGGAGCGACTGGAGCAGGCTACAGAGTCTATCTGCCAGGCACACAGGGAGGATATGTTGGCGTCCAACATGGACAGGCGGGCGGCACTGGCGACTCTGCGGGAATCACTTTCCATGGAGTCCCAGCGCCACAGGGAAGGCCTGAGGGAAGAATTCCATCACCTCAGGTCGACCCTGTTAGAGCTTGAGGCTTCATCCCATAGAAGGACAGAGGAGCAGCTGGAGCGTCTGACACGGACGCTCTCGGCCGAGATGCAGGCAACTCGTGCGGAGGTCAGGTCATCCCGGAAGTTACTGCATGGGGACCTCCGCATGATTATAACCCAGAACCAGAACTACCAGACCCGCCTGCTTGCAGCCATGGAGGAGCAAACTCGTGCTTTGCGTGGGCTGCCTCCCATTGTCACACCATCTTCTGAGGCAGCTCCCCCACCTCCTGAGTCAGCTGCAGGGTCTGGCCAGAGCGATAGCGACTCATCTCCCACAACAGAGTAGCCGTGTGGGCCACGAGCCTATGGGGTGTTTTAGTTTCCCATGATCCACACAGGTGGATTGTGGCGTGCATCCTGTCCTCAGACCTCATAGGTGCCCCCCCCCCCCCCGCCGGCCCTTTCATGGCCATTTTTTCTCAATTATTTTTTTCTTTTTCAAGAGTGTTGCCTTGTGTGGGTACCTGGGCATACACTGTATTGTGGCTGGGCACATGCAGGCTTGTCCTGAGTTTGGTTTCGATGCTTGGGTACCAGACATCCACACCCCTCCTGCTTCCGTTTCCATGGGCTTGCAAAGGGTGTGCCCAAGTGACAGCAAATTACACGGTGACATTGGACTCCCATGAGCTGTTGGCCAGTCCATAGTCAATACTGTGTAGACATTCATAGTGTACATTGTTGTTGCACCTAACTATGCATGATGGTTTGATATGTGCCTCTACTTACATATGTTGCTCATGTTTTGCAGGTATTTCACACAGTTCTTCACACGGGCATACTCTCTGGAGTCAGACTACATGTCGGTAGATGTGCACTGACACTTTTGCGTGGCGCCATCACTGTACATCTGGACGGTGAGGACATACCAGCAGAATCAGGTAATGAGACTACCATTGATTACATGCATTGTGTCTTGTTTGGGTGGGCTTCAGGGTGGGTTGGTGTGTAATTTGATTGAAATTACTCTTACACAGGTGTGTAGTAGTGGCTCCAGCGCGGTTAGCTGTTCAAGTGCGGCTATGTTCCATTTGGGGCACTGCTATTTGTGACACCGGTGTCATGTAGTGATGGCCAGTTTGTTTGCTCTCACATACCATGACATGGTGTCCTCAGTGGCGGGACTGTGAAGGGAATGGGTGACATGGCAATGTTGTCATGTAGTGAATCGCCTGTGGCAATGCATATTTGATTGATGGAGTTGTGTCTTTTCGTTGTGATGCATTGCTGGTGTATGTGTAGGTAGGGGTGCACACATAGTGACACTTCCATGTTAACAATCTCAGGCTGATGTGTATCTGACAGTTTATTGTCAAGTAATTTTGTGACATTGTCAGGTAGTGTCATCATTGATTGTCAGATGGTATGTGCCAGAGCAGTGTGCACTAGCCAGCACTGTGATTCCTAGGTGAAGAAGTTGGCCACCAGTTGCGTACGGGCTGCCTCCCCCCGTGCCCTTTCCCCTCCCATGCGCAGCGGGCGTGCATGTGGTTGTGGATGTGGGGGCACCACCATGTCCACGGGCAGGCCCCGGCGTGTTGCAACGTTGTGCAGGACACATGCTGCCACTATGATCCTGCACACTATTCGGGGAGCATATAACAGCTGCCCGCCAGAACGGTCAAGGGAGCGAAAGCGTGACTTCAGCACTCCGAATGTGCGCTCCACTATGCCCCGTGTTGCAATGTGGGCTGTGTTGTACCTTACCTCGGGTGGCGTGGTGGGGTTCCGGATTGGGGTCATCATGTGGGGGCTGATAGGGTAGGCACTGTCCCCTGCGGAGGTGGTGATGGGTATCATTAGTGGTGTTGTGTCATGACCCAGTATCTGACATGCATGCATGTGCAGTGGCATTCATGCTCACCAAGCAGCCATGTATCTCCATGCTGCCCAGCCTCTAGGTCCCAGCATAGGGTAGACATTCTGTAGATGAAGCTGTCGTGGGTGGACCCGGGATAGTTGGCATATACTGATGTGATTATTCCCTTGGCATTGCATACAACTTGCACGTTGATGGAATGCCAGTGCTTGCGGTTTCTATAGATGTGCTCTGTTGCCCTGGGTGGACGTAGAGCCACATGTGTGCAGTCAATTGCACCAAGCACTTTGGGGAATTGAGCCACACCATAGAATTCCTGGATGCACGTCCGCCTTTCTGCATGAGTCCTGGGGAGATATATGTGCCTGCGGACTGATGGCCGTGCAGTGATGATGTTCAAGACCTGGTGTAGGCAGCGTGACTGCGTGGCCTGTGACACACCACCCACTATGGCACTTGTCCGCTGAAAGGATCCAGTGGCCAAGAAGTGCAGTACATTCAGGACCTTCTGCAGGGGGCTGAGTGCTTGGGAGCACAGGGTGGGTGATGTGAGGTCATCCTCCCACTCACTGACCAGGTCCAGTATGATGTGTGCTGGAAACCTGTACCTCCCATACACCTGGTCATCAGGCATCCCGAATAGGCTGGTTCTGGGTGTGAATATTCTGGCCCTGACTCTCCTCCTCCTCCTCCTTTGGTAGCCCACTGCCACTGCTGCTAGGAACGGTATGTTCATCCTGGCATCTGGCTTGTTTATTGAAAAGTGCGCAAATTAATGCCTTGCGCGTGTTCTAGGCGAGCGTGTGACCCTCGCACCCCTGGAATCTAGTTCCCACTCCAATAGCGTGTGGAAATTCCCACGCAGCAGGCATACAGGTGCGCTGACGTACTTGCGTGTGTAAGTGGCCGCGCACCCCTGAAATACACGTACATAGGCCAATGGCGTGTACGCGCACTTTTGGCCAATTACACGCGATGAAATACACGTACATAGGCCAATGGCGTGGACGCGCACTTTTGGCCAATTACACGCGATGAAATACACGTACATAGGCCAATGGCGTGGACGCGCACTTTTGGCCAATTACACGCGATGACACTCTGACGTGCAGTATTTCCACGTGTGCTCCGTCATCACGTGCTGAGTGGGGAACGCCCGTGCGGATCACGTCAGACGCGCTTACGCGGTGAGGGACTCTGGTCCAATAGAATCGCGTATGCGTGCTGACGCACTTACGCGCTAAGGGCCTTTCCTCGGATTTCACGCTGACGTGCAGGAATTTCACGTGCCAAATCACTCCGTATCAAGCTGGCCACCCGAAAACACACGGAACACCACGCTCCTGCCCAGAAGGCCGAGTTACTGCCCCCCCAGTGCCCTGAGCAGCCTCCCACGTGCTATCTGCTGCTGCCTGCCTGCCTGCCTGCTGCCACCGTGCCCTGCCATTTGGTGCCTGCACATCAGCCATCTGCAGGGGTCCAGTTGCTGTGTCCACCCCTGCTGGAACTGAAGACTCCCAACTGGGATTACATCGCTCCACAGCCCAGTCCCAGGACCCAGTTGCCCACCCACACCTGCCTCTGGGGTTGCCATGTCGGGCACTTCCACATCTGGCACCAGTGGCAACCCCAGGCCAGAGGGGCAGAGGGGCACCAGCTTCACTGCCACCGAAGTTGGTGTCCTGGTGGAGCATGTCCTTGGGCAGTATGATGCCCTCTTTGGATCGTCCCGCGCCAGCAAGGAAGGACGGGAGAGGATCTGGGCCGACTGTGTGGTTGCCATCAACGCGGAGGGGGTGGCAACCCGCAACGTCCAGAAGATCAAGAAGCGCTGGGAGGACTTGAGGTCCAGGACCCTTGTGAAGGCCCGGCGCCTCGTGGAGGGGGGCCGGGGCCGCATGAGTTCCATCCAGAAGAGGGTCCTGGAACGCGTACGCCCAGCGCTCCACGCCCAGGTCCTTGAGAGGGAGGCCCGTCTGGAGTTGAGCGGTAAGTGTGCAAGCATTACTGTGTGAGACAGGGCATGTTGCGGTGTGCTGGTTCTATGATACTTGCCTGTATGTGTGCCATGGGCCATGTATGCATGTATGTGTGCAGGGACATCATGGTAATGCATGTGCGACCAGTGATGTGTGACCCACATGGTTGTTGCATGTGTTGAAATGCGGCATGGGGAGCCCTATGCAGATTTAGGACATGAGAGCATGCCAGTCTCTGTACCTGGACATGGATGGGGGTGAAGGATGGGTGCTGATGCCAGGTACATATATGGTAGCCATGTCTGTGTGCCTGACCTGCGTGTCTGTGACTTGTGCATGCCATGGATGCATGACACATGTGTGTGACAATGCACAGATTCAGTGACGCACCCAACTTACCCTTGTTTTGCCTGTGTTCGTTGTGTTTGGGGCCAGATGGATGTGACAGAGGTGAAGTGTGTGCATGTGATATGCATGAGCCATGATGCATGTGAGTTACATATCATTGAATGTTTCAAGAGTCAATTGGACATGCATGGAAATGTGCATGGCATGCACCATGCCTGTTACTGTGTGTGTTTTGCCTGGACTGACCCATGTGTTGTGGAGGGACATGATGGAAGTGTACTTTGACAGGGGTGCTCATCTGCTATTGCTTCCTGTCTAGGGGACCATTGTACAGTAGCCTGATGCTTGTGTCCTTTGTCTCCCTCTACGCAGCGGCTAGTGAAGAAGAGGGCGGAGACGGCGCTGTGGAGCAAGGCGGCGGGGATGCCCCCACGGCTGCAGCGGAAGGGGTGGGTGAGCCCCCACAGGGGCCTGCTACGGCGGGAGACGGTGAGGAGCCATCCAGGTTGGTGGTTTGCACAGAGGAGGAGGAGGCCGACACTGGTGCACACATGGGGCCTGCTGGGAGCATCCCTGCTGGTGCAAGTGGTGCAGTCCAGGGCCAGGGGCAGGAGGCAGCACAGGTCACCGTGGAGGTGCCTGTGCATGTCGCTGTCCCTGACCCTGTGAGTGCACCACCATGCACCAGCAGGGATGCCCCGTCCCAGGCCCGTCCGCAGGTAGAGGGGATGTCCATGTCAACTGACTCCCCTCCACCTGCGGCCGTGATAACCCCTGGCCGCGTGGAGCAGGTCCTGATTGGGGTCGCGATGCGCACGGCTGTGATTCGTGATGACGTGCGTGCTTCCCGGGAGGAGCACGCACGTCATCACGAAGTGCACCGTGCCGACGTGGCCCAATTGGGATCGGCCATGTTCGGGGGGTTCCTGCATGTGTTGGCCAATCTGACGGCCTTCTCCTCCTCTGTGCAGGCTATCCACCGGTCGTTCTCCTTGCCGTCTTCCGGCCCAGATGCCACCATGGCCCCCTGTGGACCTGCCCCGACCAATGCAGCCAGCTCGGTGGGGATCCCATCCCTGCCACAGTTGGGAGTCGGAGGTCCAGCAGGGGTGGACAACACAGCAAGTGGACCCCAGCAGATGGAAGATGTGCCGGCATCATCGGGCAGGGCACGTGCACGACGGCGTCGGTGGTTACCATCAGCCTGGATGCCGTCGTGCTGGCAGAGGCAGTGGCGTCGGAGGCAGCAGCGGGCTCGACGTGGGAGGCATCATGGCTCAGGGCCATCAAGATCAGAGGGGCAGGCATCGGCCGGAGGGCAGGGCAACCCTGGCATGGCGGTGTGTTCCGTGTGGGAGGAGTTTGGCCAGCGGATAGGTGCGGAGCGGCAGCGGGCGGAAGAGGAGCGGCTCGCCATGGCCAGGGCGGAGATCTCCATGTGTCGGGCATTGAGGCGGGCTGAGTGCCTCGAGGAGGCTCGCAGGGATTTTGGTGAGCACATGGGGTTGTCCCTGCGAGACCTCGGGGCCAGGACTGAGTCCCGCCTCCAGGACATTGACATGGAGTTCGAGGATGCCCTGGCCAGCATCACCAAGTGAGCCGCAGGACTAGCCCGCTGCCTTTGTATATAGTTTTTTAGTTAGTTAGTGCTAGGTTTCCTTTATTTATTTTTATTATTTTGGACCGCTTGGACAATGGCCACTTTTTTGTACATATTTTTTTAATTAGTTAGTATTAGGTTTCATTTGTGGTGTTGGGCTCATGGACCCTGGAACATTCCTGTATATATTGTTATTTTTTGGGAGATACATTTTTTTAATTTCTTATTGTTTACACCATGACGGAATGGTTTTTCTTTGATTTCCTACTACATGGTTTTGCTTTGGACAAATTCTATTGATTTTTTAATCCTTTGTTTTTTGGTTTATCATTTTTGTTCTCGGACATGGACCTTTTATTTACTTTGCCACATAGTTGTATGTTTTATTAGTTTACTTATTTTTTGTTTTTAAAACATTTTTATATTATCTTACACTTGTGTCATTTTCTCTTTGGTTTCTTACATGTCATGATATGGGTTTTGACATTCACTTGCACCCATTGTGTATGTGTGTGTGACGGACATGTGTTCTTTTGCATACTTGCCTTTGGGGTTGTGTCATGTGATTGCATTCACTATGTGGGTGCATGCAATCCTTGCCTGGGTGTTTGTGCTGGGTATGCTGGCCATTACTGCCATGATTGTGTATCGTCAGGACCTGGGGCCAGGGGGACATGGGTGGGGGCCTGGTGGAGGGTGTCCCTGGTGGATGGGGGGTGGGGGTGGTGGGAGACATGGGTGGGGGCCTGGTGGAGGGTGTCCCTGGTGGATGGGGGGTTGGGGGTGGTGGGAGACATGGGTTGGACATGGGTGGGGGCCTGCTGGCAGGTTCCCCACAGTGCTGGGGGTGGGGGTGGTGGGAGACATGGGTGGGGGCCTGGTGGAGGGTGCCCCTGGTGGATGGGGGGTGGGGGTGGTGGGAGACATGGGTGGGGGCCTGGTGGAGGGTGCCCCTGGTGGATGGGGGGTGGGGGTGGTGGGAGACATGGGTGGGGGCCTGGTGGAGGGTGTCCCTGGTGGATGGGGGGTGGGGGTGGTGGGAGACATGGGTGGGGGCCTGGTGGAGGGTGTCCCTGGTGGATGGGGGGTTGGGGGTGGTGGGAGACATGGGTTGGACATGGGTGGGGGCCTGCTGGCAGGTTCCCCACAGTGCTGGGGGTGGGGGTGGTGGGAGACATGGGTGGGGGCCTGGTGGAGGGTGCCCCTGGTGGATGGGGGGTGGGGGTGGTGGGAGACATGGGTGGGGGCCTGGTGGAGGGTGTCCCTGGTGGATGGGGGTTGGGGGTGGTGGGAGACATGGGTGGGGGCCTGGTGGAGGGTGCCCCTGGTGGATGGGGGGTGGGGGTGGTGGGAGACATGGGTGGGGGCCTGGTGGAGGGTGTCCCTGGTGGATGGGGGGTGGGGGTGGTGGGAGACATGGGTGGGGGCCTGGTGGAGGGTGTCCCTGGTGGATGGGGGCTGGGGGTGGTGGAAGACATGGGTGGGGGCCTGGTGGAGGGTGTCCCTGGTGGATGGGGGGTTGGGGGTGGTGGGAAACATGGGTTGGACATGGGTGGGGGCCTGCTGGCAGGTTCCCCACAGTGCTGGGGGTGGGGGTGGTGGGAGACATGGGTGGGGGCCTGGTGGAGGGTGTCCCTGGTGGATGGGGGGTGGGGGTGGTAGGAGACATGGGTGGGGGCCTGGTGGAGGGTGTCCCTGGTGGATGGGGGGTTGGGGGTGGTGGGAGACATGGGTTGGACATGGGTGGGGGCCTGCTGGCAGGTTCCGCACAGTGCTGGGGGTGGGGGTGGTGGGAGACATGGGTGGGGGCCTGGTGGAGGGTGCCCCTGGTGGATGGGGGGTGGGGGTGGTGGGAGACATGGGTGGGGGCCTGGTGGAGGGTGCCCCTGGTGGATGGGGGGTGGGGGTGGTGGGAGACATGGGTGGGGGCCTGGTGGAGGGTGTCCCTGGTGGATGGGGGGTGGGGGTGGTGGGAGACATGGGTGGGGGCCTGGTGGAGGGTGTCCCTGGTGGATGGGGGGTTGGGGGTGGTGGGAGACATGGGTTGGACATGGGTGGGGGCCTGCTGGCAGGTTCCCCACAGTGCTGGGGGTGGGGGTGGTGGGAGACATGGGTGGGGGCCTGGTGGAGGGTGCCCCTGGTGGATGGGGGGTGGGGGTGGTGGGAGACATGGGTGGGGGCCTGGTGGAGGGTGCCCCTGGTGGATGGGGGGTGGGGGTGGTGGGAGACATGGGTTGGACATGGGTGGGGGCCTGCTGGCAGGTTCCCCACAGTGCTGGGGGTGGGGGTGGTGGGAGACATGGGTGGGGGCCTGGTGGAGGGTGCCCCTGGTGGATGGGGGGTGGGGGTGGTGGGAGACATGGGTTGGACATGGGTGGGGGCCTGCTGGCAGGTTCCCCACAGTGCTGGGGGTGGGGGTGGTGGGAGACATGGGTGGGGGCCTGGTGGAGGGTGCCCCTGGTGGATGGGGGGTGTGGGTGGTGGGAGACATGGGTTGGACATGGGTGGGGGCCTGCTGGCAGGTTCCCCACAGTGCTGGGGGTGGGGGTGGTGGGAGACATGGGTGGGGGCCTGGTGGAGGGTGCCCCTGGTGGATGTGGGGTGGGGGTGGTGGGAGACATGGGTTGGACATGGGTGGGGGCCTGCTGGCAGGTTCCCCACAGTGCTGGGGGTGGGGGTGGTGGGAGACATGGGTGGGGGCCTGGTGGAGGGTGTCCCTGGTGGATGGGGGGTGGGGGTGGTGGGAGACATGAGCAGGTGTGCAGGGTAGTTCCCTGTGGTGTGTGCTGCCTGCAGGGGCCGTGGAGGGTGTACAGGTAATGCCTGGGAACACACAGCCAATTCGCGTGTGGAACTTCCCGCGCACCCCTGAAATCCACGTAGCCGGCCATATCGCGTGTGGAACTTCCCGCGCACCCCTGAAATCCACGTACCCGGCCATATCGCGTGTGGAACTTCCCGCGCACCCCTGAAATCCACGTAGCCGGCCATATCGCGTGTGGAACTTCCCGCGCACCCCTGCAATCCACGTACCCTGCCATATCGCGTGTGGAACTTCCCGCGCACCCCTGAAATCCACGTACCCGGCCATATCGCGTGTGGAACTTCCCGCGCACCCCTGAAATCCACGTAGCCGGCCATATCGCGTGTGGAACTTCCCGCGCACCCCTGCAATCCACGTACCCTGCCATATCGTGTGTGGAACTTCCCGCGCACCCCTGAAATCCACGTAGCTGGCCATATCGCGTGTGGAACTTCCCGCGCACCCCTGAAATCCACGTAGCCGGCCATATCGCGTGTGGAACTTCCCGCGCACCCCTGCAATCCACGTACCCTGCCATATCGCGTGTGGAACTTCCCGCGCACCCCTGAAATCCACGTACCCGGCCATATCGCGTGTGGAACTTCCCGCGCACCCCTGAAATCCACGTAGCCGGCCATATCGCGTGTGGAACTTCCCGCGCACCCCTGCAATCCACGTACCCTGCCATATCGCGTGTGGAACTTCCCGCGCACCCCTGAAATCCACGTAGCCGGCCATATCGCGTGTGGAACTTCCCGCGCACCCCTGAAATCCACGTAGCCGGCCATATCGCGTGTGGAACTTCCCGCGCACCCCTGCAATCCACGTACCCTGCCATATCGCGTGTGGAACTTCCCGCGCACCCCTGAAATCCACGTACCCGGCCATATCGCGTGTGGAACTTCCCGCGCACCCCTGAAATCCACGTACCCTGCCATATCGCGTGTGAAACTTCCCGCGCACCCCTGAAATCCACGTACCCGGCCATATCGCGTGTGCAACTTCCCGCGCACCCCTGAAATCCACGTAGCCGGCCATATCGCGTGTGGAACTTCCCGCGCACCCCTGCAATCCACGTACCCTGCCATATCGCGTGTGGAACTTCCCGCGCACCCCTGAAATCCACGTACCCGGCCATATCGCGTGTGCAACTTCCCGCGCACCCCTGAAATCCACGTAGCCGGCCATATCGCGTGTGGAACTTCCCACGCACCCCTGCAATCCACGTACCCTGACTAATCGCGTGTGGAACTTCCCGCGCACCCCTGGGATCCACGTACCCGGCCATATCGCGTGTGGAACTTCCCGCGCACCCCTGCAATCCACGTACCCTGACTAATCGCGTGTGGAACTTCCCGCGCACCCCTGGAATCCACGTACCCAGCCATATCGCGTGTGCAACTTCCCGCGCACCCCTGCAATCCACGTACCCTGCCATATCGCGTGTGGAACTTCCCGCGCACCCCTGAAATCCACGTACCCGGCCATATCGCGTGTGCAACTTACCGCGCACCCCGGTATACACGCACACGTTTATTTTTTCTCTCAGCGCGTGTCTGTGTTTGTGGGTACCCCTTTGTACGTCATTTGTCCTGGAGGGCCACAGTATTGGACATTGATCATGTCTGTATATAGGTGCTATTTGTTGGCGCACCTTTTAGCGCACATTTCTTGCAGGCGCAGAGACGCTACCGCCTGCTTTCTTGTGGCGGTCGTGTTTGTGCCTGTTTGTGCCTGTGCGCTGCTTTGAGCGTGCGCTTTTTTGCCCTATTCTATTCCATGAATACGTGTTGTATGCGAGCGTGTGGGCGTTCCGCGCACTTGCCTTCTACACTTTCCCCGTGCCGCCCACATTCTTCCCCATTCCGAGTGTTGTGCCCCATTTTATTCCCCATTCCGAGTGTCCCGCCCTGTGTTCCGCCTACTTTAGAGCTGTGCGCTGCGCTCGGAGTGATAGCGCAGTGGCCGTGGCGCACGACGTTGGTTGACCTGTGCGCCGGCCTGCGCCGCGCGCTTTTTCCGCGCACGTCCTCTGCTTTTCTTGCGCACGGACTTCCATGAATCGACGTGCGCTGGTTTCCCTGCGCTTTTCGCTAATTTTCGGCGCAGCGCACGTATTGGCCCCTCTGCGCCGGGATTTTCGGCGCACATTTATTCCATGAATCGGCCTGTTAGTCAGCAGGGCCTGTGCTACAAAAAAGCAATTCCAATCTGCTGGGTTGGGAAACAGTTGGTTTAGTGGCATAACACGCAATTTGGGGGTTCCCTGCAAGCCATTCTGAAACACTCTCTCGCACCCCAAAGCTCCTCAACAAAGCAAAGAAGGCAACACCCTCCAGGCCAGCCCAGACCACCATACGTGTGCAGTACTCATTTTGAACGTGCATGCTGAGCTAGGTGAAAGATGTAAGCATATTTTCTTTTTAATCAAAGCTTAGATCGTTCATTTAGAATAGAAACAAGGGGGCAGTGCCTGGCCTCTGGCACCCACGTTTACCAACCGCCAGTGACAGATGATGAATTGTTTACTTGGAGGGGCATAAATATTTGCCAAAAGTATGCGATAGTGACCAAGCATGGCTTGAACCAACAACGGGATGTTCATGTGTGTACCAGCTCCCCCCAAGAAAATGTTTTGAATAATGGCACACTTTCTGTGAAAAATTGGGTAAAAAGCCAGTCAGTTTGTGATCAGTTTTTTATGGTTACTTATGAAAGATTCCAACAGATGCAACAGATGCAATTCACCAACAAAGAACAGCAGCATTACCCAACACATATTCATGCCGTTCCCCGCAATATATGCTAGTATAAAAACACTATCCAAGATGCTGTGCCCAGACCTTTTCATGCAGGTTTCACCAATATATGCCAGTGTTCTCATATAACAACAGTCTCATGTTTGCTCTGCACATAATTCCATTAATGAAACTATAGGAAAACATGTCCTGCTGCCAATATATAACAGTACCCCCATGTAAGAACATAAACTGTTGGCTTTGCCATTAAACAGGCTATGCCACACTATAGGAAAACAAATGCAAATTGACTCCAACGAAGGCCAATGAAGATACATAAGTACACTTATCATGCTTTCTTCATTAAAAATGTCCTGTAAAATAAATGTCATGCTACAGTATGAAATAGCTTGGGAGGCTCCACCAAAATGCCAATCTAGCCACGTAATACCACATACCAGGGTTGATTTATCATAGATGTCCAGTAGACATACCATGCCACATTAAGGAATGGCTAGATTGGCTGCGCAGAAATGCTCAAAAATAGCAGTAAAACTTGCCACGTCACTTTAAGGAAATTTCAACAATTCTCCAGTGCTAACAGGCCTCCACAGCACGTCCCACTCATACATACAATCGTATTCATACCGGTTCAACCACCAGTCAATCACCCATACAGCTTGTCTGGTTACGTGTTACTACTGTGGCATGGAATTATGTACTGGGCATCAATGGAAAAACAAACATGGCAATTGTTTGTACATGCCAATACCAACCTACAATGTTGCAACCAGTCTAGTTATGGTTTCTTATTGTGGCATGATATGTTCACTGATATGGTGGGTAAAGACAGCATGATGCATGTTATAATATTGCTAGACGAGCCTTCATTGGGGCAGCCACTCTGGATATTGTAGGTGATTTCAATCCGGCACACACCCAAGTCAACGCCCGGCATGTAGTGCACAACTGAAATCCTTATTTATTTGTGTCTAAAAGTTCATTATTCTGAACGATATACCACTCATATCACACCCTCCTCCTGGAACCCCCCCGGTCACACTGAACCAGGAATCAGGCTGGTTTGCAAAGGTAAATATGTATTTATGTAACCACAATAGGTTTTAATAGGCACACAACAATCACCAATGGGGTGATGTAACACAGAATACTATCTTTAATACACCAGGAATGAGTAATGAGCAAAACAATTCAGCACAGAAAATAATACATTTGTGTGGGTTCAGATCAAATAGCACTGTGGTTAGAGGTTCCCCCTGCACACCTCTCAACCCCCAATAGGTAATGTAAAGAGATAGGAGGAGAGCAGGTATGGCACATTCAAATAGAATATCAATCCCACGTTGCCCCTTTCAAACCCAAGAGAACACGGAATTCACTGTCAAGCTGTCAGAATGGCTTTTACAGTTATCCTTAGAATGGACTGGGCAAAAACACCAAATATGGTCAAAATTGCTGAAATTGTGATAAGTTCTTATGGGAGCCGCTTTGGATAGTTGCACACAAACACAAGCAATGATTTAATCCCAAGACAACATTTGAAATCTTAAAATTTAAGTTGTAAGCAATTAAAAGCTGTTTTACACGTGTGCCTTCTAAGGAAACTCGCCTTTTTTCGGATGAGAAAAAGATCAGCGAAAGATAGTTTTAACAATATTAGTACTGGAGGAAAGATAGGATGGTTTGGAGAGAGATTCAGTCAATTTATTTATTTATTTTATTTATTTATTCACATTTGTTAAGCGCACAGCATCCCGAGGGCATTGTGGCGCTGGTTACATGTAAAGATACTCCTAACACTACAGGTTCTAATGCAAGATAGGATGGGTCTAAGGTAGGGATAAGACTATTCAACGTACATATGCTAGTGACACAATTCTTCCTATTTATACTCACTGGATATATTTTTTAATGGGACCGTCAATTCTGGTCAGGGAATTGGATCAGGTTTAGGAAAGACAGCTGGGCACATCAGACTGGATCAAATCTGCGAGGCGCTCTGGTCACCGCACGGCACAGGACTGGACTGGATCATCAAGGCACTCTGGTCACAACACAGCACAGGACTGGACAGGATCTGCCCGTCTTGGTTCTGAGGATGTTTCAATTCAGGCAAGCAGTAACAGCACAGCCCGGCTGTATTATGATGCTTCCGCTTAGGCTTGTGGGGTTCTGTTTTATAATTTGAGGCTTAGCTGAGAATGGTTCAGCTATGCAATAGGCCTTTTGCTTTGCCAAGTTTCTGGAGTCTGGAGCAAGGAAGATGTAGAGTTCAGCAGCAGGGTACTCTGCCAGCATCAGGATAGTGAGTGAATCTGTCCGTCTTTCTGAGTGGTGAGCTGTCTCTATGTATGCTATGAAATGACATCATGAAGGGGTGTGTGTGGGCCAGTTTAGCTTAGCTTGCCCCTTTGAAAGGTGATTGGGTCAGAGTCTACACTCTGCCTTGATAGGAGGAGAGAAACAGAGGGTCATCTTTATGGTGCAATTTTATGAGGCTGAGAATCCACCCCTAGCCCCTGGAACACAAAGTCTACTTTTGGCACAATACATATATACACATGTGCAACCTCTCTAAAAATCACATATACAGATTGCATATTTTACATAGTAGCTATTCCTCAAAACCCTGTAGCTGTGGGATCTTGTCTCTGCTTTCCACAGAATTTTGCCCTATCCACTATGAACACAATGTCAAATTTCTAAGCAAATTTCTACAAGTGTGTGTGTTCAACATGGGAATAAGTGTATAAAGTTTAACAATTCTAGCTGAAATACATTTTGCGTAAAAACACATTTCTTGCCGTTGCTGTCTAGAACATGTCACACGGTTCTGGTGCCTCTTCACCCGTGCCACCAGAAATTAAATTAACGACTCTGTTATTTTTATATTGTTTACAATTTTGGATAACAAGTTATCAGTCTTTTTAAAATGTGCTCTTTGTCCTTCTTAAGCAATGAATGGTCGCTTGGCTGCACTCCTTTGTCTCTCACTGGAAGCCCAGGTGCCATCCCCCATGTTTGTTCCTAGGAGAGGCCATTTACGACTGTCTTCACACTTCAAATTTCCTGAGCTGCAGCTTTTCATTGTTCCTTTTCCCACTGTAGACCAGGTTCTTTCCTACCCTGTAATTAACGCCTCTACGTGATTTCCTGCTGGTGGACAGACCTTACTTCTGTGAGAAAGACCTGTTATTCAAGTTTGGCAGCATCAGCCAGGTTTAATTTAATTGTTAAATTCTGTGGCCTTTTCCTTAGCACAAAACAAACTTGGTGTATCAAATACAGCTAGAATTCTCATTCAAGATTTTAAACCATGGGATCAAACAATTACAATATGGGTTACTATCAGTAACAGGCCTCTTAGATTGCAAACATTTGATTTTCAGTTTATACATGTTAAAATTTAATCAGGCAGGCCCCTGACAGCTGTCATCACAGTAGCCCTCTGCTGCACAGAGATTTTTGACATATCCACAGGCAGGCCACTTTTGCTGTGAAAATCTCTCCTGATTTCACAAGGATTTCATAACTAAGTGAATTGTGGCACCCAGTAAGAATGTTGAATTTTTTTAAAGGTGTTTTGTACCAGCATTCTGAAGTTTCAGCAGCAAAGAAAAAGAGATGTAAAGCAATCTTGGAGTTTCATTTAGCAAAGCACTGCTTGTTCCTTCTGCACTCCACTTTCAATTGTTGTGGAGCCCAGTGACACATTTCAGTAGTGAGAGCTCTGTTCCACCACCGACAACATGCATGACAGATTGGGCAGCCATCTTTTTGAGCATGGAAAAGCGCGATTTTCAGGTGTTTTGGCGCGCACAAGGTTTTTGCAGCCATTTTGCTATTTCTGGCACCATCGTAACAGAGTGATGCAGCATAGCAGTGCAATCATGGGTCAATACATCCCACAATATACATTTGTATTGTGGCATATCATGTGTTTTACTGGGCATAGATTGTTTCCCCGTCCACCTAGTTAAACTCTGTGCACTGACATTAACACTGATCATTACTATCTTTGTCAATGCCTCTTTTTGCCCTAATACAGTCCTGACCAGCATCAAAGAAGCATGGTTCACCCCTCCTCTTAAGAAAACATTGCTAGACCCAACAGTACCTACAAATTACTGCCCTATTATGACATAGTCATAGCACCGAAACACCATTATTGCACCTTAAAATCGAAATGAACTCCAAGAGAGACTCAGGTAACTAGTGTATCTTACACTTATTAGATCAATTAGCTGCTTTTGACCCGGTGGACCATGACACACTATGTAATACTCTGTCTGACAATTTCAAATTCTATCATGAAGCCACCCTCTGGGTCAAATCCTTCCTCTCGGAACGGACCTCAAGAGTTGCCCTAGGTAAGGAAGCGGCGGCCCCCATTCTAGTCCCCATAGGAGTACCACAAGTGTCATGCCTCTTGCCCAAGGTCTATAATGCCTACACTAAATTGCCATTTGCTGTCCTTGATGCCATGGGTCTCATCTCCACAAATTTCGTGGATGATACTCAGATACTCATCCCCATCACCGGCAACCATGAGCAAGACACAATGGGCCTCATTACGACCCTGGCGCTAATGGGTTAACGGCGCCGTAAAAGGCTGCGGCATCGTCAACCCATTAGCGCCTAATTACAAGGTCCCTTTGCGGGACCCGACCTTAACGGCTGGTCAAGACTAGCTGTTAAAGTAGCGACCCGCAAAGGGACCTTTGCGGTAAGTATGGTACCGCAATTTGCAGTACCGTACTTAGCGCCTTCGCCATTCCCATTATGCCCTATGGGGCAAAAATGGGAATGGGGAAGGGCCATGGGGAAATACCGCCCCGCCAACCTTGGAATGGGGCGGTATTTCCCCATTTCACCATGGCGGACTCGTTACAACACCGGCACCAACCATGTTGCTAACAGCGCCATGGTTTAGCACTGGTGTTGTAATGAGGGCAATTAAACACAATGGGCCTCATTACACGGATGGCAGTAAGGATTTACCGCCCTGCCAACCTTGGAATGGGGTGGTAATTCCCCTTTCCGCCAAGGCGGTGCCGGTATTTTACCGGCATGAACCATGGCGCTAATAGCGCCATGGTTCTCCGCCATCCGTGTAATGAGGCCCAATGTACATCATAATCCAAAACTGGATGGCTAACAATAGTTTATGTCTCAACGATGAAAAGACGGAGATTCTCATCATGGGCTCACCCGCCAAAATCAAATCTCTACACTCTGACTACTCCTCCATCACCATTGATGGAATGCTTATCCCTATCCTTAAGCAGATCAAAATGCTTTGTCGTCAATTTAGGTACTAATCTAACAATGACCAAACATGTTAACTCCTTATCATCAGCCACGTCTTCCAAACCTATTGTGTTAAGCCGCCAATTCCTGACCCCGCAAAACTGTATCATGCTCTCCTGTGCGCACATTCTGTCTAAGTTAGCCTACTGTAACGTACTAATGTTAGGTTCCTCTAACACAAAGTTGGCCAAACTCCAAGTCTTGCACAATAAAGCACTACAAGCAGCCCTTTGCATATAAAAATCTGACCACATCTCCAAGACTAGGAGGGAAGCTCACTGGCTCCCCATCAAAGCCAGAATTATCTTTAAAACACTATGCATTACACACAAATGCATCAGTAGGACAGCTCCCATCTACCTCAACAACGCCATTATCCACAACAAGGCCATTATAAGATCCAGCAACAGCACCCAACTCATTGTCCCACACTTCAAATTCACAAGGGCAGGAGCAAACAGCTTTCCAGTAGCGGCCCCCAAAATTTGCAACTCCCTCCCTCTAATACCAGAAATGAGACATCCCACTAGAGATTCAAGAAGACGTTAAAAACCTGGCTCTTAAACAAATACTGAACCTCAGCAGAGGCTTGCCACTCTAGTGACACTACTTCCCTGACATATCTGTCTTGCAAATGTGCCAGTGACTGTTAAATACTTACAATGTGGAAAGCTGTACTAAATGCAACCCTGATTCCTTATTGTAACCAGAGAATCAATTGTGTAAACCATACAGTGTTTTGTACATATAACCCCATTATTTTGTATAACCTGTAAACCATTACTCCACTGTAACCAGAGTTTAAAGCTTCCTGTAACCTACACTGTGATACCTCCTGGTTTGGGTGTATAGCACATGTTATAAATAATAAATACATAATAATAAATAATAGATGGTAAAGCAAACATAATGTATGTTATTACAAGGCTACACTGGACTACATTGGTGCATCTAGTCTAGTGGTATGTTCTATTGTGGCATGACTTGTTTTCTACTGGCAACAAAGGTAAAGCAGACATGTTAAGTGTTCTTACTTGGCTAGACTGGCCTACATTAGTTCAACCAGTCTGAATATGTTTTTTTATGGTGCCATGTTTTTATTTTCTGATTTTGTTTGCTGGAAAAGCCAACATGAGTATGTTGTTATTTAGTATTACTGGCATATATTGTTGCACCCTGCATGGCCATGCATGGGCACAACCAGCATAGACATTGTATTTTCTTTTTTCTATTTTACATACAAGCTTATTATGTAGGAAAACGCATCATGAACATTTTTGGAAAATGCTTTTATGCACTGTTGGTGACTTGGATCTGTTGGGTTTTGTCATGTGCTAGCCTTAACACTGATTTCCAACGGTGTGCCTTTTCACCAAAATGTTCACAGAATGTGTGCTATAAAACAGATCATGTAAACCCATCATTTAAAAAAAAATTTGCTTGGCTGTTCAGGCTCCCTCACTGCGCTCTATTAATCCCATATGTTCCAGGCAAACATTTATGCCCCTAAAACCAAAACACCTACCAGCCACCACTCTGCTCATGCCTAGTATATGTGTGATGATTTTGCAAATATGCATTTTTAGAAGTTTAAACAAAATGCAGTAGTATGTTAGAATTGTTTTTCCAATAGGATTCCATGTTGATACAGCGCCAAAGGTTTTAGTTCCAGGAAATGGCAAAGCATGGGGATAACAGTGTGCAAGAACCTGGGAATGTACTCCATTGCAGAACCGTTAATTATCATCACGGGTAATGAGGGAACACATCAAGCTTCCATTACGGGGAGAGGGATAGCAACAGATTGCAAGTAATGAACACACCGCGTTCTGGTCCGTCATGAGGGTATGAAGGGTCACTTCCTTTTAAGGGCAGGAAGGGAACAGTTTTGTGCCAGAACGTCCTGAGAAGGTGTGCTGCAGGATCTGCATTAGTAATATCCAAAATAGCCAGAAACTGTCAGAATAATGTACAGAATGTGCTAAATAGTTAAAATGGACCTCATAGATTGGGTTACAAATGCCCATCATATTGAAGATTACAGAGAACAAGGCTAACATAACAGTGAAGAGATTAAAAGAGATCACAACAAAATGGAGGCAAAGGAGTGGGCCAATGGTGAAGTGACATCAAGAGAAGGGTACAGAATGAAAGAGGGCATCAAACTATTTGAGGCCGTGGTGGGGAATAAGGGTGAACATCGGTTAACAGAGATTGTCAGAGTCAACTCAAGAGTTGACCAAAGAAAAGGGAACGGGACGAAAGAGCAGTTTCCTTGCTAAAACATTCCACCAAACAGGTCTCCTGAATGCATATTGCAGGTTACAGGCTTTTTAGTAGTGCTGGCCATTCCAGATGAAAAAAAGCAGCAGGGGTGCCAAAGGACAAGGGAAATAAGGCATGAGAATATGAGGTTGCACCGCCCCCTAGGCCCCGTGGTGGGTAGCCTGATAACAAGTGGGAAGGATACTCCATTGACTGATACACCAAAGGATGTCAAGTAGGTTCCTGACCGGTTTATAGTTAATATTTCGAATTTCATTATTTCGAATGCAAAAATATCGAAAAAATATTACCGAAAAAATATTTTTAATGTCTTTTTTTTGTTATTTTTGTTTGAAATGGGGGGGTTCCCCCCAACCCTCCCGCCCCCTTTTTTTTAAAATCCTTTTTATTTTACTTGCGAAACAAAAAAAAC
Organism: Ambystoma mexicanum; assembly: GCF_040938575.1. Taxonomy (NCBI): domain Eukaryota; kingdom Metazoa; phylum Chordata; class Amphibia; order Caudata; family Ambystomatidae; genus Ambystoma; species Ambystoma mexicanum. The sequence continues at coordinate 477,390,858 of NC_090926.1, forward strand.
ATGTAAATTAAAAACATAATACATTCGATTTTTTTCGGTATTTTCTTGCAACATTTTTATGATTCGAAATTTTATTTTTGACATATTAACTGGATACCTTCCTGACCCTCGGGCACCAGCCAATGCCTCTCTTCGAATGTGAGACTGCGGATAGTGCACCTTCTCAGCGCCAAGACTTGACAGGTCTGCCTAATTCCCAACACAGCAAAAGCTTGAATCTGTCACCTGAAATCCACTTGCCCTTGGTTTGCTGCACGCCAGCCCTCATCACAAGCAATCCAACTATCCAGTGCACCAGTGCTAAGCCCAACTCTCTGCACGGCAACAGCTGATTTCAGAGTGATCAGAACTGCACTCTGACCACAAAATGATGATTTGTGGGGTGGGGTTCAGAATAACAATATCAAGAGTAGAAATGGCTCAGCTGCGGCAAGGTCTAAGAAAGATGCACCATAGTCACCATCTCCTCCTTCTCCCACCTCCTGGTAACTGCCATGACCAGAGAAGGCATGGGGTCACTGTGCTACACCACAAACCTTTTGCACCCATCACCTTCCTCTCCATCTGCCTTGCTGCCGTACATCTTGCTTTTGGTGCTATATATATCTACAGACCCAGTGTTGCCTTGCTAAGATACCACACAGTTTCATTTTGACACTGAACCTACATCACCTGCAGTTTTGCAATTCAACAGAGGAATATATGCATAGCAGTGAGGAGCAGTGGGCTCGAGATTAATGGGGTATTCCTTATCCGTATTGACGGGATGGAATTTCTCTGAACCTTCACTGCAGCAGTCCTTAAGTGCTTAAAACTGCCTTTCCTGATCTCACGCCATGGCACGTGATGGGACGTGTTTTACCTCCAGCTGTACCCTGCCATCGCTGCCATCATTATGTGCTCGCCCGTTGCATTTGGAATACAGCCTTATGAAATGATATCATTTTGCAACGAGTCGCATTACTATTTCGACAAAAAGTACTATATTGCTGCTACTTTCTATTTTGCGTCAACAGCAATTTCACACAGCATAAGCAATGGGGAAACACATGCCTTAATGCAAAAAACATATTCTTTCAATCAATTTCTGTACCAGGGCAATGCTAATCTAATAGTAGTTGGGTGGAAAATTAACATAAGTCAACACTTTGCCCTGGTACAAGCATGCATTAAAAGAATTCAAATTTGCAGTAGACCAATTGTAGTGCTACTAACGTTTTGCAACAATACGAAGATACTATCATGAGGCTTCTGCTTTACTTTCATCCCGACAGCACCAAATTGCCACTGTAGCTGCTTTCTCCTTCAACAACTCTACTCTTTCTGTGACTTACCCTGGCATGTAACACAATTTAATCTATTGTTGAGCTAGACAGACAGTGGCTCCTTGAACCACTCTCTGCATATCCTCAACACATTACAAAAACCGCACTAGTACTTGATATACAGTGTGTGTATTTTGTCATGCTTTATTTGATTTGCTCAATTTCAGTTGAGTTTGTCAGGTACGTCATTTCACCAAAATGCCAGGGGTAGCAGAAGTGACATCACACAATCCTTGACCCCTGATAACATCACAGGGAGTGATGTTGTTTGACCCCACCCCGAAGTGATATCAAGGGAAGCGATGGAACACAACCTTTCACCCGTTGACAAAACAGTGGCATCACATAGCATTTTACACTACGAAAAATATGGTATGGTATCTCTAAGTGTGATGTACATTTCATACAAGAATGGATCACCAAATGTATCATTAAGATCAGTGTGTATAGGCCCAAATTACCAAATTACTGTAAATGCAAGCAGAAGTTCATGACCAAATGATAATGATGTGTTATTATATAGCACTTACGCTTAAGCGCTTTATATAGAATAAATATACACCCAATATCACCCAACCTGTGTTGGTACTCATTTATCGACCTCAGAAGGATGAAAGGCTGAGTTGAGGTGTTTAAGAACAGACTAAATCAGTGATTCACCCCCTGAAGTGTGCCTGAAATAAACCTTTAATGAGTCTAGCAATTATTGTATAGAATTTGAAAAAGACACATTTTTTGGTATTCCTATTCTTTCTTATTTAGGGTCAGTGCTGAAAGTGTTAGACTTGTGTCACTCCTGTTCTTATTTTTCTTCTTTTTTTAAGGGGCCTGACAAGAAAGCCAGCCACTTCATAAGTAAAGAGCCACATGGTGCTGGCCACAGCCCAGGAGCTTCCATTAAAAAAAAAAAAAGTTTTTTCCATTGTTTTATTAGCGGTAGCAAGGGAGAGCTCAGAAGTCGCAGTTGCGACCCCTAAATGAGGTCCCTGCATACTCCACTCATTCACATATGTTGGAAGCCCACTTTTGTAATACGTTACCCTGGCATGTGGCCAGGTAAGTGAGAGGGGTTTTTTTTTATGATGCAAGGCTGACTTAAGTGAAGCATCACTCACACGCGAACATTGTTAAGTGTTTGCATCCATGGAAGTTGGTGAAAAGTACAGAAACCCTCCGCTAAATCAGTGCATGTTAAGTGATAGCAGCATGCACCGTAACAAGCGTTGAGCAAGCAGCATTTACATTCTGGTATGTGTCTGTTTATTTTTGCAAATGAGGGAACATCAAGTGGATTCTTTCACCTTGAGACATCAGTGAAAAGCAACACACAGCCTTCTTCCAAGCCGAGTTGCGGTTTCATTATTCTGCCAGGGCTGCGCCCTCAAAGCATGTCGGATGATCTATTGATTTAAGACGCGATCACAGGGCTCCTGGGGACAGACACCTGACAGCAGCCCGCTCCCTGCTGCCAGTTCACTCATTGTCACCAGTCCGTGGACACCACACATCAATATTTCCTTGTCAGGCGCTGCTCAGTGTGTCAGCAGGTAGAAAACAAACACAATTGTACATATGCAAATGATCCGTAAGGATGCTTCACTTTGTCTTCCAGCTGTTCTTAATGACAACAGGTTCTGTTTCATCATTTAGGCACCGATTCTGAGCTGCAGCAAGTACTGGCGTGCACGCCTGACATTCTTCCCTACAGCAGAACCATTCTGAGGAAGGTGGATGGATAGGACGGAGTGGCAGTGCCTTCCAGCTGCTAATGCTCATAAAATAGTTCATTGTTGGAGCAGAGTGTGCAGCAGTGTCTCTATGAAGATGTGTAATAAACCTGCACATGCTCTTATTTACTACAGTCTCGTTGAGCCCTCGGTAAATCAGTACATTTAATTTATTTATTAAGGTGTTATAGCTTAACATAAGGTTTTCACATATCATAAATCAATATGAATTATAAAAATACATGGACATACATACATACTATTATAGTTTCATTAAACATATTCACAAGAAAAAACTACCTTAAGAATCATAATTAACCAAAAAAGGAGAGGTAACAATAATAAGTAAAATGAATCATATTATAGCAAAATTATCAAGGATGAGAAAAAATTCAAATTCCATCCTAATGACATTTTAACATTTGAACAGTATGTTTGCATTGTATTTTGTTTACCTGGGGGCCATGGGGGTTAATACCTGCTGATATAATTGTCGTGCTGCCCAGACGGTGTACCCGCAGTGAGAAATAGAAAAGCGATATATTAGGGCAATGGTTTGGGCTGCTTGCGTGATTCGAGCTTGCTTACACATAGTGTAATGGCCTTTGGGCTCTATCTCAATGCCCACATATTTGTAATAGGGTGAATATAGTATTGTAGACCCATGTATTTGAACACTGACTCATGCTACCTTCTTGCTGCTAAAGACTATCATCTGTGTTTTATCCAGATTGATTGTAAGGCCGTTTCTTTGGGCATAGGACCATAATGCCTTTGCAGACTTGCACAGACCACTAATTGTATGGTCCTTAATGACCAAGTCATCGGCATATGCAAGCACCACACAGTGGGCAGGGCCTATTTTAGGGGGACCATTATGTTCTACTGATAATACCTTCGGTATGTCGTGGACAAAGAGATTATACAGTATTGGTGCCGTCACGCAACCTTGCTTTACGCCGCGAGTTTGATCATTCTTCTTGGTCATATTCCTCTTAGCATCTAATTTTAAGGAGACTGTAGTGTTGCAGTGTAACAGTCTGAGATAGTATATTATTCCTTTAGGGCAGCTCAAGATCTGAAGTTTGGCCCATAGCAGATCTCTAGGGACTAAGTCAGAGGCCGCCCTAAAGTCAATGAATAATACATATAGTGGGGGAATACCAGAAGTTCTGGCCTTGTTACGAAGCATGTCCATTACAGTCAGGTTATGCACTGTAGAGTATCCACCCCTGAAGCTACATTGAAATTGATCTAAGATCTTCTCTCTATCCACCCATATTTGAAGTTCATGTAGCAAGTATGTCGCAAATAATTTGCCTGTACAATCAAACATGGACAATAGGCGATAGTTGGAGGGATCTGTTCGGGCTCCCCTCTTATAAATCGGGACCAGAGTAGCCATCTGCCATGAATCCAGGATTAGCCCATCATTCAGAGTTTTATCGAATAATATTTTCAGAACCTCTGCCCAATATTCCGGATTGCTTTTTAGTATTACATTTGCCAGGCCATTCGGCCCAGGAGCTCTCGAGAATTTGAGCTTATTTATCATGGCAGTCAGTGATTCCACGGTCACCTTAAAAGGGGGGAGGGCGATCCAGAGTTATGGTCTCCTGGCTCAGTCCTGGAGGGCTGTAATTGCGAGTTCTCAGAAATTCCTCCCATTGTCCCTTATCGATAAGATTATTAAGGGAACTACTCGTGTCACCCCTTGCCTGTCTCAGTAGGCCCCATATAGAGAGCGAGTTCCCAGTACAAAGTATCTGGACCGTCTGTTGCCATTTGACTAGTTTGGCTGCCTAAACCATGATCTAAAAGCATTTTTTCACCTCTGGCTCTGCTCTTAATGTTCTTTTAGCGTCTCTGATTTCAACGTCGAAGGCATTAGTAGGTTTGGCATCTGGAGCAAGCATATTTGTATTAACAGTAGCATAACTGTAAGAGAAAGATGTTATCCACTCATCAATCTTGTTGCGGGACATAGTGAGGAGGATGTCCGAACCCATCTTTGTCATGTCTATTGTGGCTCCTACTGCTTTCATGATGTTTTTATCGGACCAGCGAATATTTGAAGACGTATAGTTCATTCTCAGTTCGCCAATAGGTCTGGGCCGAGCATGCTGTACTGAAAAATTAAATGATAATGTAAGAGAAGCATGGTCACTCCAGTCATTGTTATTGACCCTCATATCAATGGCCCGTTTAGCCATTGAAGGACTTACAAAGATGTCATCTAATGTACTTCTGGATTTGGCATTGCTCCATGTAGGTTGCCCTGGATAGTCACTGCTGGTTCTGCCATTTATGATTTCAAAATCCCATGAATTAAGGAAGTTGTACCAAAGTAATCCCTCAGGCTCTGCCTCAGGGTGCCACATCTTGCCTGTGCTCTTCAATATGGGATTGTTGCTTCTGCCCACAGGTCCCACTATGTGGCAGTTAAAATCGCCTGTCTTTGTTACCAGATTTTTTTCTGCGTCAATCGTCCAATAAAATCAGCAGATCGTGACAAGCTTCCTGAATAAGATCTCTAGAAGAAGCTTCGGGAGGATTGTAGAAATTGATCAATAACATTGTATCCACTTTATCTTTGCCGGGGAGTTCTAACTCAACTGCTAGCACACATTTGTCAATGTTAGTATGTATCCGAGTTGACTTTAGTGGATGTAAAATACCAATAAGGAGCCCCCCGTAGGGTCTACCCATGGGTCCCTTTTTGGCTAATTCTTGGTGGATGGCAGAGCCATTTAAAAGGGCCCAGGAGGTACATCTCCACTGGGGCAATCAAGCACTGTGTGTCTGCTGACGTGTGCACTCCAGTTTAGTCTTTGTGGATGATTGTGGTTAACAGGTACACTGTTAACTTGTTCATCAAGCCTCTTAGGTTAGATTGCTTCTGATGTGCTATGAGGAAAGGTTCCATGCAGCTCTTGCCAGATTGGATAAAGAGCATCACATTCTACAACTGTGCACAGCCAACTAAGCCATTAAACCTCTTGGAAAAAAGGAATGTTCGAACTATACTTAGGAATAGATGGCCTAAAGTATATTTAGGAATCCTCTGGTGTATAACCACGAGAGCTGAACTTCAAAAGCAGCCACTTGGATTAAAACACACATTGGAATCTTTATTCTGTTTGTTTTTTAAATAAAACGACGAAGAAAGAAGAAAGACACCACACGTTGTGTTTGAAAAACATGCAGAACTTCAAAGCATTTTCTTTTAATGTTAATTGAAGGCAACTTAAAGGCTATGGCTGGTTGTAGTCGAGCTTTCAGAGCTGCTAGATACAGCACACTATTACCAGAACTAGGCCAATCCGAGGCATTTAATGGTATCCTTGACTATCTTTTTGTAAGTGACTGATTTCAAGACTTAATTTGGTAATATGAATCCTACAAGAAATAACAAAGATGGATCAAAACAGTCCAAGAGGGTAAGGCCCACGCAAAGCGAATCTTAAAAGTAAATAAGATGTATCAAGTAGAAACTATGTAATACTTATTCCTTTACCTGAAAAATAAAAAGTAGGGCCCTAAAATCAAAATATACTTTTACAGCATAACTGACTTCTGACAGTCAAACTATATCAAGCATACGCGTATTAAGTGAGAAGGATAGAGACTTGGCCAAGACCGGACCTTAGCTAGCCAGCATTTAGCAGAGTGTGGGGTGCTTAACCAAATATATTTGCAGAAATTCTGTCTAGTGGAACAAAGTTCTTCAAAGGAAATATTGTAACAATAAAGGCAAAGTCCAGCGAATGTTTAATATCCTTGAAACCTCTCAATGGATGAACATTGGGAATAAGCTATAGAGAGAAGATGGTCTGGGTAGTAAGAGGCACTGCATGAGTAAAGGCTCTGAAAGCAACACCGTTTTGCTTTTATTTATTTAAATGTTTGGTTTGCCAGCGGCATGCATTTCTCACAAGCATGAGCAGGTAGAATGTTGTGCCTTATGCAGTATAAACGGTTTCAGGTTAGCTTAATAGAGGCCATTACGATTATTTAAATTGCTCTTGGAAAGAGCAAATGCTGCTACAGCATTTAATGTCCATCACCTAATGCCATTGTGTCCTCATTTGACTTTTCACAAAGTTTTGGAAAGTTTCAGTGTGGTCACAAAACAATTAATTGGACAATAAAGGCAATTTACTTCTTGCTGAACACCTAAGTTTCTATTGGTTAGAATTCACCAATCTTAAAACATTTCAGTCTTGAATTGTGTGTAAATCAGATTCTGGCCTATCACTACATGACAAGTGAGCATGCTGATGATTTGAGATAGTGGAGAAAAGAGAGAAGCAGGAGACAGCAAGTCAGCCCCCACAGAACAGTGCACCGGCAAAGCCAGGAGTGGGGAGCAATACTCAGAGAGGTCAGCCACACATACCAAAGGTTGGCATATGTGAGACCAAGCAGGTAGGATTTGAAACTTAGCTGCACTTGGCTTACAGAATGAAGACCTGCATCAAAGCTGAGAGACAGTATATACATGCAGGTAAAACTGATGTGTGTCCACAGTTTGAGTACAGTTGATCTATCCAGAAACCACACAGGAGGATATATGAAAGAGGTCATCTTGGAAAGGACCCTGTGCAGAGAAAAGTTATCAGGCATTTAATGGAACTATTATACAGGTTGCAATACTTAGTCATTGTCGGATGTTTATCCTGATATCCAAGGAAGGGCTTTAGGATCTGCTATAGACAATCATAGTCTACATCCAAAATGGAGAACTCTGGAGAGAACATAAAATTACATGTGTCATACGTTTGGAATTTGTCATTCCAATAAAGTGCATGTATTGCATTGTATTGTATTTCAACAAGTGGTGGTACATCAAGGAAAGTGACATACATAAGATGCATAAAGAACAGAAGGAGGTGGATTGCTCAGAGCAGCCAGAATATACAGTACAAAGAGTGCAGCTAAATGATATGCGATGAAGGCAATGAAAGAAAACAACTTGGGGATTGCATTGTGCTTCTGTATCGGGAATAGTGAGTCTGAGAGAGGGATACAAGATGACATGAGAGGTCACATTGGCTGACTCTCAAAGTGGAGCAACCTGACATTGCTGTCTCAAACCGCACAGAGAAGGCAGAAGATGGCAGAAGATGAGGCTGGAGACTTGTTCGCAATTTCTGGGTTGTTAGAACATGTTGGTTGCCCTTTAGATTCACAAAGTGAAGGATAATGAACCATCTATTTCATCTCGCTAAAATCCCCCTCTGCAATCCATACAGATTGAGTGGGTCAAGGTTATTATTTTAGGAGACTGACATCAAGAGATATGCAAAGTGATTCATTCAAATATAAAAGAAATGTTAGGGTTACCTCAGAGTTTTCTCCAAGGTAGCTGATTCTCATTATCTTGAAGCTCATATGTACTTACAAAATCAGAATGAGACTGTAGGTTGTTGTGTGTTTCTGGATATTAAATAAAATATTTAAACACAAATAAACACTGTGAGCCTCATTACAAGAAGCGCGGTAAAAACGGGGTCATTACCGGCATGGAGGAACTAGCGGGTCCGTGCTCGTATGACGCCGCTAATAGTGGGTGATTCGAGTGCGCGATCATGCACGAAACCCCATGCTGGTAATGGCCATACCGCCATGGTGCAAAAGGCCCTCCAACCCCCCGAGAGCGCCATCACGGAACACACCAATACCGTCTCCGTCTAGGAGGAACCCTTTAATACCGACCCGTAATAACATCATGCTAATACTGGGCTCGTAATACCGGAACGGGAAATGCGCCGGTGGCCATCTCTGAAAACACAATCCATTGCAATCCTCCGAAACCACCACTGCTACAGAGGAGAGACCAGTGCCTATCTATAGAAAATGTCCAAGTCTACCAGAAAATTAAACCCCCGCCTGCTCAAAAAGTGTTTTTCGGATGAAGAACTCAACATGCTGGCGGACACCCTTGCTGCTCATGCTGAGGAGATCAACCAGCACAACCTGAAAATGGAGGTGAATCAAAGAAAAAAGGAGATCTGGGAGGAGGTAGCCCGCAAGGTCTTGGCAGTCGGCACCACCCCATGGACAATCAAGGACTGTAAAAACAGGTGGGATGACCTCCGCCTCAGGGTACAGAACATTCTGGCCAGCAATAGGAGGGAGGCCATGGCCACAGGCGGGGGTCCCCACTCACCCACAAAACTTTCACGCTGGGAGGAGACATGCAGTACTTTCATACAGATGGAGTCCATCGAGGACTTTGGGGAGATGGAGACGGGTGCTGCAGCATCTGCAGATGGAGGTGAGTGACCCTGCAGATTCCAGTAGGGGAAACCATGACGTAGCACAAGTGATGTGGAAGAGAGTCTAGGCAAGACAATGCATGTCCCAACACACACATCAACATATCCTTGTCCAGATGGAACCCCAAACCCTGCCACACTGAAATGCATGATGAGTGCCAATCCCATTACCAACACACAGCCAACACACATGGACCGTGAACATGTAATATATCACACAAACCCCAATACAATGGCATGCCACCTGCCATGCAGAATCCTTGCACTGAGACGTCATGGCACATGCCAAAATGCCCCCTTCATACTACCCTGTGTGACACACCTGTAAGATATGAATGCATGATTAATGAAATTCTTCACAGCACAATATAATGCATCTTGCATGTAACACCATCACTGATGCCCTGCATCTCTTCTACCCCCAGGCACCGATGGAAAGGATGCCAGTGAAGAAACAGCCACAAGGGCATCCACATCCCGCCACATGACTACTCCCACACGCAAGACCACCTCCGGGGCAGCCTCACAGGCCGAAACCCAGGGTGAGTGCCCAGGCCATGGTCTCACATGAGGGCCCCACAACAACGCTAGACACCGGGACCACAGAGCTGGCAATACCAGTGGAAGGCGAGGCTAGTGGCACACTGTCGGCAGCAACAAGTTCAGTGGGCAAGGCAGCAGCCACTGCCCCACTGAGCGACATTGAAACTGCAGTGGAGGAGTATGTGGATGAGGATGGACTAACCCATGTGGCATGTCCACACTCCCCAAGCACACTCAGGACACACCCATCAGCAGCATTGCGGATTCTTTGCTGCACGATTCGGACCTCAGCTCCCCCCAGAACAGCACTGCCAATGCATGCCTGGTTGCAGCACCCTCAACATATGCACAAATATTATTTAGATGCATTGTATACTGCAATATGGTGTGGTAGTCTGGATGCCGTTGTACAGATGATGCAGGGTGAATTCTTGCATGCTGATGCGGATGAACTGTGGTTGCAGTACAATGTTTAGCCTCCCATTTCTGCTGTGTATACTACACTGTGCATGGTCACACTAGCCACATTGGCACAGTTGCAATCATGTTCAGTCATGCATTGCTTGATATACCCATGGTGGCCAGGTTGTACGTCTTACATGTTGTCATTGATATACAGCATTGGTCCAATGTGTACCACTGATGTGTAATATTCGGGTTGGGATGTTCAGGTCAGGAGTGTTTAGATCTGCGTGCATTCTCCACTCACCGGCAATTCCCACCCTGGTGGAGTATGCATCCCCCCACCTCACAACCCCAATGCACTGCCATGGGCCAGTCAGGCAACTCACCAAGCAGCCAGGCACGTCATCCAGCATGTCGCTCCATGTGACGGGGTAGCGTGGAGTTACACAGCACCATGGCATCATGTGTCGATCCAGGATATCGGGCGCAACAATGTGTGATAATCTTGCTGGAGTCACATACCATCTGCACATTGATGGAGTGGTATTGCTTGCGATTGCGGTACACCCCCTCTAGGGCATTGGGGACTACCAATTCTACATGGGTGCAGTCGAGGGCACCAACACAATTGGGCATGCCTGCCCGTGCATGGAAGCCTACTTTGGTGTCGGCTATCTCCTGGGCAGTCCGTGTTAGGGATGTGGGTGTTTGTGTGCTTCAGGAGGGCATCCAGCACTTGAGTCAGCATGCATGAAAATAGTGGTTGTGAAATGCCATGCAGCTGGCCCACTGTTTTCTGGTAGGTGCCTGTGGCCAGGAAGTGGAGCACAGACACCAGCTTTAGTAGCAGGGGGTGGCAGTGCACATTCCTAAGAGGCTGATGATGTCATTGTGTATCATGTCCACTATGGTGGTGATGGTGTCCCGGACCAACCGGTACAGGGTGTGGATCTGCTCAGGGGTTAGATTGAATGGACTGATGCGAGGGATTGGTGGCTGCCTGCGAGGTACTACTGGCTGCACTGGTGGTAATTGCTTGCCCTGTCTACACCTTCTTCTCTTCCTGCGTCTCATCTGTTCTGCCTGTTGCTGTGGCTGTAGTTGTTGTTGTAGTTGCTGTTGTTGCTGTAGTTGTAGCAGTATAGGCATGTCCTCCAGCCCCATGATTGCAACAGCTAGTGGTATCATTTTGGTGTAGGAAAGGGTGTGGTGTGTGGGTGTACTCCTTTTATACTGGGACAAGCTCCATTGACTCCACCTGTGGTGATTGTGTGCACCTGTGGCAGTTGCCTTGACTGCAGATTGCTGTTTATGGGTGGCCCGCGATACCTGTATGGCCGCGATCGTGCAGACCCTAATTACCGCCTTCGGGATGCCGGTAATTGCATGCCCGCGTGAGTTGTGATGTCTTCCTATTAGCGGCATCCCAGTATTTACTCCACGAAGGGGCGCGTGGAGTTGCGCGTGCTGGTATGAAGGGGCAGGGTATGGCCGGTGGCGGTATTGGCGGGTTGTCGGGTCGTAATGCCCCTGACCCATTAACGATGCCGGTATTACCATTCCGCCTTCCTTTTTTCATTACCTCCATTCTCGTAATTAGGCCCTGTGTCTGCATTGTTTATTGAACAAGTTCTTGAAAATGGGACAAGATCACTTCCTATGCCTACTTCTGAAAATGCAAGACAGAGATCAAGAACGCACCCAGATTTTGGGAAACAACTTCTGGTGGTCTGTGCCAATGATGATTTGAGATAATTTGAACAGTACCATGGATTACAAATTAGATGGATTTGAGGGACAATCTAAAAGGCATTAGCCCTCATTCCAAGCTGGCTGGTAAGGGATACCAGGCGCTGTTAAGGAGACCGGTGCCGGTAATTCCTTACCGCCCTACTACAAGATCCCTTAGCGGGTCCCTCCTTTAACGCCTGGTCTGACCTGGCATTATGGACGTGACCCGTTAAGGGACCAGGGCTTGACATACGTGAGCCCGTTATTTGCGTCCTCCCCGTTCCCATTGAGCCCTATGCGGGCTCAAATGGGAATGGGGAATGGCATTTTCAATTTGGACTTACTGGTCCCGCAAAGGTCGGACTACACCGGTAAATCCCCGTTAAAGTAGATCAGAACCGGACCCGTTATTGGTGGCAGTCATGGCGCAAGTAGCGCCATGACTACCACCACCCTCAGAATGAGGCCCATTCTATCAAATTGCTACCATTTTGTTGTGTCAAATAGTCATGCCTTTCTATCAGAATGTGTGCGGTATTCAAGAAGTGGCATATTCTCCTTCTTCGAAGGCATTTAGCAAACATACTCTCTTCTGTTCCTCCAAAATCCTTGAAGCGTGTTTTGTGTTCATATTTTGTATTTTATTTGCATTGATGGCAAAGCACGTTACACAATAAAATGTACGGGTCAAAATAAATTTGAATTAAAAATGTTAAAATCAGGAAAAGTTACTAGGAGGATAGAAGATAATCATTAAAATGAGTACAGAACTCGGATTACGAGGGAGTGAAAGATCAAGTGCATTCTAATCAAATAGTGTCAGCCAAGAAAAGGACCAAAATCAAATTGAGGCAGAGAGAGAACGAGGACCAGTAAAATGGAATAAGAATTCAGTGTAGTGTGGATGCAGGAGAGTAAAAGGATATGAATGAAGAGAGATAAGGAGGAACCAGATTATGATGGGATTTAAAGATGTGATAAAGGAAATTAAAGAGCAAACTAGGGTGGGCAGGGAGGCAGTTGAGTGAAGCTAAAGCTGGAGAAATAGTTTCTAGAGTAGACAGAGAAAATGAAAGATTTATAGAGGAGTTGTAGATAGAGCTGAGTGGAGGAGATTAGTAGCAGGGAGACCAAGTAGGAAAAAACAAGAGAAGCTACGAGTGGCATAGTAGCATGAAATTAAAGAAAGCATCTAGCTTTCCTGATGTTACAGGGCTGGAATCGACAAGAATGAGAGAGTGCAGAGAAAAGTGGGGAAAATGTAAGAGAAGAGTGAATGTATATTCCGAGATTCCGAGCAGAAGATGATATAGATAAAGAATTAGGGGAAAGGAAATATAAATGGGAGGGGAAAGAGGGAGGATAGTGGGTTAAGGGAAGAAAAGAACCTCAGTCTTAGGGGGGGATTAAGATGAATGATTTGGTTGGACATCAAAGACTGGATTGCAAAAAGGCAGGATGCAATAGTCTCATGGCCCATAATAAGGAGGTGAAGATATCATAGAGTTTGAGTATTTAATGCATGCTCATTTTATATTTCTAGGTTTGGGAGGGATACGAGAAAAGTTAACACTTTTCTTAAAACTTGTATTTTATTATATAATTGGCTGAGGTTAGAAAGCCAGGCTACCACTCAGCACCACTGGTGGGTTTTATTGGACCACAAACTGGGAGGGTTGACCATGATCAGAGCAAATTGTGGAAATAATTTGCTTTCATAAACCAAGCAGTTAAAACTAATAGAAAAACCTTCTACCCTTCTGTGTCTTGAATGGATTAGATGTGTTATGTCTGTACATATTCAAAGGTAGACAATAACAATGTTTGTGTACGTGTGTGTGTGTTAAGATAGGCACAAATATACCAATGAGAGAACAATACTCAATAACAGAGTAACTCCAAGTGCACAAGAGAACCAAGCTTTATTCCAATACAGATAGCTGCTTGGAGATTGTACAAAAGACAACCTCAAAATGGTGTTAGGAATGAGAAGATTTTGAACTATATAATTGTCAACTCTGATGACATGGTTAGTACAATTATATAAAAAACTTCCATTCTCAGTTTTGATTTGTTGGTAGAATACAGTACATATAGTTATTTATAAGTGAACTGCTTACTATTGGTTCTTAAATAGCTAATAACTCCTCCTGCATACCTTCTCCCAAACATGATACATTTCAATCTAATATTTTATTGGTTGCACTCTACAACTAGTCGATAAGTAGAACACAAAATAAGTGATTTGGTAATTTGTCCTTGGATGCTTTAATGCAGTGCCAAGGTACGTGGTGGCCAGGGAGAGATGGTCAAACTGCTATGATCCAGTTTAAACAAGTTACTCCCTTTCTCATTCCCAGGCCTGAGGTCTGTCAGTCTTGTTTATGGCCTTGGCTATTGTCTCTGTGTCTGGATGTGCTAAGGATTTTGCATTGTATTTTATTTCAACATGTGGGGGCACATCAAGCAACGTGACATACATAAGATGCATAAAGAACAGAAGGAGGTGCCCGGTCCAAAGCAACCTGCATATGCAGTAAAATGAGTGCAGCTAAAGGTCATGATGAGCCATGAAAAAGGCACTGCTTTTCCATTCTTAGATTTGTCTAAAACTGCATCAAAGCAGTCAGTTGAATTGATCTAAGTGGTATTAGAATGCCTGCTATTGGAGGATAAGAAGTTTGTAAAATTGTCTTCCAAGACCAGGCCAGGAAGGACAATGGTTTGGTGAAAATACTAATGATATGATACAATGTTTTATTTATATCGCACCCATACACAAGTGTTTCAGAGTGCGACAAGGCAAGGGAGGGGAACTAGGGAGGACAAAACAACAATCTTACTAGGCCCAGTAACATTGCGAATGTGCAAGTTCAGGGGAGAGGGAAATAGAAAGAGCAAAGGGTAGGGGAGGATTGGAAAGTGCTGAACACATGATCTAACACCAACAGGTAGTGCTGGTAGACGGTGGTAAGTACAAGCATAAGGGGCAGACGGCGGGTGTCTAATAAGTGCAAGAAGGGGACTGCATGGTTGCAGATACAGGCCCAAGTGCATGGATTGCCAGGAGGCAGGGTATGCGGCTGGGCGGCAGAGATCTGGGCCCAAAATCAGAGGGTAGCCAGGTGCCAAGTGCCAAAGCAGACAGAGATCAGCAGGGGAGAGGAAGAGCGAGGCAGAACTAAAAAGAACGATCTTGAGGTGCTTCCAGAACTGAAGATCATTCTCCTCAAGTTTTAGAGAGGCAGGGAGGCTGTTCAAAAGGGAGGCCCAGCCGAAGAAAGAGATCTACCCCCAACTTGCTGCTCAGAGAAGCAGCTGACCCTGAGGGAGTTGAAGGTGGAGGAATGGAGAGCTCCAGTAGGATGTTATTTCCGAAGGGAGAGTTGAAGGTATTGTGGACCCAGGTCCCAGAAGGCCGTGGACAATGCAAAGGGTCTTGAACTTAATCCTTGCAGCCACTGAAGTCAAAGAACAGATTTCAGGGCTGGAGAGATCTGATCCCTGGGCTTGAGGCAAGGGAAATGTCTTGCAGTCCTATTCTGGATGAGTTGCAGAGGGCAGAGTGTACTTGCAGGCTGATTTAGAAAGGGGCTGTTGCAATAGTCCAGCCTAGCGAGAACCAGCACTCTAGATACAGAGAGCTTCTGGGCAAAGGAAAGGAAAGGAAGAATACCTCTGAGGAGGTGAAGTTTTTAGTTTGACTTCTTAGAGATGTCAGATATGTGAGGACAAAACGAAAGCGTGGAGTCGAAGATGACCCTGAGGTTCTTGACTTCACAGGTGGGTGCAGGGAGAGGGCCAAGGGAGGCTGGCCAGTGAGCGATAGGAAAGGAAGGTGCAGGTGTGCTGATGAGGAAGATCACTGTCCTAATGCCATTATGACAGAGGTCATTGGTGGCACCCCACTCCTGCATAAAAGCTTACAGTCAGAGATGAGAGAGGGAGAAGATGTGGCAGAGAGGAGCCTGAAAACAAGCTGAGTGGCATCCACTAAGGACTGGAAATTGAAGCAGAGAGCAGCAATGCAGTGGGTGAGGGGTTCCAGATATTTGTTGAAAAGCCAGGGAGAGAGGTTAGACCCCTGGGGAACACCACATGTAGAGAGTGAGATAGAGGAAAGGAAGGATCAAAGTTGGACCTGGGAGGGTCGGTTGGAAAGGAAGTAGTCATTATATCACAAGTGTAATGATAAGCCCAACATTATTGGCAGCTACCTAGAAGAATATGCGAACCGTGATTAACACATAGAGAATATACTTGAAATAAAATTCTTTATATTTACATAATAATAATACAGCAGTATGTGATATACACTTACATAAATCGCCCATCACAAATGAAATTGTCTCTTGGCAGATACATAACAAGTGGTATCATACCTAAACTAAAATACTGTCCTTTTGTTGATGCCTGAAATATGGATGTTTGAACTGGCGTTATCAGCATTCAAATCTTATCAGATATACTCTAATATGAACATATGAACCTAAACATACTCGAAAAGGGATCCTTGAAACTAGTGAATTACTAATGACTTGAATCAAAATTCAGTTGTTGGATGGAACATCTACTCATTATTATTTTCAAGAGAAATATAAACATCTGAATCAATATCCTACCAAACCATCAACCAATCCTTTTAAACACCATCTATATTGGTCATCATCTTGTGACCTTTAATTGGATCGAAAGCACTTGAACCACAAAACATTTCTTCTGATATTTATATGATAAGAAACCCAACCTAACAAAAGTCCACCTTCTAACCATAGCTTAACAAATATGAACAACGGTGAATATTTCATTCTCTAGAGGCAGCTAAGAAGGGTTCCTAAATCATGTATTATCCCTGTCACTGAGAAAAGACTCATGTAGACAGTCTAGTTTCCATCTAATATTAATATATATATATATATATATATATATATATATATATATATATATATATATATATACACACACACTTGGGTGGTTCCTGCAGCAAACCCTTCACAAGTTAGACCTGTCGATAAGGTGTCACAACTTTCCACAGCTCTGATTCTTTTTCCCCCATGTTATTAACTGTGTCCAATACATGATAAAGCTAGCTATAATCCAAGGGATCAGTCAATTCTGAGACAAGTCATAAAGTCACAGGAAATGTCATTAGATATCATAAAAACATAGAGTGAGACATACTGCATCGTTCTGTTTTAGATATAACTGTGCATTTTTGTAACCTACATTATTATATGCCTTCAGCTAGGGAAAGTCCCATTGAAATCCTATACAAACAACTTAAAGATATCTACATCACTTTTCTGCACCTTTTTGAAGATGAATGCCACCTTCAGCCTTTTTACTATAGTTGGGCCCCAGAGTAAAGGTCACAGAGCTCATATTGCTTTTAGCGAAAGGGCGAACAGGCCCCTTCTAGTTGTTATTGGCAAAGAATACAAAAGAGCAACCTGGACATGGATGTGCACCCTTTAAGGGCAACATACGGAAGCTAGAGCATAGAGAAACTTCAGCGCAGTGGTCCACTTTGGAAGAGGCAAGGCATACGCAGAGACTTTCAGCTTGTTGTCCAATAAATGGAGAAAGGGTTGGTTATGAACCTTACACCCCGGTATGTTTCAATATGTTGGGTGCTTCTTGGAGCAAATATGTGCTGCATAAGTCACTCACCTTGTCACATTAATAATGTAGCTCCTGGTATTTAAGTCTGTGGCAATGTGCGAAACCTCACAATATTTGCACTATTTGGACATCGGCACCATCTAATGTAATTATGGTATGTTATGCTACAAGTACTTCTAAAGCGCACAGTCACCCAAGGGTATCTTGGCGCTATGGGAGAGAAGCAGCAGCTGGACAAAGTGAGGTTTAGCCTAAAATAAGTACGTTTTAAAGGCTAAATAGTTTGATGTTTTCTTATTGAATAGTGGACGGTCATTCCATAAAGCTGCAGCAGCAACGGAAAATGCCCAGCCACCAACCCGTACCTGTTAGTACCTAGGCACCACCAATTGATCGGCCGAAGCGGAGCAAAGGCTGCTGCTAGGATGGTAGCGGGTAAACTTGGCTTGAAGATATTCAGCACCCTGATTATGTAGGGCACAATGAACTAAGCACAGTGCCTTAAAGTTGACCTGTTGGGCCACCAGGAGACAATGGAGAGTACAAAGTACGGGGGAAATGTGAGCTCCAAAAGGCGTGCCAATTGCCACCCATGCAGCTAGATTCTGCAGTCGTTTCAACTGTTGTATTCAATATTTTGTCATGACTGTATACTTTTTTTCTGAATTAAACCTTTAATCAAATTTCATACCCAGTTAGTTGAAGGAACAAAGCCCAACCCAGTTGCAAAGACACAGAAACTCACTTGATAAGGAGAAGCAGCATTTGTTTACCAAGGTTGGGAAAAATCATTGATCCAATATTGTTATGTTTCAGAAGCTTTGTCTCTAAAACAACATTCTGTGTGTCAAAAAGCCTGTGCCCAAGTAATGCATGGTGTAGCTTTCATTGCACCTTTCATTATTTTTCAAAGATATTTTACGGTAGCATCCCCCTTCGGATTTTTTTTTCACTTTCAAAAATTGCGTGTACCTATTCTGTCTAGAAAACGGCATTAAATCAGCAATTGATATTTGAATAGGTTTGCTATTTTGGGATGCTACCAGGTACATTTATTGTTGTGTACTAAGTTCTGTTTCCAGAAAAAACTATCTTTGATATGAGTACATGCAAGGGCTAAGTAGAAGTCCTAATCCCGTGGCCCAATCACAATTTAGTAGTTGCCATCTACTAACTCTGTTAGCCCAGCTGTGCTGGCATCCTCCTTTACAGCCTATTTTGCATACCCATCCACCTTCGGGTTATAGTGGTGGCATAGCCATTCTCTATCGTCCCTACTATTCTGTCTCTCCACCTCCTCCTAATTGTCCTCTGTTCTCTTCTATGTCTGAATATCCACACTCCCTGTTGTCAAATCTGATCCCATACCTTTTCTCTTGATTTGCTGGCCTCCTGGCTCAGCCGACTCCTTTTGTGCAGATCGTGATGCTCTTCTGCCCTCTCTACTCCCCTCCAAAGTCCCTCTGATCCATCATGGTGTCTTCAATCTGCATCTCTCATCAACCCACTCCTCCTTTCCTCTTCGATCTCTTCTTGACACTTACTATCTTTCTCCTCTTCCTACCTACCGTCTCATGTCTCTAATTCCTGCTTGGACCTGATCTTCTCTTCTTAGCTACCTTTGACTTCAGTCACTGCTTCTCTCATCTATTCCTCTGATCATGCTCTTCTTTCATTTCGTCATATTCCTCTTCCAACTCCTTCTCTTCCTTCTTCCTTTTCTCACAGCATTCTTCTTTGAGGCTTACATAGCTGTGATACTCTTGCCTTCAATTCAGCTTTTGCTTCACCTCTCCCCTTCCTTCATGAGTGTGCCTCTTCATCTGTTGAGGCTGCATTTGCTCTGTTGCCCTATGCTAATTCTGAGTTACTTGATTCCATTTACCCGGTGTCTCTGTTCACCACTACTTTTTAGCCTACTGAACCTCAGGTTGCCCGATCACTGCACTCACTGTGCATCTCTCTCCGCCACGCTGAGCGACTTTGGTAGAAGTGATATTCTCCTGCTAACTCTGTTCCTCTCCTTTCTCTTCATGCTACTTATCACAAAGCTTTATTCTAGGTTATTCAACAATACTGCGCTGATCTCCTTGACTGCTTTTCCTTGCATCCTCAACATCTCTTTCAGACTTTGGCTCATATTCTTTCTACTCCTTCTTCTGACACTGTTACTAACTCTTCCTTATTTGCCTCTCACCTGGCCTCTTAAATTGCTCTTGTGCATTCTTCTATTTACTACCTTCCCTCTACCCGCTTCTCCCTCAGTTTCCCCATTATCTCTGTCTCCTTCCCTTCATCTTACTAATGCTGACACTGCTACTTTCCTTGCAAAGACCATTCCAGTTCTGCTCCAACTGATCCCCTCCTTCACTGCTAATTCATATGGTCTATGTTTTATCCACTCCATTTTTCCTATCTTACTTTTCTTTGTAGTACCTCTCTTCTAACCTCTACTATCCCAGCATATTTTAAGTGCACCATTATTCTTCCTATTCTTAAAAAAACCTACTCTGGATTCTTCTCTTCCCCCTAATGGCAGACGTATTTCTCTCCCTCCCTACTTTTCCAAGCTCTTTAAGTTAATTGTTTAATCCCAGCTTTCGACCAAACCTTTAACTCTAATTCTCTTCTTCTTCTTGACCAATCTGGCTTTTGCTGCTGTCACTCAACTGAGACTGCTCTCCTTTCAGTCACTAACTGGCACCTGCCGGCTCACAATGCTAAACAATCTACTTTATTGGCACGTGTGGCTCTGTCAGCACCTTTCAACACGGTTTGCTACTCTCTTCTGCTTGTATCACTCACTTCTCTTGGCTTTACAAAACTCTGTTCTTGTCTGATTCTTTTCCTATCTCTGTAGCCATACTTATTTTGTTTCCTGGGGTTGTCATGCTTCACCCACACTTCCTCTTCACCCCAGGGTTCGGTCGTGAGACCCCTTATCTTTTCCCTTTATACCATTCCACTTGCTTCTATTATCACCTCGTTTGGTATCACCCAGCCCTTTCATGTCGATCGTTCATAACTTTTCCTATCCTTTGTGGCCATTACCCCAATCATGATCTTGGCCAACCCTCCCAGCTTGTGTTCCGACAAAGCTCACCAGCGCTGCTGAGTGGTAGCCTGTCTTTCTAACCTCAGCCAATAAACTGATGAAATACATATTTTGAGAATGGTGTTACGTTTTCTCTTCTCTCTCCCAAAACTAGAAATATAACATTAACATTCAATAAATACCCATTCTCACACAAACTCAATGTCTATGGTATCTTCACCCTCTAACTATGGGTTGGATATATTCATGAACACCAGTAAGTAAGTCTGTATGAGGCAACAGACCATTTATTGTGGGCACAGAATTGTAGGTAACACACCTTGTATGACCAAAACAATCTTCACATCTTTTTTGAGGTTTTTCTCATGGAAGAGTATGGTGATTGGGGAATACTGCCTTATAGAGTATGCAATCTCCATGCTACCACCGTAACCTGGAATGTGCCATCGGTGGGTAAAAGGATCGATTTTCACAAATGTGTGTGGGGGCGGGGGGCTATGTTTCAGTCATGTTTCCCAAACATTTGCACTAAGGTCGTCATAAACAAGAGTGGAGGAATTAAGGCAATCATGTATCTAGTGTGTTTTTTTCCACGTTTAATGGTATTCAAGCTAAGTATCTCTCACCCACTGCATTTTAATCAGACAGGATCAGGAACATGCAATGGCAAGTTTTGTTTCCAAATTAAATGATAATCCTGAAGCTTAAGACACGAGTCAGAAAAATCTAATTTCACCCTTCACTGACTATCCGGGAGCAGCAGGAGCAGCCAACATTTAAAAGAAATTTGAAAGGCAAAAGTAGACTTTGTGACCCCTCTTCCTCCTTCCCCAAGGCCAGCGCTCGGTAGAATTTGGTTTTCAAAAACATGCACGTTTCGCAATAAAATTGCCATATGCTCTACACTGAACGCACACGGCCAAGAATCCGGGGTTTTGGAACTCATTGGCAAACCTGCCTCTGCTGGTTGTTGCTATTCGCGATGTGGGATGCATTACCTTGATGTGTATCCATACGTATGGTCATTGTGATCTGTTAAGCCTGCCTTCAACCTATAAAAGAAGGCTAAAGGGAGGAAAGATGTTCTTTTTTTGTATGAGCAGCATTTTTCTCTTTTAACTCACATATGCACACAGAGGTACATCTAACATTTTGGAAGAAAAAGTCATTAAATTCCATGCATATACATTTGGCAGAAAATAAGTATTCCATCCTACGAACATCTATTTCAAGCACCCTCCCTCCAATGCTATCCACTCATGCTCGAAGCACACTTACATTTGCAACACTGTAAAACATACTCTGATCCTTAATCACGATCACGGTGGATTCTAGAGTTGTTGCACGCATGCCTATTCCCTCTCCTCCCTGCCAGAATGGATTGGCAATCAGGGTAAAAACATTGCTCATCCACCCCTTTTATATTACTCTATTAATGCTTAACTGTCACAAGACCTCCCAGCGTATGTACCCTATGTACAGAACTTGTACCAAACTTTTCCTTTGACATGAGAATATTAGTCTCATTGCAGAAAGAGCCATAGAAACCGCCTGCCAAGTATTTCATTACAGGGCCTGTGGTAGCACTTCTTGGGTGGATTATAACTTTGCCCACCTTGGACGAATCATCACCAAACTTTTCAAAATGTGCATATGGCCCCTTCAGAATGATGGTGGTGTGGTTTCAACCAGGTTGGGCAAAGTTATAGGGGGGGGTCCCAACATTTGTGGAAATCCCCCTAGCCTCAATGGCAACACATTTTTTGCATGTGCCTACAGGCCAAACAAAACAGCAAATTCACGCCAGGAACTCTGGCTTGATGCTGAAAGTGTGCTTTTGTAGATTTGGTGTAAATCAGTCCAGTATTCTTTTTAAAAATTGCCAAAAAGTAGGTAAAATAAAATGTGTGATAACTGGGTCCGGTCCGTGGACTCACTTCCTGACTCCGGGCAAGCAAATACATCTGGTCCAATCAAGGGGCAACATAATGTTTGCAGTCATTGTTCGCACCTGCTGAAGGGATGGTGAAAAATGTGAGGTGCGTTATATTATTTAAAACGGTCGCCATGTTGGATCCTCAGACAGTCGCTGCTGACCACGGAAAGTGCACTAAACAAACAGAATAGAAAATGCATGTGGAGTTATTTGGTGGCCACATGATGGCCTGCCAAGTGTGGGGGAGTGCAATAAATTTGATATGGAGTTGAGTTTACAGGTGAATAAAGGGTGTGCACGTGCCACCAAGTCCGCAGTCACTTTTAGTGCCCGAGGTCAGCAGGGGTTTCTGGGTGAATCTTGTTGTTTGAAGATGTATTGCACATACTTCTTACATGGTTTAATTATATTCTGGTGGTTATGGCCGGTGGTCAGAGTCTTGCAGGCATGGCCATAGGTGATGCCCTCAAGAATCTGGCCACTGGCAACACCCACAATAGTAATATGTGTATAGTAATTATAGGTACTGTAGGGGGAGTATACTGTATGCGTAATATGGTGGAATGATATAATTGAGGTATATGTGTTTTTTATGATTGTAGTACAATTGAGGATAGTACTCCTCAATCTTTTCTCCGCCTTTGACACAGTCAGCCATTCTATCCTCATTAAACGGCTAAAAGATACCTTCGGCAACACGGACAGGGCACTGGACTGGCTAACTTGTTTCCCTCATTAACTGCCCTTCCCAGCTTCAACTGGGCAATTTCTCCTCCACTACCTCATTGTCTACCAGCAGCATCATCTAGGGTTGTATCCTATCACTGTGTCTCTTCAATATGTAGCTCGTCAATCCTGCTCACTAGATCTCATTCTTCTCTCCTCATTTCCAGTGTTATGCTGATGACATACAGCTTTCCTTGAAACTTCCCTCTACTTCTTTTTCCTACCTGTCTTTCATCCCTGAATGTCTAACCACCATCCAGGCATTGTGTGTGGCTAACAATCCCTGTCTTAATGACAGTAAAATTGAGAACCTTCTTATTGGGACACCTGTGCCCTGTTTCCCTCCTACCCTTTGGCTGCCCTCCTTGGGTCCTTTAGTGTCACCATCCTGTGATGCCAAAAAGCTTGGGGTCATCTTTGACTCCTCTCTCTCTTTTACTCCTAACATTTTGGACCTCATCAAGAAGGCCCAATTGCAGCTTCACCTCGTTACGGGCATTCTGCCTTTCGTCACCTTCTCCTAGAAGGTCAACATCTCTAGAGCCCTGGTCCTGTCTGGGCTGGACTACTGCAACCGTGTTTAATCAAACCTCCCCCTATGTTCTCTACGCCCCCTCAGCTAATCCAGAATAGGCTGGAAGATTTATCCTTGGACTCAAGCCCAAGGATCGTATCTCTGCAGCTACAAAATCTCGACATTGGCTCCTGGTGGCTGAAGGATGAAAATCAAGACCCTCTGTATCATCGACAAGACTTTCAGGGGCCTGGTACCACGCTTTCTCCAACTGTCTCTCCCTAAACACTCCTTTGCCAGAGCCCTCTGCTGCTTTAACTCTAATTCTGTGCTTGTTTAACACTTCTCCAAATATAGAGAAGGAGGTAGGGGTCTCTCTTTGGTTGGTGTCTCTTTTTGCAACAGCTTCCGTGCCCCTCTAAGTGTTGAGCCGGAATTTCTTAAGTTTTGAAAACTTCTGGCAACTCTGCTTTTCTATTCCTCTTTTCCTCTATTCCATCCCTGCTAACATATAGCACTGCCACTGAGACTCGTGGCCTAGTCCCTCATAGCCCTCACAGGTTCCAGGTCCTATATGCAGTCGACACCAGTACCTCCCCACTTCAGCATTGCGCTTGCGGGTCTACCGCCTGGTCGCTCTGCACTCCACCCTTGGGACTTCTCAGCCCCAGCAGTTATACAGTGGACTTCCACCTTGGCATCCCTTGGCACTTCTGTCCTATGATCCCATCAGCACTTGCCCATCCTTACTCCCCCTTCCACTCATGCACTTCTTTTACTGCAGAATGCACATGTGCATTTATAGTAGCACTCTGTACAATCTTTTTGTATAAGTAAGGGAAATGCAGATGCAAAGGATTTGTAGAGTGTTGCGAGGTGGCAGTTGATGTGTAGAAGATTAATATGTTTATAGGGATATATGTAGAGTTTTTGGAAGTGATTGGTGGATGGAATGTGTGACTGTTTGAAAGCAGATAATGAGGGAATGTTGCAAACATAAAAGTAAAAACGTCAGAAGGCCTCTCCTGTGCGATGGTGTGCATATGCCATCTGGGTCTTTCAATGATGCATGTCCATGAAAGGGGACTGCATTCACCACGGATAGGCATGAAGCTCCATGGATTATGGTCCTTATTGTATGCTAGAGAAAAGAATTTGGGACAGAAAATGGTTTCTGTCCTTTTATTTTGTTATCTAGTATACAATTGTCCATAATTTCCATTAGCATATTACAAAATGCTAATGGAAATGTTGGAGTATTTTAGTGAGTCTAACTGCTTTACCGAAACATGTAAAGTAGATGGAGTCTATAAGATTATTTCTTCAGTTCTATTTTTTAACTGTGAAAGGTGGTTCCTAAAGTAACCTATTTTTGTGTTTTTTGATTTTGTATTTTGTTCTAAGGAAAGGCAAGGAAATAAGGTGGGGAGGCAAATGAGGCAAGCAGCACCAACTACAGTTATGGAGAGTCAGGTGGACACGGAAGATGTTGGACATGTGTTAAATGTAAGGCAGGCCACAGTATTTTTCAGGCGCCCTGATTACAGCCTCAAAAGCACTTTGGAACTGTTTCCCCCTGCACACTGGTGTGTTGCAGTATATACAGAGTACTGTTGTCTTGGAAAGACATGGATCAACAGCCTCTGTTATGGCTTTCAAGGTAGCTGGTGGGATAATCTGCCCCACAGTTGTAGCCTGTGTGGTGGCAGTATTGTTTGAAGAAGATGAGGTAGAGGAATAACGCCTACTACTTCTTGAGAAGGGAACTACATTTCTCAGAGCATCACAGTGATTGGATTTGGTGTGGTGGTGCATGCAAGTGGTCCCAGGTTTTCCGCAATTTAGTACAATGTTGCACTCAGCGCATTTTACCTTGGTAGCCTTTGTCTTCGGTACAACCCCAACGGTGATACAGAACTACCACACGCATGATTCTTTCTCGGTGATTGAGGTAGGAATTTCTTCTATGTCATCTTCCTGGTCCTTTTGATTGTTTTCTGCATGATTGTACTTTTTCTGTGGTCCAGGCCCTACAGCTGGTGGTGGTGATTGTGGTGTTGGTGGTGATGGCTCCTGGGGAGGCAGGGATGACTATGGCTTATGAAATTTTAGATTTTAACAAGCAGTTATGCTAATATTCTTCACAGCATGTGCTTTACCATGTATTGCAGTTGGAAAACCAGTAATAATAGGTCTAGGAGCTGTGCAAGGGTCGATGTTCTGATGGAAGATTCCTAGATTGGCTGAAAATGCAGTTTAAAACTATTCGCAAAACGCAGACCAGTTTGCTAACATGTCATCATGCGGCACGTGCGTGCAAAGTCACGTGATGCTGTTCAGGAAGTCTGCTGTGCCATCAGACTTTCGCGAACATTGGCAAACAAAAGAAAGGTGTAAAAATGTGTAGAAAGTGATGGAAATGTTTAGAATGTTACTAGGTTGTGGGGCATGGCACAGTTTTTGCTTGCAACTTTCTTGATTGGATGAAAATGATGATATATTGGGAGTGAGTATGACATTCGGAAGTTGTAGCAAATTAGGGTGCACTGGTAAAAACCTATGAAATTCAGTGAAAAAACCTTGTTTAAGGGACTTCATGGTTACAAGTAAAACTGAAAACCTCCAGAAATGTACCAGTTATGGTAAGCTAAGCAACCATAACCCAAACCACTATTGTTCACTGCCAAGAATAATACCCAGGACATCAAAGATGTGCAACTTAACCACAACGTTCCTTTAACAACGTTTTCTGACTGAAAAATAATAATAAATAAATATAAATATATATATATAAACTATATATTAGCATATGAACAGTGGCGTTGAAGCTGTATCACCAGTTTTGTAAGTCCATGCTGACTTTATTGTTTTATTGCTATGTTTGATAAAAAATAAAAATGACATTTTAGCACTAGTAATGGGATCGAGTGCTTGTGGTTTTGTGCCTGATTTAGAAGCTTGTGCTAAATAAACATTTTGTCACTCTCTTCTTCAATTCAGCATTGTTTGTATAAATACACAGTCTCCCTGCACCCACTTAAGCAGATTGTGTGCCACTTAAGGGAATTTTTGATTGCAATATAAATATATATATATATATATATATAATAGTAAATTACCTACATAAAAAATGTGAAGATCCATGTTATGCCCAGATCAACCTATTTTGCATATTCATTGCCATGATGTTCTGTTCAGCCTGCTCTGTGCTTCAGAAAACTGCACAAATACATGAATGTAATTCACTATCGGTCACATGGGAAAACAAAGCCATTACATATAAATGAATTACCATATGCTGACTGATGTGAATTATGATAAAATTACTACACACCTACATCAATCACCTGACTTGCTTGTGCTGAGCCACTTGCAAAAAAAACAATACATTCATGGTTAAAATATACTTTTTTTTTTTTAATACAGTCTTTACATCGATTTCACGTTAAACATTTACTGCATTTTTGCAATTCTAATTATTTATCTCAGTTTTTCCATGACAGCAGCAATCATTTGTATGTTACTTTCATTTTAAATTTGTATCATACACGCTCCCACAATATAAGAATTCCTATGTAAAGTGATATTATCCATGTGTTACACACGTTTCTATATTAAATCAAAGAGGGTACATAGGTAATTTGCCCAGCTGTGAGTTTCATAGACAATTCCTGAGATGGTAAAGATAGGGGCTCAGAGATGTTAACACCACAACAGGTCTTGTGCTTCTATAATTGAGAGCTGCAAAATGTGGACATATTGCTCTTTTTTTCGCCAAAACAGCCACTTCATTGACACATATTGCCATTAACCTGGATTCAAAATCTCCCTGAGATGCAGCCAATACTGCCATGTGAGGCACTGTGTTGTATTTGTATTTTGTATTTAATTGAACCATATATTTATTTATATAATAAATTAATGTGTACCTAGATAGGAAGCAACAAGGATCTGTACACATAATGTGGGGTTTAACAGAGGTCAGTTGAAGGATTACAGGTTATTGTAACTTGGATATCCCACACTAAAGAGGTGGTATATAGCTAGGAGTAGGATATCCTGAGTGGCCCACAGGTATTCTCTGAATAGCAGAATCTTGAGTTATTTACTGAACTACAGGAGCATGGGAGCAGCTCTGATTGCGGCTTGAATGGTCTTCCAATTTAATAGGTCAAAGCAAGGGAACACTGTATCATGGTCATATCTTTCGATACCAGTTTAAACTTAAGCTTCACATTGGTCTAACTTCTAGAGGAGCATGTCCCACCTGAGCCTGTATGTTTTGTTGCCAGACACGCTGCTTTCGGGCAGCAGTTGCCTAATATGTTATGTGGGCAGTTTTGGATAGCATCCTGGCTGGAATGGTAAGCCAGTGTAGTACGCTTAGGATGGCAAAGATGTGGTCAGATGCCTTAGTTGCCATTATGAAGCATCACTCATCTTGTTAAAATGTCCTAAGAGAGGCTATGCATGTGGCCGGGATGCCTCTAATGATGATGTTCCCTCTATTGAGGTGAGATATTTCCAGGGCCTTGATCATGCCGTTGAAATCTTTAATTTTTCTTTGTAATCTCTCAGGTGGGATGAAAGGTTTTATTTTTCTGATAAGCACTGTTTGCTACAAAGAGGTTTGGACTGTTTTGTTGATAAGTTCCTGAAAGGGGAGATTGCTGTCAATAATGAACCCAAGTTATTTTGCACATTGGCCAAGTGATGTATGAATATATTGGGGACTCCTGTTTAGATAGTTGTCATAGTAGGACACATTCCATTGCGGTGGGATTGAGTTTCAGGTAGGTAGGTGCTTGCCATCCTTAGTTGGATACAGGCGACGCATTTCCTAAGACTGGAAATGGCTTGAGTACAATCCACTTCGAGATGTAATGGCCATATTGGTAAAGTAAGATATTAGGGCAATTGAGTAGTTCCATCTACCATTTCACCACTAGATGTCCCTGTTTCAATCAATAGGAGGTAATTGTGCCTGCACCTGCTTGTTGCCTTCTCAATCCTTATGGTTTCCTTTCCACATCATAGGCAGAGGATTGGGCGGCGGGGGGGGTGGGGTGGGGGTGGGGGGGTTTAGCACACTGGCCCCAGATGTCAGCAGCCTTGAGCAGTGGGTTCAAGTCACTCTGCCTCGATGTGTTCCTTTATCTTTTCAGCAGTTTAATGAGATATATGATGAGAACACTACTACAGTTTAGTGCTATAAGTTAAGTGTAATTTTTCTAAGTACACAAACTTCAAATTGAGAAGGCACTACTTACAGGATAACACATAGATCTTGGAAGGCTGTTGGAACTCTAGGAAATCTGGATGAGAAGATAGAATGTAATGTTCAGCTTTAATGTCTGTACTTCAGTTCAAACCCTCAAAGGTGGCCAATGCTAACAGGTGACTTGCAATGTTGGAGAACAGTTTTAGCCATAATTCATAAAAGTAATCGTTTTCAACACTCTAGACTATCAATGTCCTTGTCCTTTTCTTTTGTACACCCACTATATATAGTAGGTTTCCTTTTCGCAGGGTCAAACACACAAAATATAATTATTACGTTTTGGCAAGGATCATGAGTTCCAGTACAAATTCATAAGGAGGGTATGTGAAAGCTTCTTTGATCCATGGAGCATTTAAATGTTATTTGTTCTTTTGAGATGGTGTTTCCCAAGATATAACTGAACATCACCAATCCTCAAATAGAGTTTGTCAATCAGAAACGTGTATGTAAGATCAGATCAACCGGTATGATGATGGATTATCCTCAGTGGTAGATTTTATTGCACCATAAAATGGTGGAGATAATCAAACTACTCCCAAAAAAAGCTCTTAAAGTTATTCTGCCATCAAAACCCAAAACGTTATTTTGGAGGCAAAGAACAGATTTGAACTAATTAATTGATAATGCAAGTAACTATGAAAACAACATTATTTTAAGTTCTACATGAACTAACTCATTCAACAACTATTAAATAATGTTCTGTACCAAACAGCCAACTAGTGTAACAACCTTGAATCCGTCTCCTTCGAAGAAATATCTAAAATGCAACACAGATTCAATATCTGTTGCTGCCTTTTTCAATATGATTGTCCACATATGTACACGGCCAATGGTCTGATTTTAACAGCCACACAAGCATGTATGCGCTTAATCACAGCATGGTAAATCACTACAGGCAGGGCTCCATCTCGGTGATGACATGCTGTGCTGGCAGAACAGTAGACATTGCTACATGTTGGTTATGGCTAAGCCTTATCTAAAGTTCATACGGTTGCATCGTGTGCCACACTGCGAAAATAGTTTTGATATCCAGTTTTTATTTCTTTTAGGATTATAAATGAAAGTGAGAAAAGAAAAAAATAATCAATGCTTTGGAGGTGGCTCACAAATATGCATGGTATCATTTCATGGCAAAGTGAACCTTGTATATCACATAAGATGACACATGTCCACAGCATGTACTATAGGTATCAGATTTACAACCACAGATGAAGAATAGCTCTGAGAAAAGATGTGGTTGGTCAATCGCTTTGTCTTAAATACATGCTAGCAAAAAATGGCCGAACTCCGCATGGATTGAATAGACAGAGATGATAATACTCACATCAATTGGTGAAAATCAATGAACCTGTAGGTCGCTGTTCTGAGTTACATATTGCTTAATTGGGCTTTGCACTCTGTAATAAACTGCACTCGAAATCGGTGTGTGTGGCTGGATGACATACCCAAGAGCAGACATAGAGGGGAGGCGAGAATTGGCATGCTGGAGCATACTGGGGCCTTGCGTACGCTCTCCTCACCTGTCACCTCACCTCGGCATGGTGCAGTGCATTGTGGTGCATTGCAGTGCAAATATCTCAAAAACAGTTTTGTTCCTCGTGTTAAGACACGTAAAATTAGTTTTGTCCGGTCCTTCTATGACAACATTGAAGTTTTGCCAATTTCAGGCAATGGTCTCTGGGGTGAAGGGGCTACAATCCGGGCAAAATGGTAGGTTGTCCAAATGTCATTTAACCAGTAATATCCTGAGGGTCCTATCAGGTAACTATGCAACGTTTGGTGCAGATCAGTGGAACGGTGTGGAATTGTATAAGGAACAAACTAACAGATGTTATGCTTTATACTTGGAGAGATAAAGATGTCATAGTAAACTTTGCTATTCCATTCTAATCGCACCACGACCTCAGCATGATGCCATGCTGCTAAGACGCTCAGAGGGGCAGTCTGCACTTCCTGTTCATCTTCTTCCTTTGTGTTCACCATATTCACCCTAAACACAATCCACTGAGGTAGTTGACATTTCTCACACTTGGCAAAGCAATCCCAGATGTGTTGGTTTGTTGTCTGTCAGGTTACAGTAACACCAAACATGTTATCAAGCCTCCTCCATTCAAAGATATGCTGAAGCACAACACAAGCACATCACTCATGCACTTGCTGACTGTTTTTTGTATTTTCTTTTTACGTACTAGAAACTGCCCCATGGGTTACATGCTCGTTCTCAGGAACACTGTGTTAGCTATTTTCCCCAAACACCAGCATGCTTTGAACACAATCTACTGAAGCTATAGATCCTGCTATTATAGACCCTACTTTCCATCCCTATTGTTATCCTTATAAATAGTTCTTGTTTGTTTAGCTCTGATACTCCTTCATCCTTCCTCTTTTGTTACACCCTTTTCTATTCCTATGCAGACTAAGGTCTGAATGCTGATGGCAGGGGCACTATAAGCCACTTACCAGAAAACCCTTGGCACTGTAATATCACAGTGTTTGTGACTGGCCCTCCTGCAAATAACTTCCTAACATAACATTACATATGTTCATCTGGGAGGACCAGCAGAATTGTATTTCATGTGAATATTAACGTTAACAATGTTCCCAATTACATTTTTTTCTGGCTACAATCAGGGAGCTTAAGCTCCTTTGGAGTGTTCACACCAGCAAGGTCATAATTTGAAATAGATATTCGTCAAAATTCACCCCAGTAGACATGTGTGTTAGTCAAAGCATCTACTTAATGTCGAGCGGCATGGTGGGGGGGGGGCTCAATGGCTGTCTTTGATATGTGGATGAGGAGAGTCAGGTGACTCAACAGCAAGGAACATCTTCAAAATCATCATCACTATAACTCGCTGCAAAGCTATACAAATTGTATGCAAATGCCCACTTTTTATATGGTGTATAAGATCAGTGATGTGCAGCCCTCTTGATAAAGGAACTCAAGGGAACTCATGCATAGGGAGATACAGCCAGTTGTCCAGGATCACACAAGGGTTCAAGTGGAGGAAAACCAATACCTTTTCTTGTAACTGGTACTTTTTTGCATCGAGGTGTGAAGTCTCTAGAAGGATAAGGGGTGTAATACTGTTATGTCCCCCTGGTCTACATTGGGGTCGTGAATACTGACTCGTTATGGGAAGAAGAAAAAAAAAAGTACTTAAAAGGACAACAGAAGAGAAATAACGGATGTGCAGGCAGCCCATATCAGCAACATGCTAAAAAAACATATCAGAATCCCTTCTTCACGTTCTGGGAAATCGCAGTGCAAGCCATAATTTTGTTAATGGGTTGCACTTAAAGCAGAGCACAAGGGAAGAGGTTGATCACCCTCTCTACAAAGTTGGACATAGTACAACAAAACATAATAATATTCCTTGCAATGCAGCCTGAACTACATTATAAAAGCATCATACATTAACCGTGATTTGAGTATGCAATGGTGTACTTACATTATCATTTATGTAAACACACAATAGGAAAGGGGTGCAGAAGTGCATACTGGAGCATAAGTAATCATTGTGTGGAGCTTGCAAAGCACCCCCTTTGGTTTTACACCCACACATTGTTGTCAATTGAGTTGATTGCACTAAAAGCGCATTTCCCTTAGGGTATGACCCTCATTTCAGGGCAGGTAAACGTGCATGCTATTTGTGAATTCGATATGGGATGTTAAATGCCCAAATGTGCAAAGGGAGGGGCAAGGGCATCTGAATAAGCACATCTAAGATGCACTTATGCAGATGCCGTTTGTAAATTGGGGGTCTCCTTTCGTTTGGCTAGCACATCTCCCTTGCATCAAAATATGTTTTGGGAATCTGGCCCATGGGTTCATTTCAGGGGTACAATATTCAAGTTCCAATCTACTAGCCAGCCATAAAAAAGGTGATTGCCACCTCAATTCTATACATACACAGAGCACCCCATTTCTTACTCGCCAAGAGTCAATTATCACTAGCCCATGGCAAGTGGTGAGTGCAAACCTTGAGCCCTGTTTTCTGTATGTGCAGGTACTATTCGGACCTCCATGCACGCACTAACACCCCTAACACATACCAATTATCTATCACAACGTACACTCCCAAACCTCTCACTCTGCCAGGCATGCACATACTCACTTGCTCTGTCACACTGCCAAGTAACAACTCACACTCCCCAGTCCCTGCCACACTCCCAACCATGCTCCCAACTCTTACTGAAGATCCTCCTGTAGTCTGTAATTCTTTCCCACTCCTTCTGCATCCCACATCCCTTCCCCCGGTCAAAGGCACTCTTTGCTCATCCGTGTTTCCAAATCTACAACTCGCAACCTCTTTCAAGCCCACTGCTCCCTCTCTGCTTTCTGGCCCACCACTCCCTTTCTGTCCCATCACTAACCATCTGGCCCACTGCTCCCTCTTCCCTTTCTGGCCCACAATGCCCCCTCTACATTCATCCCCAGCACTCCCTCTCTGATTTCTAATCCACTGCTTCCCCTCTGGTACACCTCTACCTTTTTGCAACATTGCCCATTGCTCCTCAGCTGGCTCACAGCTCCCTCTCTGCTTTCTTGCCTCCCACTCCTCCCTCTGGCCCACTGCTACCCTCTGCCCCACTGCTCCCTCTATGCTTTCTTGCCCATCACTCTCCATCCGACCCATCGACCCACCTCTGCCCCACTGCTACCCCAGCTCCCTCCTTTTCCAGCTCACATTGTGGCTATGTCTTATTTCTTTTTTTTATAAAATGCCAACTGTGATTATTTTTATTTTTTAAATTGCAATTTTGTAGTAAATTTAACAATGCTACGAACTGTGGTGTCTGATTATTTGTTTATCCTGGCGCAGCGTAACCTGGGCAGAATTGATGCGTTAGGTCCCAGGGATGTCCCTGTATGTACATGTACATCCGGCAAGTATATAACATTGAGCAGCAACTAATGCCACCAGCAGACATCTTGCATCATGAGAGCCATACCATCTACCCTCTTCACCCATGCCATCTCAGGCCACCTTTTCCCACTCAAAATCAATCCAGTCATTCTGACACCAGACTGAATGTCCCATCTTCATGCCTCGCCAGTGCACTCATTCCAGCACCAAGTCCTTCACCATCCACTTACACATCATCTTTTTCCTGCGTAGGAAGCACGTGCCCTAACTCAAGGCCACGGCCATCACTCGCACAAGGTTGGTGGACATGAACACACTGGGTGATAGACGGCAGAGGGTGGACAAGGGAAGCCTACTCGCACTTATACGGCTGCCTAAGGTCCCCTTCTTCATTTTCTGTACCAAAAGGATTCAATCTACAAAGGCTGCCAGTGCAGAGGCTACAATGCCAAGCTCTCCCTGAATCCCTGAGTGCTGAATGCTGACTGGCACTCACAAATTGATCTGTTCTCGGCATCAACGTAGTTTGAGGGGTGGGCTGTGCTGATGTCAGCAAGTTCTCTCTTCTTCTCTTTTGGGCACTTGACAGACAGACTTGGTTTAATGAGAGTTGCTCTTACCCCGATTGTGTCTTTTCCCAGACCATGTTATGATATATGATGGGTTATTTATAACACACTTAATTCCCAGAGGTTTTTAAGCACAGACCCGGGGATCGAACCTTTGGTGATTCCTGTCGTCTTTCTTCCAAGGCGAGCACGTTGCCACTGAGCTATCCTCCCGAGACTATGCACAAGTAAAGCACTTGAGATGAGGAGCACATCCTTTGGTGATTCATGGATGCACCCAGAAATGGGCATGTCAGATCCTTGCCCTCCACTTACATGCCAATCATACTTCTTGAGTGACGTGCATGTGCCCCCAACGCACTGCACGAATCACCACTGATCTCTGCTTGCATGATCACTTGCCACACTTAACATGGAAGATACCTTTGTGAGCACGGTTCAGAGTGACTGCAGGCTGTTCTCAGACTATTTAGCCTGCCACATCGAACACCATTGCCAACAGTCCCACGGATCAGACCAGCCCCATTTCAGCCACGTGTGTTTGCAGTGAGCGGTTATTCTCACACAAGGCCACTGAGATTCGAACGAAAACACTGCAATCCGTAGATAGAAATATTTATTGTTTTGCACCATGCACAGCTTTGCTGAGCTGGGGCCAGAATACAGAAACTTTGCACCGGTGCAAGTGCAAAGTTGAACAGTATTAGCACTAGGGCATAGTGTGCCCTATTTAAAAAAAAAAAGGAATGGGACATATTAGGAAACTATTGCCCCATGACAAGTGCAATTTGGCACTGTATGAGCAGCAGGGCAAAAACTGACCTTGGGCAAAAAATATACATTTTCGCTGCATTATTGCATCAGGGCAAAGTTTGCCCTAGTGCTAATACAGAATTTTATTAGCATGAGGGCAAACCGTACCTTGGTGAAAACACTCATTGAAAAAGTATCGTTATTGCACTATGGCAATGTTTGCCCTCATGCTTATACCATCCCAAGCTGCACTGGATATGGTGTAATATTATTTTAATATGTCCCAATGTTTTCAAAAGTAGGGCAAACATTGCCCTAGTGCAAATAAATACCATGCCATTTCTGCACTTGCACCAGTGCAAAGTTTCTGTAATCTGGCCTCAGGTGATTAACTTCTTTTGTTTAACATCCATTCCAGTGCACGTGAAAAGACCCAAATGTCCACACCATGTGTCAGCCACCCACCTCCACAAACAATACGTACATAAATAACCAACATCAGTATGCACAGGTGTACCCCTAGAGCACATGAAACCAGCCTGCTCTACAGATTGAGCTTTTCTTAGCCAAAAGTACAGACAACAAAGGCGCTGCACATCCTAATTAAGCTGCTTGCAAAGGCCCCTGAATGCTGCACATTATAAATAGATTTGCATTTCAATCAATGGCAAAGATTGCATGAATACGCGAGGAGAGCTTGACCTTTGTCCTGCAGTCAGGCTATTATAGCAGCATAAACAGGATAATAGGGTGCCATTACATCGATATCTGCAGCATAGGTGATTAACCATTCATCCGACAAGCCTGAATCCATAACCTTCTGAAAACTGGAGATTATCGTTACAGCAATGGCTTCGTGCCACCATGAATAAAAACATCACTTACGAGGCTTTAAAATACATGAACAAGTAACGAGTATATGTGCTCCATAGTTATGGAGATCTTTGAAATACAGGCCGAGATATCCATCAAGGCAAAGCAACAAGATGGTAGGAGGCTTACAACAACAGGATAATGCCCAGACCAAGTATGCCACATACCATCACAGCCAGACGAACAAACAACACCATCCTGAATGCATTCCAAAGTAGGGCATTTAAAGATGAAAAACCAATGGCACGAGGCATCCATGTAAATGATGTCGTGGAAAGATGCAAACAGAAGACAGAAGCAACGCCAAGGGATCTGTCAACGGCCCATCCTGTTACCCCATGGGAGAGCAGGGGGGGAATGGTTATCACCCACTATTCAACATGCACTTAAGCACAAGACACTTTACCAAAAAGGTGAGGAGTACAACAAAAAGGCAACAAGAAGAGTGCAAGGGCAATGGAGAGAGATTTCTGAAGAAAATCTATGTTTGGATTCTGTTGTCCTTCCACGCAGCACTTCTACCTTAGAAGACACAGACAACGCAAAGCCCAACCCATGCACCTCCATAATACCAGCACACGCAAACACTCCTCCATACCTCATTAGAATATTTCCAGAACACCCCATGGCGCCATACTAATCAGCCAGTCAACAAAAATCAAGTCTTTTTGGGAATAGTATATCAAGCTCCACTCTTAAAGGAGCATGTGCAATGAACTGCTACTGCACCATGCCATTGATGCGGTAAACACCTACTAAGGCGAGCGTTCTATGATGCCTACTGCCTGCTAAAGATGGTGGGTTTTCTTCTGTTCGTTTAGAAGTTCCTAAAACAGGGGAAAGTATCATAGAAAGAGCTCTCCCTCATGCAGGCCTCTGAAGCATACAATACATTATCCAGTCCTAGTATGCAATCGCTCTAAACTCAAAATAGTGCATAATGAGCATAATGTCTGTTCTAGTTGTAGACACAAGCTCTGATTATCACTCTCACTATTGCAAATGTCGCCTGTGGATGTTTGATTGTCTTCAACAAATGCACTGCTGCACGTGGGTCGCTAACCCAAATGCTAAACTGTCTGCTGCAGTTAATCTAGGGGTGGTGAAACCAAGCAAATTGTGTGCTATAGTTGACTTCTGAGGGCAGATTACAGAATCATTCCACTGTTGCAAGTGCAATATTATACAGTATTAGCAATAGGGCAACATTTTCCCTATCACCACTACCATTCTGTATTAGCACTAACTCAAACTTTGCCCTTGTGCAAAAATACAGTGAAAATTTACCTTTTTTTGAACTCTGGCAATTTTTGCACTGGTGATTATAACATACCAAAATGCACTTGTCACCGTGCAATGGTTTTCATAATATGTCAGAGTTTGTTTTTTTTTTAATATGGAAAACTTAGCTCTAGTGTTGGGGTGCACAACATATGGCCCCCCGGCCATATGCAGCCAGCCCTATTGTTCTTTGCGGCCCCCCATTGGTAGAACTTTCATAATGAAGTGCACCCCACTTCAAGCAACGGAAATGAAAGTGGGCCGCACTTCATTACGAAAGTCTTTCAAGCCAGAGACATTGCTGGCATAGGCGCCCCTAGAAGTGGGTAATTGCCCCCTATTGATTGATTTCCCCCCCAAATCATGCCCTGTACCTCCCCCTATGGGCAAATAACTCTTTGCAGGAGCCTTAAAGGTGCTCCTTTGCCCAGCAGTCATTTGCACGTTAGAAGGCTCTATTTGCACAGCCTTTGTTCTTTCTTCTGGCCTGAAAGGGACACCACAAGAATCAATGGACCATGAATATCACTGGGGTGGGGGGCATCACTGATAAAAGCAGGCTACCTACATGCTGGTCTCACTATTGTTTTCCAAATGTACAATTTACACGTGTCTAGAAGAAAGAAAAGACATTTCCAAACTGAAACATGATTGTTGAATTTGCTCATTAGTTTTCTTTGAAATATGTTTTTTTTTTGTCGGACTGCCACACAAATATCCTGTGGTTTTTGTGTCCCTTCCTTTGTGTTGTTCACGGGATATTTTTCTAAAGCTGTTAAATGCTTGTCAAACTGCCTAATCACAAATACAGTCTTCTATTGCGCTGACAACAGTTATCATGACATTAAACGTTGGGTTTCTGGGTGCGAAGTTTTGATTTTCACTATGAGGGCAGACATTCCCCCACCATCACCCTGAATATAAGCACGCTGCCAGCCCAACACATCCCCTGGTTCAATACATCTTATGGCACTTGTGTTTATAAAGAATTGCAAAAAGACATAGGATTTTCAGCCAGTTTCATTATATAAGATCTTACTTAACCTGCTGAGCTACCCTGGTGGCATTCTACTGTAGGACATGCATTTGAGTCCATTAATGTGTTTGAAATCACTGTATTATGAACAGTGCATGGAACCTAAGCATGGAACTGAGACTTCACTCATCAACCTCAAGACACAAATCGAGGATCTAAAGGACAATGACAAATTAGCCCTGTTACTACTACTTGATGTATCAGCAGCATTTGATTTGGTCAACCACCAAATCCTCTGCCAGCATCCCATAAGCGCTGCCCACTTCTCGAACAAAGCCACCACCTGGATTAGGTCGTTTTTGGACAACAGGTCCATGAGGGTCTTTTCCCCGTCTGCCTAAGCCGAACCATCTCCAGTCCAATGTGGGGTTCCCCAATGTTCTTGCGTCTCCCCCACACTCTACAATGTCTTCTTCACTAAACCACTTTTTAACATACTTGATTATCTGGGTGTCACATACACCAACTATGCTGATGACACCCAGATACTCATCCCGATCACAGGCAACCTTACTGTAGACATGAAGGCTCTTAATGAGGTCTATCAAGTCATCCAGGCCTGGATGGCCCAACACGAGCTTTGTCTCAATGACGACAAGACCAAGCTCCTCATCCTGGGTTACCAGAAATGGCTCAACAAACTGGACCCGGCTTTCAAAGCCTTTATTATTGATGGCAACACTATTCAGGTCTCTAACAATACCAAAACACTAGGAATCTACCTTAACTCCACTCTCTCACTCAACAAACAAACAAAGGGCTTCATCACGAGTTTGGCGGTAGCCCTGAAATGCGGCAGTAGCACTGTTACTGCCGCATTTAAGGGTCTGCCAGATCATGGGAAATCCGCTGGCCCAATGGGGAATGGGGAATTCCTGAATGGGCTCAATGAGGAATGGGCAATACCCGTTCAGCCAAATCTGTAATCCGGCGCTATTAGCGCCGGTGGGTTTGGCGGTAGGGCTAATAACGCCAGCGCTATTGGCGCCAGCATTACTGCCCAATTCGTGATGAGGCCCAAACACTGTTATCTCAGCCTCTGCATACACCTGCAAACTTATCACAGCCTGCCACCCTTTCCTTACTACTTCCAACTGCAACACACTGGCCAGAACGCTGGTTATGTCCAAATTAGATTCCTGCAACGCACTATACCTAGGGACCAGTCAACGCAACTTAAATAAACTCCAGGTTATTCAAAACAACACCATCAGGGCAGCCCTCAACTTCCCCAGATCCCTTCACATTTCAGACACTAGGCAAAGCTATCAGTCACCCAAAGAATATTCCACGAAACGCTCGCCCTCACTCACAAATGTATGACTAATGAGGCTCCCATATACCTGGCCAACCACTTCTCTCACCACTCCTCTATCTGCCCACAGAGAACTGCCCAAGTACACTGTCTCAATGTACCCAGGTACAAACTGAAAAAAGCAGGCTGGGTGAGCTTCCCTGTTCTGGCATCTAAACGGTGGAACTCACTGCCTATCAATATCATGAACGAACCACCCTTCCACTCTTTTAAGCACAAATCTAAGACATGGCTGGTCACCCAAGATGCCTAAACTCAGGCATGCCAAACATTAACTCCTTCACATACTCTCACACCTCCTTCCTGAGGTTGTTCAACTTATTTATATACTCGGTTTATTTCTTAACACTGCTCCTCTTATATAGTCTTTTTCCTTCTCTTACTAAATGCAATGCCTGGTACATGACTCCTTATGTATATATGAGATCCACCATGCATGCCTCATTTGAATTTTTCTATGATGTATACATTGTGTATGTATGTAACCTAATATGCACTACTTTTTGCTGCAGACCTCTATGTATGATTGGGATCCACCCTATATGCCTTTCTGTACATTTGTCTATGATGTATACAATGGACCTCATTACGAGTTTGGAGGTACCCATGCCATTTTTAGCAGCATGGCTACCCCCAAAGTCAGGTCCGGGTCTGGGTCCCGTAAAAGGGGACTTACCGGGCCATTACGACCTTGGAGGGCCCAGTAATTATCTTTCGCGAGACCCGGACCCGGTACGTCCCCATTCCCATTTCAGCCCACATAAGGCTCAATGGGAATGTGGAGGATGCTAACAACAGGCCCCTCAATGACGGGCCCATTTTTAGCATCCTGTACTGCTAGCGGGTCCCGCTTTGCATGTCTGGTCTGGCCAGGCATACAGAGCGGGACCCGCTGCAGAACGGTCCCTTACCATCACTGGTCATTCCGTGGCCGCCACAGTAGTAATGAGGCCTGATGTGTATGTAACCTAAGATATGCGCCCAGGTGCCTTTGGGCCAGGTGCGCTATACAAAAGAAAATAAAAAAAATACTAATGGTGCAGTTTGAGTATATGACTTCAAAGTCAACAGCCTTTAATCTCTAGCCACATTGGCCCTCATTGCAAGTTTGGTGTTCCAGAAGTAAAGGTGCCGTAGCAGTGTACTGCCACACTATTCGGAATGCCAAACCATAAGCCTGCCAGTAGGCCACTGAACTCCCAGCAAGACTCACCTGCCAGAAGTTCAGGCTCCTAACGGCATCTTTTCCACTGAAGCACCGGCACCATTAAAAATGGTGTTGGTGCTTCATTGTCCCCATTCCCATGGAGTCCTGTTTTAAACACTGAGCACTCACTCAGCTGCTATGTGCAAGCCTGGACTGAAAACTCCTTCCAACACACATGCACACATCATAGAACCTCCAGAAACTTGTCATCAAAAGATTTCTAAGAGACCTTGTCATCTTTCAAATCTCATGACTGAAAGTGCCTTCTCAGTTAACTTTTAGACATATGCCTTTTTGTAGAACAAAACACGTATTCTTTGAAATGGGTCTGGACCAATTCCAAATTCTTGGCAATACACAGAATAATGGTTTTGCTAAATGAAAGGCAGCTATAACACTGAAATCATCAGAAAGACAGTAGTAACGCGCCCAAACTATTCATGATTTACAAAGTCATTTCTGTACCAAGGCCTATAAAGAAAATTCTATTATCGTCACAAAACATTGCAAATGACCAGCGTATACCAAAGCAAAATAGACGTAATGACGCATAACATTGGCCACAAACAGATTCACTGAAAAAATTGTCACACAAAACCATATTACATGCTTCTCAAACGTCATAACAATAATGTATAATTCCATGCTAAAATAGTCAAAGCAATTAAAGAATATTCAGCAACACCATGATCATGCACAACAAATTGCGGGAAAGCGTATTTATCAACGATTTTTTGCGGTATTAGGTGAAAATATAGTTTTATATTGCTTGGAAAAAAAGATCGATTTAAAAAGACTGATTAAAATCTATAATGAGGTCTTTCTAAAACAATAATTAAAACCCCAGTCACCCTTCTCCCTAGCCCATAAACAAACCCCCTCCATAACCTTCCCCTGCCCGCACGTACCTTGTTCCATTTGACGATGCCTTCTCTCTGTGCGCTGCCATTTTAGGAATGATAGTTGCTTCTTGCAATTCACACCAGTGTGCGCAGAGGCTTACAGGCATGGGCAGGCGAGGGACATCGCAGACGTAAGGTGTTTGTATTGGTGTGTGCATGTGTGTGTACATGTATGTGAGTGAGAGATGGGTGAATGAGTGTGATGGGAAAATGTGGTGCCGGTCAGAGGGAGGGGGCATGAAATGGGGGATCTGGGGTGAAACCACGCAATTAACAAAAAACAGACCAGCACAGGAGAGGGTGAGGGTTGGGGAACAATATGTGATATTTCAGCATTTTTTGAGGGCGACATCAAGAACACCAAAATAAATCTGTCTTTTTGCTGTTCGACCTTCAAAATTGGAAAATATTACATAGCGCCTATTTTGCACATGACCATTTTTAGTCAAGTACAGTATTTGCTCAATCACAACATTTCTATAGGGCCCACGGCACAAATGACTAATTTATCAAATCATCAAAAAAACTCAATTCTCCAACTGTGATGAACTTTTCTAGAATAGCGAAATATTAATCAAGTACAGTTACACAGTGAGGAGAGAACCATTCTCCAAGGCGCATGGCTTTCCAGATGTTTTGCAATGTGTGTAAGAGACCTATAGACAACACCGAAGAGCAGTATAACACACTCTTCCAACTGAATACAGCCATTACAAATATTATGATTTTCCTATGATCTAAGGAATATGCGCAATTACATGGAGAAAAAAACAAGCAGATTTGAGGGCTGCCTTAGGAAGCCTGAGAAGCACAATCTGGGATAACAACTTCCACGGTGATAAGTCAGAAATGCAGTAAAAAGAGACAATTTTTCATTGGTTGGAATATGTATTTTATACAAAAAATGAGTAAAACATAGGAAGAAACAACCTGACTCTCCCCATTGTAACTGATCCTCCCAAGAATGTAACTTGAGAATAATCTCAAATTGAAAAAAGTCCCCCTCTTTGAAAGAAATGCCACTGGTGATATTATCCGCAAGAAGACACCACATCTCTGATAATCTTTGTAAGGGAAGTAAAATGTGAGAAAGGCCTGAACACAACATAGTTAAGCAAAAGAACCCGAGCGGCGGGGGCATTACTGAAGGCCCCGGGGCATTACCAGAGTCGGGAATGCCCCCGCCGCAAGGGTTCTATTGCTATTAGTAACCTGGCCCACAAAATTTGTGTGACCGGGGTACTAAAAGCAATATTTTTCTGTCCCGAAAGTGTTCCTAGCGCGTCCGCTCCCGAAAAAGGATTAAAAAAAAGGTAAGTGGGGTTGGGAGGGCGGGAGTGGAACGGGGAAAAAAAAAAGTACCTGCGTCCCCGGCGGGGGACAAGGGAAGCCCCCAGCCGTGTGGAGGCGCAGAGTGAGGATGGCACCGCTCCGAGTCTCCACATGGCTGGAGGCTTCCCTCGTCCCCCGGCGGGGACGCAGGATCAAGAAGGTAAGTTGGGGGGGGGGCGGGTGGGAGGCAGGGGAGGGAAGGGAAAAATAAAAAATAAACAAAAGACTTACCCGAGTCCCGGGCGGGGAGCGAAGGCAGCCTCTCAGCTGCGGGGAGGCTCGGAGCGGGGATAGCCCCTCTACGAGCCTCCTCATTGGCTGAGAGGCTGCCACGCCCCCTGCCGGGGACAAAGGCCGTGGAATCCGGACGGAGACATTCCTGGCCGGGTAGGGACCTGTCGAGAGCCAATCAGAATGCTTGTTGCATTCTGATTGTCTCTCGCTGGGGTACTAATAAACATTAGGGACTCATCAATTGAAACAGCTGGCTGCAAATGCAGTCTTTGGCCATAGAGGGTGCTGGAAGATATGATGGACAAAAAAAAAAATAGAGAAAGTGCTGCAATTTCCAATGGAAGAAATAGTCCACCAGGTTACAGTGATGGTATGCTCACAGCACTAATGCGCTTTCTACAGAATTCTAGTTGAAGGTCCTCATCAGCAAATGCATATCTGTTCACCATTTCCCCCTACATGATTGAATTTAAAATGTGTGCTACTCCATTTCATGCAACAATCAAAAAATTCCAGAATGTGGACTTGAGTCTTAAAATGAGTACCACTGATTTAAACTAAGCACTAAGAAAAGTTGTGTTGTGCCAGAAGATATCCTAAACGCAGTACTGATTCCCCTTGGTTTCTGCTCATAATACTTTGCTTAACTATAAATATCTGTATTCTACTGCAACCACACCCTTCTTTTCTGTTTCCTTTTCACCTGTTGTTTGTATATTTGTTAAGATAACTCTGTATAAACACACTAAGATACAATACATATGAAAGGTGAAATTAAACTATCCTTTCCCTGTGCAAGTTACATTTTAAAAATCCATATTTTATGGAATAATTCCAAAATGAGATTAGGACATATTGTTTAGAAATACAGTAATGCTTCCACTTCCATTTGTAGAAAGGATGATAATACATGATTATTATAATAGTAAAATGATCACAAAGCTTATGCTATGTCAATTAGTCACAGCTAAACATATGATACACTAGCTTATCAATTCCATCATCAAACTTGAATAAGTGAAGACACATATGTCCTAACGAGTCCAGCACTGATGCTAAGCTGCTGCTCAATAATATCAACTCTAAACACTGCTACTCCAATGGCCAACCTCACTAGCAAACTGCTAAACCAGCCTACAAGTAAAATCTGCTCTTAAGAATACACGTCATTATCAAGTGCTCAGCAAAAATGTTCCATTGCTAAGTGTTGGTCTTCCCCGAAGATTTCAAAACAAGTTGAAAAGGTTCAAATCTGGAGAGCAGGTCTACATGTGGCCTTGAGGGGACATACCACAGTAAACAGACACTTCAGTTCTGATAAAGTGCACTCTTTAAAAAGAGAGTCACTCTGTGGAGGTTGTGCATGGATCACTAAACCAACATGCCAGGTTTGCCAGGTGTTGTTCCAAGAGGATCCACCACTACTGCAGCCCATCCATTACATGAGATCTGTTTAT
Source organism: Ambystoma mexicanum (assembly GCF_040938575.1). NCBI lineage: Eukaryota > Metazoa > Chordata > Amphibia > Caudata > Ambystomatidae > Ambystoma > Ambystoma mexicanum. The sequence goes on from NC_090926.1 coordinate 477,435,834, forward strand.
TCTGTTTATATGGTATACATTGCTTTCAGGAAAAAATATTATTCAGTTAGAACACTGGCATCCATTGTATCAGAGTGCAACACCCTTCAAAATACAGGTGTTAACAAGCGGTGTATCTGAAACACAGAGGCAGTGGTCCACAGCCCCAGAACCCTGGCGGCCTTGTCATACCTTGGCATGCCAATATAGCTTGTCTGAAACTGTAGTCAGGCTAGGCCTGCTCTAATGGCAGGTGACAGAGGAATCAGTGTGTATGTAATCCGATTCCCCGCAGTGAAAATCGAACAGGAAAGATTATATTTTGTGTTCATTGTCCGCATACCTTGGAAGTAGTCCGGGCATGGTTAGGCATCCCAAATATGAGCGTACGTTTAAGTTCTGTAAAATACCCGAAACTGAAACATTTTACCATCTTATTAAGAAGTGCCTAGCCCTGACGCAGAAGAGAACTGTGTATTTTGAGAAGTTTGTGCATTCGATAAAAGTGGTTAGTCCATGTAATTTGTGGGCTACAATAATCAAGGGAAGACAAGTATTGCTTACTGTGGCTGTTGCAGAATTACTTATACTAATTTCTAAGGACATGAACATGAATGAATCAATTCATTTTTATGATATTAACCATTTGTGAGTTTATGAGCTGGATTTTACTTGGAATTGATATTGTATTTTAAATTGGATTGTTTTTTAAATTGTACTTTTGACATTTTTTATGTTGATAAGTTTATGAAGTAAATATTGTCTATTTTTTGGGTGGGAGAGAAATACAGTGGTATTTTGGCACCTTTGGGAAACTTGAGCCTCCTCCTTTAGCTCGCCTGTATTTGGGTCAGGTAAGACGGTGTGCGTGGTCTGACCTTAACCGTCTGGTAGAGAAAAAGTTGATGGGCGCTGAGAGGGACAGGCATCTGTGGATGATGGAAAGAGTTTTGAAAATGATCCTTTCTCGGATGGGAAGTGGGCCTCCCATGATGCATTTGAGATATGCTCTTGTTTGGGGATGTTGAGGGCAGAACATAGAGCATTGTTGTGGATCACCTGCATCTTGCTGATGTTCTGCTTTGAGGTGCCGGCGTGTCAAACTATCTGAATTTATTACACCTCTGTAATATACAATTTAATATAAAGTTCTCCTTGTTGAAGTGTGTATATACGACGTTATATCATCTGACTCGTGTCAGAGTAAAATGCTGTTTTTCTGCCTTGTATATCATTTTCACGTACCTTTCATATTATTCCCCTTTGCTTTGTATCTTTTGTGCTCACCTTGCATGTTATTCTGCCAAGCTGTACATGAGTTGCATTTACCTTGCTCTGTATTCTGACAATTTGTGTTTAATAAAATAAAGTTCACTGACCAGAATCCCTGGTGTCAAGAATCATTGCCCTGTATGTGCATTAAGTCACTCATTACCTTGCTTCGTAGTGCATGAATTGCCTATTGTCTTATGCGTTGCAGACCAAGTTCTGCAGTCCACCAGTTTAATTCTTCCCTCCTCCGGGTATGCCCATTGGTGACATTTGGACAATATTTATCCCATCCAAACTGCTATTTGAACTCAAGAGCATTTATCAGGTTACCCTGTTCCCATTAAGTGCTAATGTCATGGATGCAATCAATAGTAATTACTCTGGTTGGTATAGCTCCTCGACCCACCGAGGGCTCTTCGACTAATCGGCACCTTTAACTCCTGCGAGAAGCATGAAACACCATGCATGAGAGAGAACTCCAATGCAGCTTTTGCCATGCCCTGAGTTGGCACAAACATTGCTGCAAAGAAGATCCAAGCATGCTCAAACCCAAAACACACATGAACAACCAAAGAGAACAAAACTGAGAGATGGATAGGTACCAAGACATGTCACATAATAAGATAATGTGGTACAAAACAACTATGCATACGTGCGTGTGTGTGAGGTGACCCTGTATAGTGCTTACCCTTTACTCTTAGAAGACATGGCAGGTGGCAGAGTCAGTTGTGGGAAGTAACATGTTCATCAGATGATGTTGCCTTCCACTAGACCATAGTTCAGAGCATGAGAAGTACTTACAGCTTTCAATCTCCAACGTGCAGTTCTGTTCATCCAGGGGGTACCTCCGCAGGTCCATCATGCAGGCAGCTGTGGTTGTGATTCTGTGGAAAGGTGCGACATGAACATGCGTTAGCCTCGTCCTCTTTCAGGGGGGGCTGAACGCAGAAGCAGCACGTGAATATGTTACAAAAGAACTGAAGCAGTCTACATAACTGGCGATACTTTTAACAAAGTGATGTGCATACAGTTATCTAATCACTAAACCTATCCAGTTTGTAAGTCATCATATCACTGCACAACCACTAGCTTTGTGTTGTTGGATGTCCGCGTTTAAGTTCCCTGAGGATAGTTTTAACGCACAAGGGCTTCCAGGTGAAGTGGGCAGTTTTTCCATTTGGTCTCATGTTGCCTACAGAGCTGAAATCGCAAGCAAGTCTTGGAGACATCAACACTCAGAGGATCTGAGAATGATGAGCTGGCATCCTGGGTGTGTCGTTCTATCGCTATTGCCCTTCTGTGTGTGTGTGTGTCCTGTCTCTAGGAAGCATAGTCAGATCCTGGTCTCTGTCCGTCACATGGCATGCAGAACAATACAGACAGGGAGCAGCACTAGGGACATGGGTTGGCAAACAAAGAGGCTTCACAAATTTAAGAAGAGAAAGTTCCTCACTGCAGTGCCTCGGCAGTGTGGGTTATGATTTAATGACCTCCAGATGGATATGCATTGGGCAAATATTTACATAATATATTTCTCACCTCCACTGTAAAGACAAGAGTAGAACAGTGAGCATTGCCCAGAACAGCCCAGGCACATCCACATGTCTGTGGTATCAACTCATTATTGCACAGGGGGTGGGTTAGGCTGATAATTAATATAGAGTGGTATGGGGAGACAGTGGTACTCCCCCCAGCACATATATGCAGTGAAATGGGTTTAGTGAAAAAAAATACATTTTGCATTTTGGGTTTCTGTATTTTCTATCACATAGATCCCATGTCTCTGGCATTGTGCCCCCCACATATTTGCAAACTTATAAATGTGGTTGAAGTGGTCACCCATGAGAGGTCAGGGGGAATCACACATATCACCCACTGAGAGGGAAACCACTGCATAAATGGAGATCAGGAGCAGTGGCAATTGATCCATGTCTCCGCTGTGACGTTATTCTCTCTACCAGTGGCGCAGGACCTTTTTCAGCCTCACCCTCTTGCTTAGGGAAGCTCTCATGCATTGCCGTCCAATTGGGCATGACCGCTTGAAGCGCCTAATCTCCAATGAAATAACATTGTTTAGGCCCCACCCCCAAAGTGTTCATAAAACTCAAGTCCATTTGCGTTGTGCGTATTCACTGGTACTGGGTACAGCATATCCAATCCCATACAAAAATACCATACAGGATTCTTATAAGTAACTTATAAGAACTTGTGAGAAACTAGTAGGACTTCAGGAACAATAAAACAAACTTCACATGACACTGAAATACGTAGAACATTCTTATACAATTTTATAGGTTTGAAGTAGAATGTATGTTCCTTGTAAGAAAATCAAGGACAGTGGATGTGCCGGTATTCACCCTATTATAGAGGATTTGTAGCGAGTACAAAGTGGACACTGTGCTACACGGGTTTGCAAACAGTTATGCAAGGCTATATAAAACAAGCATTTATACGTTCAGCTTTGTGACAAATGTTTGTCATAATATTCAAACAATCATCCATCATGGGAACAGCTCCACAATTCATAGGTGTATATAGAGTCAGAATCCTGTGCCCATGAAGAGAACAAACAGTTATTTTGAAACAGTTTGATGATTAAAAAAAAAAAAAATAAACATAAATTGGTCATTCATTATTAACTTTCCATTAGACGGTTATTTACAAAAACACGTTTCCTCTCTTGTGTCAATTTTTGTTTCTAGCAAACAGAAAAGATTGCCATCTTTTGGCGGCCAGGCTTGTGTTTATGGACAGTCTTCCTTGGGGCTGTACTAATTAGAACAGTCATCCATATGGGGTTTACATAACCATTGTTTTAAAAACATTATGCCGACTGATTCACATAATGTGATTGGTACATCAAATAAGTTGAGAAGTGGTACAAGGAAACAAGAGACTGGAAATCTCTCAGTGATGCTAATTGTATATAATGCTGCTGTGGATTGTGGGTACTGTCAAATTGTGCTATTTAGTTGAATGCAGTTTCCTGAGGGTGGCTATCCCATTCATAAGTATTAGCAATTTAGGTTAAGCTCCTATTTCAGCAGTTTTCAATTCTATTCAATGACCACTGGTGGCAAGAAATACCTTTAACTAATTAATTCTAGGCATTTCTCAGAACCATTTCTATGGGGTTGAAAACATTGGATGGCACATATCTCTCCAGGACTGAAATCTCTGCACTGGCTCCCAGTGGTGGTGAGGATTAAGTTCAAAACCATCTGCATTGTCCACAAGGCCTTCTGGGGACTGGGATCTCAATACCTTCAACTCTCTCTTCCTAAATATCTTCCTTCTCGAGCTCTTCGCTCATCCGCCTCCAACTCCCTCAGGGTCAGTCGCTGCTCCAAGCAACACGTTGGTGGTAGATCTCTTTCTTTGTCTGGGGCCTACCTCTGGAACAGCCTCCCTGCCTCTCTGAAACTTGAGGAAAACCATCCCTGATTCCGGAAGCACCTCAAAACCTTCCTATTTGCTTCTGCTTTCTCTACTCCTATCCCCTGCTGATCTCCTGGCTGAATCTGAAAGTGTACTGGTTACCTGGCTACCCTTTAATTTCAGGTACCCTCCCCGACAGTTGCACATATTCACTGCCCCCCTGGCAACCCTTGGACTCGGGGACTGTTTCTGTCTCCCTACAGCCCCTACTAGCACTTGACCCGGATGTCTGCATTTACCCGTACACTTGCCACCAGCTGGCTGCACTTTTATTTATTATCTGATTTTTTAAAATGTGTTTTACTACTATCCTATGTACTGCACTGCCCCTTTCACCCCCCCACACTTTTCCCCTTCCCCCCTCCTCTGCACTTGCGTGATCTCAATATCTCCTGGCCTAGTAGGATTGGTGTCTGTCTTCTCTCTTTTTCCACTCCCGTGCCTCGTCACGCCTTGAAGCATTTGTGTATAGGCGCGTTATAAATGCCATATCATATCATAAGGTACAGATTGGCATGGCTGCCATTTTTATTGCAGTAAGAACCTTGTGAATTCATCTCCTTAAGTCCAAATGCCACGCTGCAAACATTTCTGCAAAAGCAGTGCACATTATGGGAAATGGGTCAACATTTCTGCTTGGGAATAGGGTCATATGAAAACCTTAACTTCAAACTCCCAGTTTTACTACATACTCTTTCAACATGATCTGTCTCAAAATGCAATCCCTGGGAGTTTTCTTGATACCCAATTTAGGGGGTAATTCATAGAATCCAGCGCACAAGTGGCGCACGCGGCTGGCGCACAGTGTGCGCGTGCGAATCCCTGCGCCAGCCGCGTGCGCTAAAATCCAATTCCGCGCACAGCGTATTCATGGATTCCAGCCACCAAAACCAGCCGTGGTGCACAGTGGCGCAGCGACCCTGCAGCAGCGCCAGTTACGCCCCCAAGAACGCCTCTCGCGCAGGGAAAAGCCATCAATATACCCAATCCAGCGCAAAGGGCTGCGCTAACCCTGTACCAGCACAGCAAGCAGGCTACGTGTATCACTGGGGTGCGCGGGAAGTACCTCACGGGATTCCATCAGGGTACGTGTATTTCGGGGTGCGAGTGAAGTTCCACACGCGATATCAGCAGGGTACGTGTATTTCAGGGTGCAGGGGAAGTTACACACGCGATTTCCGCAGGGTACGTGTATTTCAGGGGTGCGCGTGAAGTTCCACACGCGATATCAGCAGGGACGTGTATTTCAGGGTGCAGGGGAAGTTACACACGCGATTCCATCAGGGTACGTGTATCTCAGGGGTGCGCGGGAATTTCCACACGCGATTGGGCCCGTGCAAGCAGGGTACGAGTATCTCAGGGGTGCGCGGGAATTTCCACATGCGATTCCATCAGGGTACGTGTATTACGGGGTGCGGGGGAAGTCTCACACGCGAAATCAGCAGGGTACGTGTATACCAGGGGTGCGCGGGAAGTTCCACACGCGATTCCATCAGGGTATGTGTATTTCGGGGTACGCGTGAAGTTCCACACGCGATATCAGCAGGGTAAGTGTATTTCAGGGGTGCGCGGGAATTTCCACACGCGATTGGTCCCGTGCGAGCAGGGTACGCGTATCTCAGGGGTGCGCGGGAAGTTCCACATGCGATTCCATCAGGGTACGTGTATTAGGGGTGCGGGGGAAGTCTCACATGCGAAATCAGCAGGGTACGTGTATACCAGGGGTGCGCGGGAAGTTCCACACGCGATTCCATCAGGGTACGTGTATTTCGGGGTGCGCGTGAAGTTCCACACGCAATATCAGCAGGGTACGTGTATTTCAGGGGTGCGCGGGAATTTCCACACGCGATTGGGCCCGTGCGAGCAGGGTACGCGTATTTCAGGGGTGCGCGGGGAGCACCACACGTGAATTGCACGTGTGGGTCCTCCCAGGTGTTCCCTCTACACCCTCCACGGCCCCTGCAGGTGGCTCACACCACAGGGGCCTACCCTGCACATGTCCTGCAGGCACCCCATCCACCATGGCCATGCCCCCCAGCCAACCCACATGTCAACTTGCACTACTGCCCACCAACGCATGTCCCCCTGCACCCCCAGCCACCAGGGGCACCCTCCACAGGCCCCCACCCATGTCTCCCAGCACCCCCACCCCCCAGCAGTGCAGGGGCACCCACCACCAGGCCCCACCCATGTCTCCCACCACCCCCACCCCCAGCCACCAGGGGCAGCCTCCACCAGGCCCCCCACCCATGTCTCCCAGCACCCCCACCCCCCAGCCACCAGGGGCAGCCTCCACCAGGCCCCCACCCATGTCTCCCAGCACCCCCACCCCCCAGCAGTGCAGGGGCACCCTCCACCAGGCCCCCACTCATGTCTCCCATCCCCCACCCCCCCCAGCACTGAGGGGCACCCTCCACCAGGCCCCCACTCATGTCTCCCACCCTCCGACCCCCCAGCACTGTGGGGCACCCTCCACCAGGCCAGGCCCCCACTCATGTCTCCCATCACCCACACCCCCCAGCCACCAGGGGCAGCCTCCACCAGGCCCCCACCCATGTCTCCCAGCACCCCCACCCCCCAGCACTGTGGGGCACCTGCCAGCAGGCCCCCACCCATGTCTCCCACCACCCCCACCCCCCCAGTCACCAGGGGCAGCCTCCACCAGGCCCCCACTCATGTCCCCCTGCACCCAGGTCCTCACAATCCCCAATCATGTGTGTTATGGTCAGCCTCCACAGCCAAAAGGCCCTACCAAGTAACCCATTCACCCACATGGAAATGGAAATTACATGTTACACCCCCAATGTTCATAAAGCAAATGAACCCATGTCCGTCACACACAATGGTTGCAAATGAATGGGAAAACACCCAACATGACATGCATGAAACCAATGAGATGATACCACACAGTGAAGTATGAAAACAAAATTGTATTAAAAAAAATTGAATGCAAATGAAATGAAACAAACTACAATGGCAATGAAAAAAAGAAAAGCTGCATGTCCGTCCAAAAAAATCAAAACTACAAATCCAAATCCAAAAAAAAGTTGTTCAAAGTCACATTAAAAATAAAATCAATCCAATGAAGAACTATGTACAAAACATCCAAGGGTCCATGAGCCCAACTGAAGAAAGGAAACCTACAAAAAACCCTAACTAAAATGCAACTATATACAAAAAGTGGAGCTGTGTCCGTCGACTCCAAATCATAAGAAGAAACAAATGAAACCTAAAACTAAAGAACTATATACAAAGGCAACGGGCAAGTCCAGCGGCTCACTCTGTGGTGTTCCGGGCCAGGGCATCATCAAACTCCTCGTCTATGTCCCGGCGGCGGTCCTGTTCCATGGCCCCGAGGGTCCGCAGGGACGACGCCATCTGCTCCTCCAACCCCCTGCGGATTGCCTCGAGGCACTCGGCCCGCCTCAGGGCCCTCCGCATGGAGTTCTCCGCCCTGACCATTGTGAGCCGCGCCTCTTCCGCCCGCCGCCGCTCCGCACCTATATGCTGGCCCAACCGCTGCCACACGGAAGACACTTCCCGTCCTGGGTCCTCCTGCCCTACGGCCGATGCCTGCCCCTCCGATGTTGATGGCCCCTAGCCATGATGCCTCCCACGTTGACTCCGCTGCTGCCTCCGACGCCACTGCCTCTGCCAGCATGACGGCATCCAGGCTGATGGAATCCACCGACGCCGTCGTGCACGTGCCCTGCCTGATGATGCCGGCACATCCTCCATCTGCTGGGGTACAGTTGCTGTGGTGTCCACCCCTGCTGGACCTCTGACTCCCGACTGTGGCAGGGATGGGATCCCCACCGAGCTGGCTGCATTGGTCAGGGCAGGTCCACAGGGGGCCCTGGTGGCATCTGGGCCGGAACACGGCAAGGAGAACGACTGGCGTATAGTCTCCACAGAGGAGGAGAGGGCCGCCAGATTGGCCGACACATGCAGGAAACCCCGGAACATGGACGATCCCAATTGGGCCACGTCGGCACGGTGCTCTTCGTGATGACGTGCGTGCTCCTCCTGGGAAGCACGCACGGCATCACAAATCACAGCCGTGCGCATCGCGACCCCAATCAGGACCTTCTCCATATGGCCAGGGGTCCCCTCGTCCGCAGGTGGAGGGGAGTCAGATGACATGGACATCCCCTCTACCTGCAGACGGGCCTGGGACGGGGCATCCCTGCTGGTGCATGGTGGTGCACCCACAGGGTCAGGGACAGCGACATGCACAGGCCCCTCCACGGTGACCTGTGCTGCCTCCTGCCCCTGCCCCTGGACTGCACCACTTGCACTAGCAGGGATGCCCCCACCAGGCCCCATGTGCGCCTCAGTGGCGGCCTCCTCCTCCTCTGTGGAAACCACCAACCTGGATGGCTCCTCACCGTCTTCCGCCGTAGCAGGCCGCTGTGGGGGCTCACCCACCCCTTCCGCTGCAGCCGTGGGGGCATCCCCGCCGCCTTGCTCCACAGCTCCGTCTCCGCCCTCTTCTTCACTAGCCGCTGCGTAGAGGGAGACATAGAACACAAGCATCAGGGTACTGTACAATGGTCCCCTAGACAGGAAGCAATAGCAGATGAGTGCCACTGTCAAAGTACACTTCCATCATGTCCCTCCACAACACATGTGTCAGTCCAGGCAAAACACACACAGTGACAGTCATGGTGCATGCCATGGACATTTCCATACATGTCCAATGGACTCTCGAAACATACAATGTAATGGAACTCACATTCATCATGGGTCATGCCTATCACATGCACACACTTCACCTCAGTCACATCCATCTGGCCCCTTACACCCCAATCACAGTGGATACAAGGATGACTAGGCTGCATCAGTGAATCTGTACATTGTCACAGACATGTGTCATGCATCCATGGCATCCACAAGTCACAGCCACGCAGGTCAGGCACACAGACATGGACACCATATATGTACCTGGCATCAGCACCCATCCCCCACCCCCACCCATGTCCAGGAAAAGAGACTGCCATGCTCTCATGTGTACAATCTGCATAGGGCTCCCCATGTCGCATTTAAACACATGCAACAACCGTGCGGTTCACACATTACTGGTCGCACATGCATTACCATGATGTCCCTGCACACATACATGCGTACATGGCCTATGTCACACATACAGGCAAGTATCAGACAACCAGCACACTGCAACATGCCCTGTCTCACACAGCAATGCTTGGCCACTTACCGCTCAACTCCAGACGGGTCTCCCTTTCAAGGACCTGGGCTTGGAGCGCTGGGTGTACGCGTTCCAGGACCCCCATCTGGATGGAACTCATGCGGCCCCAGCCCCCCTCCACGAGGCGCCGGGCCTTCATGAGGGTCCTGGACCTCATGTCTTCCCAGCGCTTCTTGACCTTCTGGATGGTGTGGGTTGCCACCCCCTCCGCGTTGATGGCAACCACACAGTTGGCCCAGATCCTCTCCCGTCCTTCCTTGTTGGCGCGGGACGATCCGAAGAGGGCATCATACTGCCCCAGGACTTGCTCCACCAGGACACCAACTTCGGTGGCAGTGAAGCTGGTGCCCCTCTGCCCCTCTGGCCGGGGGTTGCCACTGGTGCCAGATGTGGATGTGCCCGACATGGCAACCCCAGGGGCAGGAGTGGCTGGGCAACTGGGTCCTGGGGCTGGGCTGTGGAGCAATGTTATCTGAGTCGGGAGTCTTCTGTTCCAGCAGGGGTGGACACAGCAACTGGACCCCTGCAGATGGCTGATGTGCAGGCACCAAATGGCAGGGCACGGTGGCAGCAGGCAGGCAGGCAGGCAGGCAGCAGCAGATGGCACGTGGGAGGCTGCTCGGGGCACTGGGGGGCAGTAATTCGGCCTTCTGGGCAGGAGCGTGGTCTTCCGTGTGTTTTCGCGTGGCCAGCTTGATACGGAGTGATTTGGCACGTGAAAATCCTGCACGTCAGCGTGAAAATCGAGGAAAGGCCCTTAGCGCGTAAGCGCGTCAGCACGCGTACGCGATTTCATTGGACCAAAGGCCCTTACAGCGTAAGCGCGTCTGTGACGTTTTGCGCACGGGCGTTGCCCTGGCAGGGCTTGGAGATCCCGCGTGCCTTTACACTGTTCTGTACGTGCTTTTTGTGCGATGCGTGTGTTTTCCATCTGTTGGGGTTCACATGCTATTACTTCACAGCGGGTGTTGGCTACGCGTTCTTCTACACGCAAGGCAGACGGTGAGTGGTACCCCGCTCCCCCAGGCCCGATCACGCGAACCCCTGATATACACGTAGCCCGCTCCCCCAGGCCCGATCGTGTGAAAAAGTTCACGCGAACCCCTGATATACACGTAGCCCGCTCCCCCAGGCCCGATCGCGTGAAAAAGTTCACGCGAACCCCTGATGTACACGTAGCCCGCTCCCCCAGGCCCGATCGCGTGAAAAAGTTCACGCGAACCCCTGAAATACACGTAGCCCGCTCCCCCAGGCCGATCGCGTGAGAAACTTCAACCGAACCCCTGAAATACACGTAGCCTGCTCCCCCAGGCCCGATCGCGTGAGAAACTTCACGCGAACCCCTGATGTACACGTAGCCCGCTCCCCCAGGCCCGATCGCGTGAGAAACTTCACGCGAACCCCTGATGTACACGAAGCCCGCTCCCCCAGGCCCGATCGCGTGAAAAACTTTACGCGAACCCCTGAAATACACGTAGCCCGCTCCCCCAGGCCCGATCGCGTTAGAAACTTCACGCGAACCCCTGAAATACACGTAGCCCGCTCCACCAGGCCCGATCGCGTGAAAAAGTTCACGCGAACCCCTGAAATACACGTAGCCCGCTCCCCCAGGCCCGATCGCGTGAAAAAGTTCACGCGAACCCCTGAAATACACGTAGCCCGCTCCCCAGGCCCGATCGCATGAAAAAGTTCACGCGAACCCCTGAAATACACGTAGCCCGCTCCCCCAGGCCCGATCGCGTGAAAAAGTTCACGCGAACCCCTGAAATACACGTAGCCCGCTCGCACAGGCCCAATTGCTGTATGTTGCCACTTTTGTAATGCGCAGGGACGCTACCGCCTGCCTTCGTGTGGCGGACGTGTTTCGGCGTGTCTTTGGCTGTGCGTGGCTTTGCCCTATTCGATTCCATGAATACGTGTGGTTCGAGTGCGTGTGGGCGTTCCGTCTGCTTCCCTGCAGTACATCCCCAGTTACGCCCTTATTTTTGCGCGTTGTTCCCCATTCTGCGCGTTACGCCCCGTGTCCCGCCCACTTTCTGGTGTATGCGCCGAGGTTGTGCGCTTTCACTGTGCGCGTTGCGCACGCCTTTCGGGATGTTGCTGTGACTTGTGCGCCATGCACGGGTTTGGCGCACATCCCGGGGTGTACACGCGCAGGGACTTCCATGATCCGTAGATTTTCGGTGCACGTTTGTTCCATGAATCGGCCCCTTAAACTCTTCTTCATCTCCCATGTTCAAAAGATAAATGGCACAGATTCTGTTTTTCTCATATTGGTACAGTGATAAAGACTAAACCAATTTAGCCAACTTAAGCCACTGTATAATTGGTCCCCAAGCCTTCACATCCTGCAGTCTTGATTCCACTAAGTCTATGACCATTGTGTTCCTCAGATCTGATTGAACCGCCTTAAAACTTAAGCGAAATGCAAAGGCAAGACTAGTGCAGATATAGGATGCAAGTTGCATGCCACACCCACTTACCACTGAGGTAACCATTTCCTCCAAAGGCATATCATCCTAACATTAGGATGAAACACTTCCTCTGTAACCCAGGAATAACAAGACCATTACCCAAATGGAACCTTACAATGCTGTGCAAGAAGAACAAATGCATTCTTCCCTTGTGCCTTAAAGTGTCAGCATGTTCTGCACCAGGAGCTATTCCAAATACAGCGGCTGCCTTAGTTCCCAAATCCCTAAACTATACGCCCCCCAGATTTGTGTCAGTCGACATCACACACTAATGTGTGGTTGATTCAATGATCCATCACAATAGTAATTGGCCCTTTACATTGAAAGTCCCACTCCATTGGTTGTCAGAAAGGTGCAGTGAGAACATCTCTTATTTAAGCTGCTTCGTTTCGGAAAACGGAGCTGTTTGAGAGAAGTGTACCTAAGCCTTCTTGCTACTGCTTTGTCTACCTTGTCATGTGACTGAAGGATTTTGTGATAATGGAGGCATAGACATTCCTTACACTAAGCAAATAGAACACCTGTGAGTGACAACTTGTCGTGATGCCCACAACACAATCGGACAAAAAAAATAAAAATGCTCACTGTGAGTTGGTCCAAATAGTAGCATCACAGTGTGCCTTTTAACATTTCTGAACGCAAATCGACGCTGCCTAACACCCCAAATACATTAAAGCTCCTCAGCTCCAACACTGACAAACCAAAGCACTGTAAGAATCGGGGATCCACGACAACAGATGTGTGGCTGTTTTTATGTACACAGTTCCAGCTGACTGCTCACCATGAAATTCCAATGCAACAGTACAGCGTGCTGGCACAACTTGTTTGCTAATGATGCTCTGTACGCCACATTAAACATTAAAATAAATTAATAGTTGATACATTCCCCAGCCATTATTTCATTATGATGCCTATTTAAAACATTAGTGCGAATTAAATATTGAAACACTCCTTTGTTCTTATTGAACAAAGTAAAAGAAAATCAATCGAATGGCTGCCTGCATCTCATTGTAGCATTCGGAACCCGGCGCTAGTTTTCCAGGAATAATATGACTGGCAATGGGATAACATAGCTAGGAGTAAGTAGGAGAAGGCAAAATAATGGTTCATAATTCTGCTTCCATATAAGTCAAATGGGCCACATACAATTTAACGAGGAAATATGCTCAACACAACACGTTGCAAGCATTGAGAGTTGCATACATAATAGTTGATGCTCACTTATGGGTCCTTCAGAAATAATGTGTCCTTCCTAATTACTTTTCGTTTCTCTCGAATGGAAAGTGGGAAATGGGAAATATATTCCACAGTATCCTAGGAGCATAATTGTAAAATGAAAATTGCAGGTGATAACGAACTTCTAACAGGAATATGAAAATGAACTCACCCATGGCTCAAGTCAAGGGTATACATCGGTGGACAGAGTCCCCCACTTTTTTCAGGAGTTCTCCCACTTTTTTCAAAGAGCACCTTGATATGCACATTTCTGGTGATGCCACATCCAATTGGTATTTTAATGAGCCCCCTACTTTTCTTTTTAGGACTTCACCCCATAAACTCACCCCAGAGAAAACACAACGTAAAAACAGTTGGTAGTAAATTATACTTGGAGATTTCAAGATCCGGTGCAAAGAAGAACATGAACTTTCAACCAGGCAACTGCGCTCCTACATGGTCATCCTTCATCTTAAATAATTGGTTAATGGGGCAGAACAATCAGCAAGACACTTGCTGGACACATTTTACCGAGAAGAACCCTTGATCCCTACATCTCCATCCACATACTGTGGAGTATCCACATCTTGGAAACATTCATGGTTGACACACCGGCTTGCAAACACCCACCCCCTAGGGCACAAACAACCATCACAAACCTAATTTCTGAAGTCCTTGACATAGGTAGACATAATGGCAGCACCACATTACAGGCTCCCAAAGGAACACACAGCAGAGCACGAGAGATGCATTACAGAAGGGCTGGACATTCTAACACCTTTGAAACATCTTTGCAAATCATAAATAAATCAAGCAGAAAGGTTGTTGCTATGAACCCTAAAGAAAATGTACAAGGAAATGTATCAGCAAGACAAAGCATCATACAGTGACAGCTCTGGCACTATAAAGAAGCAGTACTAAAGGCAACAAATAAAAATATGCTACAAGGAAGAATGACAACTCATCCACAAATAAGTGGGAGCAATGCCTTTGGGTTTCAAGGAGTTTCAGTGAATAAGGCTTTTTGACCTTTTATAAAGGTTTAAGTTATTTTCTCGACTAGCCCCCTCCCCTCTTGTCTATATAAAGGAGCGCAAGTAGATATGGTCGGTGTTTGAAGAGGCAGGAGCAAATCCATGGAGTTTTAGATAGGGAATGACATTTGTTTATTTAGAACGGAGTGCAGATTTGTAGTTTAAATCAGGTAAAAGTAGATTAAATTTGATACTAATTATGGCCAACATTTGTGGGGAAAGGAGTTTGGAATTGCGACACATTTTTTGTAGGTGGAGGAGGAGCACAATAAAACATTTTTAGGCATATTTAATATTTGTAGGTGGAAAGAGTACACCAAAGCATTCTCGGACTCAAGTTAATTTTAAATTGGGGGAGAGTGCACACCAAAACATTTGTAGGCACATGCCAATTGTGTAGGTGGGAGTAGAGTACAGCAAAGCATTTGTTTTACACATCAATTTTATATGCAGAGAAGCGAGCATGCAAAAACATTCTTAGGCATGCAACATGTTTCTAGTTGGGAAAGGAGCATGTCAAAGCATTTTCAGTCACATGTTATGCTTTTAGGCCGAGGAGAGTGCAAGCCAAAGCATTAATATACACCTCCTCATTTTATAGATGCTGGAGTGAATATGCCAAAGCATTATTAGGCACATGCCATTGTTGTAGGAACGAAGAGAGCATTGAAAAGCATTCTTAGTTACACATTATGTCTAATGGTGGAGGAGAGAGCAAGCAAACATATTTGTATAGATGTGTTAAATGTATAGGCAGAGGAGACATTATGCAATGCATTATTATTAATACATAATTTTGGTGTCAGAGTGTCCGGTGTGCCGTGGAGCCTGTGCCACTACTTTTGGATTGCCGCCCGAAATTGCTGCAAAATTGCTGCTTGAAGACTGGAAGACGTTTTTGAAGCAAAAACTATGTGGATTCTGCTTTTATTTATTTATTTATTTATTTATTTATTTACCTTCACTTTGAAGACACAGGAGTCTGTTTTCACTTGCCTTCTCACCTGCCTGACGCTCCACCTCCCTACGTCCGCTTACTTCAAAAACCGGAAGTCAAGCAAAGCATAGCGGAGTGTGTCAGAGTGTCCGGTGTGCCGTGGAGCCTGTGCCACTACTTTTGGATTGCCGCCCAAAATTGCTGCGAAATTGCTGCTGGAAGACTGGAAGACGTTTTTGAAGCAAAAACTACGTGGAGTCTGCTTTTATTTATTTATTTATTTATTATTATTATATATTTTTTTTTACTTTCACTTTGAAGACACAGGAGTCTGTTTTCACTTGCCTTCTCACCTGCCTGACGCTCCACCTCCTTACGCCCGCTTACTTCAGAAACGGAAGTCAAGCGAAGCGTAGAGGAGTCTGTCAGAGTGTCCGGTGTCAGGTGGCGGGCGAAGCGCGGAGTGCCAGACCACAGTGCCGCCAAAGAATTGCAGAACATAAAAGAAGGTAAGCTGTATTTGCACGTGCCATTGGGACTCACTGAAGGGGAGCCAGGACACAAAATGCACTTAAAGAGAGACAATGAACAGACTGAAGGGGCAGAGGGCATAGTGAGTGATACGGATGTGACTTGCTCCACCCCCCCCCTCTTGGGCTGTGGAGGCAGAACTCCAGCCAGCGACCCCTGACCCCTTATTAAATCAAAGTTTCTGCCCCATCAATATTCAAGTAAAAATTGGAGCTAGCACTGCGCTATACATAGACAATGGGCAGGCGGCCGCTAATACCGGAGAACCACCCAAAGCCATGGGAGCCTATAGACGGAAGCAGAGCATTCGACAAAACAGGCCACACAAAAAATCACAGACAAGCCAGTGGAAGACGAAATGCAAAATCTGGTCAGTTCTCCAATTCTAACAGCATTGAATGTCTCTACTATTGAGCCCTGGGTAAGCCCAAAGGAGGGAAGAACAGGTCACAATGCAAGCCAAGCGACTGTATCTAGTTGGATAGAAAAACCGAAGCTACCAACAACAGGGGAATGCCATATGCTGAACAACCTGAAAAGAAAAAACTCAAACTCCGAGGCAGAGGACGAAAGGCCATGGAAGGAGTTAGCACAGTTGGAAGGCCGTGAGGGGGCTAATCCAAGAACTAAATTCAGCCCCCCATCTAGATACATAGTTAAGAGGACGAAATACCCGAAAAAGCAAAAGGAGAGTGCTCCCTGAAGCATCACATGAAAACCATTTACGGCAGGACCATTGCCAACAAATTTAACAACAGGGGCTCCCAAAACTCCAAACACCATAAATGGAGGAACCACAGTAACCCCAGCAAATGCTAGGGAGACACTAAGCTTCAGCTTTGGCAGACAGAGCCCCGCCTGCACTAATCATATGAAGAAAACGACAGGAGTCGAAATATCAGATGCAGTTTTGTTGGAGACCTCAATGAATATGGAGAACGCACTAAAAGACAAGACCATAGGCACCAAAAACGTTGACAAAGAAAGAGGAATGACTGACAAAGTTGACATCGAAGACAAATCGACGCAAACGTTGCCATTAAACCAAGTGGGAAATGAAGACCAGGTTAAATCAGGTCGAACAACGGAAGACAATTTGCTAATGGTCGCAACTATGTCAGGAATCCTAGCACCCTTCATGAAACTGTATGAGGACATCGCGGACACATTAAGAGACCATTCTACGATACTTGCAATGGTACATACCAAAACAATATTTGTAGAGGGTTTCATTTCAGCAATCCAAAACAATTTGGACAAAAGCACCGCCAATATCACCCAACTGCTACATGACATAATCAAACCTATACTAAAAGATAGAAAACTAGGGAGGTTAAATCAAAAAGGCAAGGACTTTATAAAAAAAGACTCAGGAACAATGACCGTACATGAGGTTATTCCAGGTGTAGAAAAACAAAACAATGAGCAAGAAAATAAAGGAGAAAGGAGCATGGGTACACCAGTAAATTTAGAAGAGGACTCAGAAACCCAAAGTGTAACCGTTATGGAACCGCAAGCAACTCAAAGTGAAGAGAAGGGGGAGGTAAAACAAAACGAAGATAGACCCCCCCGACTGAGGATATCACCAGTAACATTCTTCCAAGAGAAAAACCAAAGAGCAAATTGTCTCAACCAGGAACAAGAAATGAGTCAATGAAATCATCATTGATCGAGGTGGAAGAAAGTCCCCTAAACAGAAGCGCTAGGGAAGGGCTAAACAACTCAACAGAAACAGTGGAGGCCATTTCTAGTAAAAGACCGACAACAAGGCCTGGAGACTTCATCACTACGGACAAATATCTGGAGAAAGGAAAGAAAAAGGGGAATGTGTGCGAGATCTTCAAAACAAGAGACATAAACACAGAAGATAAACAACTAGACAGCCAAACAAAAACGAAAAACAATGGGACCGCAGATAACAAATCAGGGGGGCACCACAAGAACATAGGGCCCTCTAGAAAACAAAAAAATCAACCACCAGCAAAAGCCCCAAGCAGTAGTAAATGCCGAGCTTTCATTAAAAACCTGACAATACCAAAAGAACAACCGAGTATAATTGACCAGCTAAGAAACAACAAGAAAAAAGGTGAGACCAGACCAAAAGACTGAAGAACAAAAGATCTTAGAAATCGAAGAAGTTGATTTCTCTGACGATGACCTGCTGGACCTCTCCACTTACCCGGTCGCAGATGACGAAGACAAACAGGGCATAAGAGGCATCGATGAGGTAAACACAGGGGCTGATGATTCCGTGAGTGAAGAGCACACAGATTATAGCGAAAGTGACACCTTATCTATAATGTCAACACAAACCGGTTATGAGACACAGAGAGAAAACAAAAGAGTACCAAATAAAAGGATGGACCGAGAAAAAAACAGGAATCAAGTGAAAGAGGTCAGAAGAGCGAACGTCAAGGTCGAGAAAGGTTTGTGGGACGGTCTGTGACCCGAAACCACAGAACCAGTCAGGAAAGTGTAAAAAGATACATCAACAAGCGAATCGAGATGGAGGAAAGAAGAGACCGGCAGTACACAAAAGAGGGGGGAAGAGATCTACAGCACAGACCCACACGCAAAACAAGTGCTGCTGACAGTTCCAAGCAACCAGGGCTTGTTCTGGAACGGATCCTTCATTATGAGGACCGATTAATCCTCAACAGAACCAACGTAATAAGACTCCTCCACAACATACCGGCCCTAAGACTAATTAAAACAGACGACTTGGCGATCGTAGAATTCATCGAGGAAGATCGCACCGACAAGGTAATCTTGCATACAAGATCAAATCTGGTGAGACAACTGCTACTGGAAGAAGCTCCGCAATTAAGACCAATGGGTTTCGACCTACAAGAAAGTGATGAAGTCCTAAAAACCCAGGAGAGAGTAAAGAAACACTCGGTGAGACAAATCAACAGAAAAGACAGAGAGACTAGTAGTGCCAAGACTAACAGAACAACATCAGCGAGAAGGGGCACCCAGAACACACAAAGCTCAAACAAAAGAATTCAACAACAAGAAGAAGAAAACGAAGCAGCAAGGTGGAAATGGTTGAAAAACATGATTGATGACAAAACAAACACCCAATAATATAAAACAGTAAAAAGCGTGGGTTCATGGAGCCTGGGAAGTTGGAACACCAGAGGCTCTAACCACCTTTTTACTAATGGAGCGCTTCAAAAAGAGAAACTTAGTGTGTTGTGCCTACAAGAAACATGGCTGGTGCAACCACCGACATTGGAAGGATACGTGGTATTGCTAAACCCAGCAGTCAAAGGTCCAAAAGGTAGACCTATGTCAGGTCTATTGGTAGCCATCAAAAATAACCTGGACTGGGGGAGACAAATCCAAATTTACTCATTCAGATGGTAGCGTTACATCTGGATAAAAAAGCCAGTAAAGTACTAATACTGATCAACATATATTGGAATCCAGCAAACTCACTACACGAAAACCTGCCAGATGAAATAGCAGAATTAATCGATGAACAGAGAGAAAAGTGGCCTGATCCTATGTTTATACTGGTAGGAGACTTAAATTGTTCGTGCCTGAACAAGGACGACCGATCAGAGCATGACATAACAACAGCTTCAACAAAGGAAAAAAGAGGTACAATGTGGAACCGTATGGTACAATCAAGGGATTGTGTAGTACTGATCGAAAAAGGTGAAGAGGGAGCAACCAGCAAAACCAACCTGGAAGGGAACACAATCAGTAGAGATCCTGGACTATATTTGCATCTCAAGTAATTTGTCGGAGAACATCCAGACCTTGGAAGTAATCTCAACAGTAGAAAGTGACCACAACTTGTTAAAACTGACGTGCAAAAACATCAGCAATAACAAGACCGGAAGTTATAACCAGAAGTTGGTCACAGACCAAAAAGGTATCAAACTAAGGATCAGACCAGAGAAAACAAGAGAACTAAACCATAATCTAAAACAAATGATCTCGACGCTTGAAAACGAACAAGGCCAAAAAAGGATTGATTACACCCCGCTTTTCAGAACATTTGTTACAGAAAGGAAGCTTGGAAGTAACCATCAAATATCAACCTACCAACACCAGTACGACAGTCGTATACGAGAAAAGAAAAAAGCATTAAGGAGAGACATCAGAAGACTAAAAAAGATTAAACACGACAACTGGAGTAAAGAGATTCATAAGCTAAAACAAAAATACAGAAACTGGTTACATTTACACAAGAAGACCTTGCTAAATCAGGATGCAGAAAGAATGCTGGGAAAAATAAGAACTAAAAATACAGCTGAAATCTGGGCAATCATCAACGAAGTGGAGAAGCCTCAAGCAATAAGTCAAATGAACCCAATTAGTGCTTCTTCATGGGTTAAGCACTACACACAGCTGCAAGGAGAAACTCACACTGACCCAAAGCGGAAACCAATGACAAATAAAATTGAGGCAACTATAGATATCAGTATTGAAGCAATTGAGAGCATCCTAAAAAAACTGAAAGATTTGAGAGCCTCTGGGCCCGACGGGCTGACAAACGTAATACTGAAAAGTAACACAAGTGAATGGGCTAAATTTCTTCATCTTCTATTTAATTACATACTAACAACAGAAAAAATTCTGGATTCCTGGCGAAAGGCAGTAGTGGTGCCCATTTTTAAAAAGGGTCTCAGGATATCAGCTGACAATTACAGACCAATCGCATTACTAAACGTGGTGTGGAAGGTCTTTGCGTCTACACTACTGAAAGCATTAGACCATTGGGTACAGCAAAGTGGACAACGTGATCCTTGGCAATCGGGTTTTGTGAAAGGGAGAGGAACAGCACTTAACATCTTCCTGATTAACTTAATGAAAGCCAGAACACATAGGAATAAAACCAAGGAATCTATATTGCGTTCGTAGATTTGTCGAAGGCTTTCGACACCATAAAAAGAGCTAAACTATGGAAGAAAATGGAAAGCTGGGAATGTCCACAGTTACTGGTGGAGAACATCAAAGACTTGTACACGGATACAAGCATCAGAGTCAGATTGGACATAACGGGTACATTAACAGACGAAATTCAGATAAAAATGGGCTTAAAACAAGGATGCCCGCTGGCTCCGGAATTGTATAACCTGTTCACATCAGACTTGGAGGAGTCATTTGAGTCCACTCGCTGCTTTCCACCAAAAATAGCAGGAATGCCGATTGGGAGATTGCTTTACGCAGATGAGATCGTCCTGATGGACCAAACCCAAATCGGCTTGCAAAGACAGCTCACTACATTACAATCGTATATAGACTCAAATGATCTGGTAATAGATCCAGAAAAATCGAGAATTCTGAAGCTATGCCCAGGAGGTAATAGAAACAGAGGGAAAAAACTTGGATGGTCTCTGAAAAACAAAAAAAATCTTGGAAGTTGAAGCTTTCACGTACTTGGGAGCCTGTATAGACAATACGAAAAACAACATGCCAAGAATAGTGGGGCTAAAAAGGAAAGCAACCAACCTAGCTGCCCAAGGGAGAATTCTGTGTAAAAGATACTGCAGATTCACCTTATGACCTCTAATATCCTTTTACAGGATGAAAGTGGTGCCAATATTAACATATGGGGTAGAATCACCAACCCCCCTACAAGCTCAAACATGGTCAATCCTGGAGGGCCTGTTTTGGAGGAAAACTTTACAGCTGCCCAAATCAGTCCCAATACAGCAAATAAGGAGAGAGCTGGCATTGACATCACTCAAAACAATTGTGGTATGGAAAATGCTAAGTTTCTGCCAAAAATGTCTTGAAGAAAACACCACGGGAGGATTTGGGGTGCTGATAAAAGCCCTAAAAGACCAATCTGACATAATCTTAATAGACTGGCAAAAGACATGTCGAGGGATCCTAGTGAACCTCAGTGAGTCAGAGGATGACTTATGGATCAACCCAGACAAAACTAAAAAGAAACTATACATGGCAGATTGGATCGAAACCCAAGAAGACAACCGCAAATACAAAGGTTACGAAAACTTCTGGGCCCAATCACGAAAACTGAATCAGATCCCGAGTTATCTGACTTTATTCCCTAACTGGTACTTCCAAGACCTTTTTCTGAGATTCAGATTGAACATTTTACCAACGGGAGAAATATTACAAAGAAGAAAAAGGTTGGATATCCGTGAAAGCTGCAGAATGTGTAAAATAAAAGGAGAGATAGAATCTCTGAAACATCCCACACTACAGTGTACCGGTTTAAGGAAAGAGCGAGAGCAGTGCTTGGGGGACATCATTACAAGTCACATGACAAGGAATGTTGATGAGTGGTGGAAGACTCTTGTAGAAGGAGAAAAAATGAAAATAACATTGGCACTCATAAGACTACTGATTCTAATTCTCAAGAAACTAGAGGTGATCAACAACATGAAGACTGAAGACACATCATGGAAGAATGGACATGATCAGGTTAAAGGTTTCAAATATGGAAACCATACAATCTGTTTAAATAAAAAAAATAAAGAAAATAAAAAAAAGTATACATGGAGGAGAACACTCTAAAACATTCTTAGGTATGCATCATTGTAGTAGGTGGGAATTGAGCAAGTGAAAGCAATTTTAGTCACCCATGTATTGCATAGGACAATAGAGAGCAATTCAAAACCGTATTATTCAAATGTTCCTTTTATAGGTGGGGTAAGTATATTAAAGCACTAATAAGAGTATGCTATTTGTGTAGGCATAAAGAGAGCATGCCCAATAACTCTTATTTACATGTTCCTTTTTTTTGGTGGAGAAGAAAACATTCCAAATCATTTTTAGGAACACGCCATTTTTATAGCTTTGAAGAGAGTATGCCAAATTATGCTTAGTAACATGTTCATTTTACAGGGGAGAAGACTGATTACACTGATGATGACCCCTATGCACACTGAATTTTGATAGGTGGGCAGAAAGCATGCCAACACATTCCGAATCACACATTAATGCTTTCAGCAGACGGAAAGCACACCAACAAACTCTTAGGCTGATATCATGTTGGTAGGGAGTAACAGGGCACTTCAAAGCATTCTTAAGCATGAGTTAAGTTTATTGGTGGAGGAGAGAGAATGCCAAAACATTCTTTGGTGCATATCATTTTTGTATGTGGGAAGATAGCATAACAAATAATTCTTACTAGACTGACCATTTAATTGGGGGAGGTGAGAAAAAGCCAAAGGCTTCTTAGTTAACATCATTTTTGGAGGTGGCAGGACAGCATGCCAAAGCATTCTTACCCACAATGTTATAGGTGGAGGAGAGGGCATGCAAAACACATTTAGTTGTACATATATTTTTAAGGTGGAGAGAGAGCATGCAAACACATTTCAATCACAAATTAATGTTAAAGGCAGAGAAGAGAATGCATTCTTCATCACACAATATTAGGTGGAGGTGAGCATGCCAAAACAGTATTATTATTATTAATTATTAATTATTAATGTTTATTATTATTATTATTATTATTATTATTATTATTATTATTATTATTATTGTTATTATTATTATTATTATTATTATGACATTTAGAAAGCAGAGACCTATTTTTGGGAATAAACATAACATTTTACAAGTAATACAGTTAAGTACATAGTGTTAGAAGCAAAAATACAAGGAAGCTGAGAGATAACAATAAAAAGTGGGGGGGGTGCACAGTTAGGCAGCAAGAGATCTACATGCAAGCAGGTGAGGACACAGAGGGAGAAGATCACCCAGTTTCAGGTTAGGTGTGGAGTGGTGGGCTTGTGGACCTAACTGTTAGGGAGGAGCCATTCCTTAATGAAAATGATCTTTAGCTCCTTCCGGCCATGTAGAAGTGATGAGGCAAGTACTTAGTGGAATGCCATTTGTGTAGGTGGGTTAGAGAGCTTGCCAAAGCAGTCTTAGTCACACATTCATGTTATAAGCAGAGGAGAGAGAATATTAAAGCATTCTTACGTACATGCTACATTTGTAGGTGGGAAAACAGAACACCAACTAATTCTTTGTCTCATATTCATTTTATTGGTGGAGCAGATAGCACGACAAAGCACTCTGAGGCAAATCTTTCTTTTTTATTTATTAGTGCACATCGTTTAAAAAACAAACCTTACACATAATACAGTTTCAACTACATCTAATAAATATTCATCAAATTAACTCTTGAAGACATACTTCAATGCCCAGAATGTAAAACATTACAACAATATGCAAGCTAAAAAGGCACAAATCCATTCCGCTCTCCATTTGCAACAATTTTATCGGAAGAGCTTTTCCTACTAATCACTTACTCCCCTTTACATAGAAACCTAAAAGAATTAGGTCTGATTCTGGCCCAAAGATTTCCCTTAAAACAAACAATTATATACAAAATAACCAAAGCATATGATGTGTGAATTAATTAAAACAGGGCATAACATTATCACGTATTTCAAACTCTCAACAGCCTCACAACAAAATCTACAGGCAGGGTCAACTCCCACCCCATGCGTGTCCACACTCTATATTGTGTGTGTCTTTATTAAATTAAATTGCCATTGCATTACCATAGTCCTCAAAAAGAGCGAATGGGATTGGGTCAAATATCTGCTTTGTTCACTCAATTTGTTGTGCTCTGTGGCTATATTAGAACATTTGAATGATTTAATGCTATCACACGTATAACACCAATCCTGATTTTTTCTAAATATGTTTTGCCCTACGCCATTCTTCCATTATGCCTTCCAAAACACTACTTTACGGTGCATAATATTCCACATTGTTCTACTCTGCTTAGCTTATGCCATACAGTATTTTTAATAAATGATTCATGAAGAGAATTACGGGGATGTCATTTAAAATTGCTATTTAGTGTCAAACTCCTCCATAGTACACGAAGATTAAGGGAATTAGGCATACCACACTCATGTAAAAGGGGATTGAGCATTCCAAAGCATTCATAGTCACACATTCATTTTATAGGCAAAGGTGGGAGAACGCCAAATATTCATAGTCAATTGTTCAGTTCATTTTATACACAATGGAGAAATCGCGCCAAAGCATTGTTAGTCAAACATCATTCTATTGGCAGAGCAGAGCATGCCCAAACAAGCCAAGGCACACATCGTG
This sequence comes from Ambystoma mexicanum, assembly GCF_040938575.1. Lineage (NCBI taxonomy): Eukaryota > Metazoa > Chordata > Amphibia > Caudata > Ambystomatidae > Ambystoma > Ambystoma mexicanum. The sequence goes on from NC_090926.1 coordinate 477,460,986, forward strand.
TTGTTGTGTTGTAAAAGAACAGACCAAAAAGGCATAGTCACACTTATTTTATAGACAGAGGAGATAGGATGTCAAGTAATCCTTAGGCGTATGTTTATTTTACATCTATTATGTTATTATTATCATTATTATAATTGTTCTTTTATAACACGCTTAATACCAACTAGTGGTTCCTAAGCGTGGGATCAGTATTCAAACTTGTGTTGCACTGCGTTCTCTTGCTTCCAAGGCAAACGTATTGCCCCTGAGCTGTCCATTCTCCCCTATAGGAGGTTGAGCATGTCAAAGCTGTTGCATATTTTGCTTATTGTAGTACTGTTGAGTGAATCTGCTGCAGTACCCAACCATGGTTTGAGAAAGGGTAGAGCCCAGGGAAGGAAAGTATCTCTTTGGCAAATGTCAACAGTATGCACTAGCAAAGCACAGAAAGAGTATGTCTGTGCACCAGCCAGCCCTATCAATCAGGGGCTGCAGATTGCTTCCTCTGCAAATAACAGGTGGCATCTGTCACAAGTGAAGCAGAAGCATTAGCAGGAAGTGTAATCATCCATGCACCGCCGTCACACTTGCAATCAGAGACAGAGGAGGAAGTTCAGGGTGAGGAAGGTGAGCCTCCACCATCCCAGGCACAAGGGAGAGAACAAATGAGGTCACCTCAGGATGAAAGAAAGCAATTCACAGATGGAGAACAATAACGGATCCAGTCGGCTCCTCAACTCTGATTCCGTTGCCACAGACGAAAATACAGAACATGAAAATGGTTATGCTCTGTTTCCTAATCTAGATTGAGACTCAACACACCTAGGGGGTCATTCTAAGGTGGGCAGTAAGGGATACCGGGCACCGGTAAGGAGACCGGTGCCGGTAATACCTTACCGCCCTACTACAAGGTCCCTTAGCGGGTCCCACCAGGAATGGCAGGTCTGACCAGCCGTTCTGGAAGGGACCCGTTAAGGGGGCTCAAATGGGAATGGGGAATGGCATCTTCAATGGGGACTTACCGGTCCCACAAAGGTCGGACTACACCGGTATGTCCACATTGAACTATACCGGTGCTGGACCCGTTAATGGTGGCAAATTGCGCCATGACTACCAGCAACCTCGGAATGAGGGCCCTAGTCTTTGATTATACCACAGATGGTGAGAGAGACAAGGAGTCATAGCAAGTTTTTGCAGCTATTGACAAAGCATTAGATGTGTTAAGTTCAAACACTGTGCATCTTAAGGAAGCTTTAGATCCCCCAGTGCTTAGGTGTAAATCTTTTTTTTTTTAAAGTGTTGGGCATGATAGTGGTTGTTCATCTTTACAGTCAGTCACAGCAACCACCTTCATAAACAGAATACATGTAGCATATACAGCAATTTTCACAAAGAGACCACTAGAAAGAGCCAGTAAGGTGTGTCAAGTTATTTCACAGATGAAGAGCAACAACCACATTTTGGCACTTACCATAAATACACAACAATTTTGTTTCCAGAAAGCTACCAAGCAATTTTGGCTCCTTTACCCTCTGGGCTAAAAAAAAATGGCAACATACCCTTTTTTTTGCAAAAGGAAATGGCAACAGGTCAGCCTCCCACCATACTGCTATAGGCAATTGACACTTTAGTATCACCTGCTTGCACCATGTACTAGAGGAGCTTACAAATGCATAGCCTTTCAGAAGCCCTTTGGGTACACCATGTTTGCAAGCTGGTCCTTCGGCAGGCAAACAACGTATTTCCCCCTCAAAGTGCCTTATGTTTTTGAGTGTACAATGAAATATCACAAAAAACTTGAGCAATTGTTTGTCTTCAATGGCAGTCTGGCTATGTTGGTGGCAACTGAGTTGCAGCCTTATTCAATTGTGGAAAACTGAGGCTTCAGATAGAATCTTGGCCTCATTTATCCCCATTGGGATATGCTGTGTCACAAACAAGGCATGCGAACTGCAGACCCCAAGCTCTACAAGCACATTCTAGCAACAGTGTGAATGATGCAAGACCACTCCGAGGGTAAGAAAAGCCAAATTGCAATGGATACATGGACCCGTATTGCAGGCATGGATTTCATGTGGGGGTTTCCCTTATATGAGTCTTATGAGAAGATCTCCGAAAAAAAATGTCTAAAAAAAACCTTTAGACTCATTTTGAAATACATTGTATACTAATACTAGATATTTGAGGAATTTCCAACCTCTATTTGATTTGTTTAGATTGTTGTTCAGATTAGAATACATGAAACTGTCACTATGAAACTGTTTCATTTATCCTTTCCTTTCCCTTTTTTTAAATCAGAGAAGCTTTTCCTCTCTTGCTCTTTCCCCTTATTCTGAGCACTGGGTTTTTCGTTTGTTCACGCTTGCACTTATCAGCATCCATTTTTTTATTCTTTAACCTTGGTTATGTGTAACCATACGTTTGATGAATGCTGTAAATAATTGTTTCATCTCCATCTCTCCGCAACTTTTTACAGCATTAAAACAGTATAAATTATACACTGGAAATGTTGTGGCACTTGTGGTCATCTTGTTTTTCTATATATTTCACCATGCATGAATATGGTTGTAATTAGGGGTGGGAATTGATACAAGAAAAATACCCAATTACTGAAAGGCACTCCACCAATTCAGCACACTAGGCAAGGTGCTGAGTGCTTTGTTACTTGCTTTGCAGCATTATCTTGTTGTGTTATTATGGATTTCATGGTTGTCACTGTGCAGTGGGACACTGTCCCCATACCTTTCTCAGCAAAATCTAGTAGAGCACCCATCAAATGCCATTCTCCAACAGGCCACATTTTGCATGGAATGGTTTGACAGCAAGTCCACTAGGGGAAGTGATCTCTGGGAGCAAGTAAATGAAGTTGTGGAACATTGATCCATTCCTTGTGGTTTTGAGGTAGGTTTTATGGAATCATCAATGTGGGTCTACTTTTCATAGTTGCCCTGATGACAGATGAAATCAACCATGTTTCCTGCTTTGTCCCATATCCTCCATCCTGTCGTGACCCACTCCATATGCCGGTACTGTGATAGCTGTAGCCAGCAACTTAAAAGGAGCCTAACACTTGCACAGTGGCAAATGGTGGAAAATGAGTGTTCTTTACTGAATCCTTTAAACTGGCCATCAAGCAGTTCATACTGTAAAGTGTATCAATGCAAGAGGTTCTGCTATTGATATATCTGTTGTAGTTAGAAGTATCTAACACAATAAAGGGACATTACCTATCTGGTGATGCAGGAGTAGAGCGAATGTCCATACAACTGCTCTCAAACTTACAACAGTATTCCGACATGCTTTGTAGGAAGGGGAATACAGAGTATCTCCTGACATCTTTCTGTGACCCATGTTTTAATGTCAAGCTGGCTAATGTTACAACATGTGTGTGAGGTTTACAATGAGGACAGAAGTGGTTGTCATTCTCCAGAAGACATGATAACCATGTGCATTGATGCACTAAAAAGAGAACTAAATGCCCTGGTGGAACTAGAACACTGAGACAAAGGTCAGGGAAAAACAACCCAGTATGGTTCCCTTCCACTGAAAAGTAGATTATTGGACTGTGCACACTGATTATCCTAAGCTCCTGAAGCTACTTCAGTGGACACCACAACAAACATCTGAGCAGCAGAAAAGTGTATGATTCTGTGGGAGACACTGCTTTTACAGTGAGGTGTGCTGTAAATGCATCAGCCCCACTGCAGACAAGATGGCTGATGTACATGTTCTCAACACATGTCAACTGGGTAGTGAATATGATGTAAATCAGGCTTATCAACAGGTCAGTGTGGCCATCTGTGCTTAGATTTAGAAACAATAAACTGACTCCGGCTAACGTGAAGCGTGAACAGACATCTAGCATAACTGCAGCTGTTGTTTCAGACAACAAGAAAGGTCTCAAGCGGGCACACACACACATGTAAGAGAGCTTACTTTTATATTTATGAGCATGCTTATTATATCAGAAGACTATGACAAGTGTGCACACCAGGACTTGAGAGACAAAGCATCAGATGAAGTCAATTTGAGATCCTTAAGTTAAAACTTATTTTTCTTTCCTTTAATATATAGGGCCTCATTACAACTCAGGCGGTAAGGGGTTTACGGCAGCGTTAACAGCGCCGACCCTTACCGCCTGATTACGAGGTCCCCTAGCGCCATGGTGCTTTTAACACCTGCTTTTAGCAGGTGTTAAAATCCATGGCGCTAAGGGACCATGGAGTTAATTACGCCACCGTAATTTACGGTGGCGTAATTAACGCCTTCCCCACTCCCATTATGCCCTATGGGGCAAAAATGGGAATGGGGAAGGGTAAATGGGGATTGGGGACTTACCGCCCCGCCAAGGTTGGAATGGGGCGGTAAGTCCGCCAACCACCATGGCGTAAACGTAGTTTACGCCATGGTGGTAAAGTCACGGCCCAAGCGGTAAGTTACCGCCTGGGTCGTAATGAGGCCCATAGTCTCTCCTCAAATTAAATGATGGTTCCACAGTCTCACACTGGTGCATCTGCATTAATGTATTTGTATCGTCCCACCAGCAAAGCTATGAAATAGTACTCCACTCTCAAACTGGTGGTTCTGTCTTAATCTATTTGACTATACGTACCACAGGAGCTGTAATATAATAGTGTATTCTTAAATGTGTGGTTCTGTCTCAATTTATCTGGCTCTGCCTAGCAGCAGTGCCACTCCTACATGTTTTCTACAACCCTTTTCTTATGTAGACTACCAGAACATCATGTCCCTCTTTCTCCACCTTCTTCCACTTTCACCAACGTGAGTTTATGGTGGTGTTGGAGCATCTGCCTCAACATGGCTTCCTCACTTGCCACCTGGCCCAGCTGTATCTGAACTTTAAATGAGTCAGAATACAGGCAGTATATGCCTGTATGCCTTATTACGTCTCTTCACCTCTGCCCAAGTTGTACTGCAACCTGAACTTAACCAACAGCAGGCCAAGCTGCTAGTGGTTGAACAGCTGAAACCGTGCTCATTGATGGAGCCAGTTGCTCAGGGTTTGCTGAAGGGGGGTTAGGAAGGCATTTGTGCATGTTGAGAGGCAATGTTGTGTTAGGTTGCTTCTTGTGTGGCTGGCAATGAAAGGAAGTTTATATCCCTTGATTCTGCTATCACCACTCGAGGAGGGTGCTGAGTAGTGGGGTCTGTGGCAAGTGATGCATGCTTCTCGTACACATCTTCAGGGGAACAATCTCTTCCTTATCTCTTTGGGGCTCTTGAGTCATCTAAGCGCTACCACCACCTATCATTCTCTCCATCCTCCCCCCATTCCTTTGTAGCTGCTGCTGCTGCTTCGGTGCATGCAACCACCTCCCCATCAACATAAAGAAGTAGATACCGTTCCACGTGATCCAGGATCTTGTATTCCATGGATAATACATCTACCAGCTGATTGTTGGTAGCCTGCCTCTCTGCCCCCCTGTTATACTCATCACAACCACGTGTGCCTTCCCCTCAGTAACTTTCTCCCTCTCCCTACACAACACCATCCACATCTTTTCTGAGATGATGCGTCAGGAGTTGCCCAGCTACTCCTTTTCTACACATGTCACTGCCCCTGGCACCAAGACTCACACAAAGGTAAATCATTGTCACAGGACATACACAGTAAGGATACTGAAGGTGACTGAACAAAAGAATAGTTTTCAGTTACAGGCAAAAAAAAGAAAAGTTGCTAGGGAACGTTTTTTGATTTATTGATTTTTCACGTTGTTGGTGAAAGAAAAGAAAAAAAATCTTTTTGTTTTAAAAAAAAATATTTTGGGTGACACAAACAAAAAGAAAATGGACCAAGGACTAAGCTCAAAAAGGTTAAGAGCTGGGACCTAACAAACAGACACAAACAGACAAGGGATAAAAAAGCCATCAAGAAAGATAAAGAAAGCACAAGTAACTAACATATTTCTTCAAAACCCCTCCAGATATGTTAATAAACTTGCAAAAAACACACCAAAATTCCTTCAACACACCACCAAATTGTGAGGGTGTCCAGTACTTCTCCATAGGCAAACTAAAAACAAAAGGGAAAAGGGAAAAGGGAACTGAGCTCGGCCCTTTGTATGCCGTCAAGCATTGTCTAGATTGTCTGGTCAAAATTCTTTATCAAAGGTTGAACCTCCAGATTGGACCACGAGACTTGAACCCCACTTCGAATTTCATGGCCAAGCTCAACATATAGGAAATCTTGCAGTAAAGCAGCATGATGGGACAGATCCACCCAGAACAGCTTGAAGTTACTGAGAGGCAGACATTGGGAAATTCAAACACACTTACCCAAAAAAAGAAATGTTCAAAATCATCAACATCAGAAATACTAACTCTTAAATAAAAATGTAATGCTCCCTTAAAAAAATATGTAATGACACCACAAACCACTTCCAAAAAAAAGCTCAAGATGCAACAGCAATCAAATGATGGCGAGATGAATCAATAGGAAAGATTACATCTTTCACAATGTATGACACCTTGAACTGCATTGCTTAACAAGTTCAAACACATGACAGAAGTGACATTCTCCAACCCATTAAAGCAACGCAAAAAGGTAGGCTGGCCAAAAGACCCTTGTCCCACAGACATCTCCAAAGACATCCTTAGCAAGTAAACATTTTCTACAGAAAAAATACATAAATTCATCACTAGCAACAGCAATTGTACAGTGAGGCTTCAAGACCGCTAGCAGTAAACTATTGCTCAAAAATACTGCTGGAAACCTAGAAGACCACAGAAACTACTGACTGGTCTCCAACATAGCATCCCTAAGAAAATTCCCATATGCATATGTTTGTACTCACATCCGGGAGTATGAGAACATCCTGGACAACATACAATAGATTTAAGACAAAGGAAGTGAACAGAATATTTTCTTTTTTCTTTTTTCTTTTTTAACTTTTTATTTGATGGTTCTGGCTAATAATGTAGCATTTTGCATGTTACGGAATGACATAATTTACCACAACATTTGTGATATAAAAACAATATACATTTAAAACTACATTCACAATCATAGAAAATAGAATAAATACAATAAAACAAATATTGCAAATAAGTGAACTTCCTTCAAATGTACACAGTTTCAAGCGCAACAGTTTTAAGTACAACTATTTCCCAAATGTGTTTTGCCGGTGCAAAAATAAATGAAACTCTACGCATAATGTTCTAATAAATTAGGACAGCCAGTGAGTATGTGACAGCTGGTTTCAATAGAATTTTTTCAAAAACCGCACAAATGTTCCTCGCAAGGAATTTGTCTCCAATTGCCACTGACCTCGAGCACAGGAAGTAGATTCAGTCGCAAATCTAAAATAAATCTCATAAGTTTGTTACTACATATTTTAGTAAGATAGCTATGTGGTTTGTAGCCCAGAAAACTCTGGGTTGCATACAGTACCTACCATTTCTTTAATGTGAGATATTCAACAGAGGTCATGGAAGCCCAGGCTAAAGATTTCTTCCTGAGTTTCAAGAGAACATTTTTGCCCTCTAGCAAAGCACTTAATGGTAGTCCATGGCCTCTAAGTTGTGTCTCACTGTGAGGATCATATCCTTGTGAGCAAAGTTTTCAGATCTATTTCTAATATGTGCTGCAAAAGTTGTCACACAGTGCTATAGACTTTTTGATTAAACATAAAATGCCTCAATATTTTGCAACAAGACATTTTCCATTGAGTGAGTAGAGAAACTGTGTCCTGCTCTTGACTCAATGCCTCAACAGGGACCGATGCAATAAAGACCTCATCAACGTTCCTTCTATCAGTGCTGATCATTTGTCCTGGTGGTTTGCCAACATGTCCATCTCCTATGATATACTAGGGACCACCACTTTCTTGTAGACCTCAACAAAACCTGCAATGGACCCACCCGTTACATTGGCTATACAGTTTTTCACTACTTGGCATTTGCTCATGACTTTCAGCAAAATGTAGTGATTGTATTGCTGTTTACTGCAGGTACTGTAAAAGGGCAAGCCTAGGTGCACATATTCTCTGTAGTGGTCGTCTCTGGTGTTTGTGGTCATGTATTTGGAAACAAATTCAATAGAGAAAACCATGTTGGTTGATTTGATTCAGGCTTCTATAATGAGTGTCACTGGCAAGGCTTATAAATGAGATCAATCCCTCTGAAACGCATCTATGGCCAATGCTCGTGAAGGATGCCTCTCAGCCGAAATTGATCAGAGAATGACAATTCTTACAAGTCACAACTAAACTAGCTTGTGACCAAGTATACATTGTTTCGCGTAATTTCACAGAATAAATTTTCCATTTGATAAAAGGGACCAGAAGTAGTGGAAAATGTGTGGGCCTTGAAGACGACCGGTGGTCGAAACACGTGTCAGCTGTTCTAAATCTGAGAATTAAAAACACCAATTGCTTTATCATCTGAGTTATTTCAGTGATATAAAACTTGTATAAGTGGACTCTTTTAACCTTTAGGGTTTTGAGCGTGAGACACCTTCCCAAACCTAAATTTTAATGTCAACCTATTCCAAACTTTGTGGAAAGTTTGAAGGAAGTCTTTTGGTCGCTGTCAGCCTTCTCTATGAGAATTTAAGTTTGATTATATCAATACGAAAGCGGAAACCAGCGCGCACATGATAGATCGATCCCACAACCATAATCAGTCTAGGTACACATATTGCTCTATAACATGCAATCGCTCCCCAACCATATGCCAAACATAACCCCATTTGATGTTTCTGTTTTGATTTGATTGCCATAATCATGGCTTTGTTTCTGTTGATTTTCAGATGATTTTCAGATGTATATGCATAAAGGGCATGCATTGTACGCTTAGGGCCCAAAGGGGTCTTATCCAACAAAACAGTGTTGTCAGCAAAAACAATCCAGGATTGGCAACCTACCTATTTTTGGAGGGACATGTCTGCACCCCATCAAAATTGGGGACATATCGCCACATAAAGATGAAACTAGAGACGTGCTAAAATGCACTACTGCTTGAGTCCTTTGTTCATACTAATAGGTGCAGAAATATTTCCATCCTGGGAAAGCCTGATAGTCTAAACTCATTAATATACTGCAACAAATTGGTGTCTACACCCCAGCACTCGAGTTTGGCCCACAACCAAGTATGTGAAACGCTGTTTAATGCTGCAGTGTAGTCCACAAATCATAAATATAACCCTCTGTCAGTACCCCGAAGAACATCTGCAGATAATAGCTCAAGTGCCCACATGGCATGCGTGGTTGAACTTCTTCTTCTATGGCCTATTTGTTGGGGTTTTAAAATGTCATCTGCTTCTGCCCATTTTGTGAGTAATCTCAAGAGGATAGTCAAAAATATTTTACTGCTGCATTCCAACATAACTAGTAATCGATAGTTTGCAGGCTAGTTGCGACTGCCCTTCTGTGCACATGTATTGATGTTGACCTTTGCTCTCTACAATGCCGGTTTTTATAATGTCGTTAAACATAGCCGCCAAACATATTTCCCCAATGGAGGGGGTAGCATTTTAATACTACTTTGGCCAACCCATCTGGGGTGGGACTCTAGATGCTTTTATTTTTACTATAATCATTAATACGTCATGTAGATCAAACTGCAACTCAGCCATATGAATATTTGGTTTGGGCGGCTTTTCCTCCTCACTACAAAGGGCTGGATCTAAATACAGTTGTTTAATATGGATGTTCAAATCCTGCTCTGAAATGTTCCATAATTCAAGGGGCGTTTTAACTGAGATGCGGTAACAATACAAGTGCCAGAACCTTCTGGTGTTGTGAGTTTTTATTAACGCAAATACCATTTTACAGTTTGAGTTGGAAATGCTCTGCTTTTGCAGCCTCCACCAATTCTTTTACTTAGTTTTTAATGTGGCTGTTACCAATTTTGAAATTTTCGATGAAAGAGGTGCTTCTCTCTTAATAATTGTGATGGCCAAGCAAAGTTTAGCTTTTTGGGCCTGTATGGCCATGTCAAAGATTGGGAGGGCACCTTTATGTTGCGTCAACTTTACTTTAGGCTGACCGATTTTGAGCCACAATAATGATAGCAAAAATTCTGTCTCCATTTTCAACCCACAATAGCTCAGCTTGAGTATAAGGACTAGCCAATGCTAGGGTATTTATTTGTCCTATGTTTGCTTCTGTCCGTACAATGCGTTTACCCTTTAAGTTGAAGGTGATACTGGACAGCTCACTTGCTTTTCGACTCAACATTTTGAGATCCAGAATCACCTCGAACATTCAGGTGGTGTGTTTAATCACATGTTTTGTAACTAGGCTATGAATGGACTTTGTGGCATAAAGGCATTCAGGTAAAATAGCGCTTGCCCCTGCTTTCCTGGTTTTTACTACATAAAGTAAAGTATAACAATCTGAAGTCAACAACGGGTAGAGGCCAAAATTTAGAAGCATCTCTGACCATTTATGTCCCTTCCTAAGCAATCCAAACTATGTTTATTGAGAACATCTTCCCCACATGCCTACCATATTTCATCCTCAATACCAACACAATGGGCATTTAGATCTTCAGCCAATATAACTTTTTTTCCACTAGTGAATGGCTCCCCGTTTTCAAAGATCTAATTTACCTGGTTAAGCAATGCTGCGGTTTGCACACCATTTGGGGGATCCTAGATGTTAATAACAAGGGTCTTTGTGTCTGCCGTGGGAAATCTTTTAATCACTAGTGCCATGAAATTTGGATTCGATAAACCTACATCATAGCTATAATTTCTTTTATTTAATTATCGGGCATTTGTAAGGCGCTTGTACAACAAGTAAATTGTGTTTCAAAGCTCCCACAGGGCAACAGGGAGGGAACATGAGAGTAAAATAAGATATAACGCTGTAAGACAGAGGCAGACTTACGAGGCCATGTGAGCATTCAGAACGTGCAAGTGCAAAGAGAGAATGGTTGGGGGAGTAGGGAGTGCTAGGTGTATCAAGTGGGAAGTGCTGGGGAGTGAGCTTCTGTAAGTTCCTAGGTGGGGTGGTATATCACCAATAAAATAGGTAAGTGCAAGCCTGTGGTGGCGCATGCCAGTGGGTACCAAGGCAAAAGTGCTGGGAGGGGCATAGGCTGTAGGAATTGTGTGTAGGAGGCCAGGACCCTGGAGGACACATAACGGCCGTAGTCACCCATCTTAGTCACTGTGAGGTTTAGCAGAGGAGGGAGGAATGGAAGAAGGAGGTGAAAAGGAAAGTCTTGAGGAGCGTCCGGAATTCGAGGAGAACTCCCTTAAGACAAAGAGAAAGGGGAGGCTGTTCCATTGGAGGGAGCCTGCTGAGGAAAGAGATTGGCCACCAGGTCGCTGTTTAGTGAAACATTTAACACCGAGAGTTTGTACCTGAGGAACGTAAAGATCTGGAAGGAGAGTATATGAGAGCAAGTTGCAGATAGCGTGGTGCCCAGACAGCCTTGTGGATGATGCAGAGGGATTTGACTTTGGTCCTTGCAGCAACTGGGAGCCAGTGGAGAGTTTTTAGCACAGGAGATATGCAGTTCCTGTGCTTGAGGCCAAGGATAAGTATTGCAGACCTATTCTGGATTTGCTGGAGGGGTCGTAGAGAGGAAGAGGGTAGATTAAGGAAAAGGCTATTGCAGTAGTCTAGCCTAGAGAGAACCAGGGCTCTAGAGACAAACAAACTTTTAAACCTAAGCAAAGACCTCCTTTTGATTGACCCTTTCTAGATTTACAGGCTAACTCTGTTAAAACATGGTAACCAACAAGAACTAAAGCGGACATTAACCATGTTTCCTGAAAAAGGAATATATCACAGAAGCATAAAGTCATCCATCCCTCAGGTTGACCTAAGAGTGAGTTATACCCTCCGGTATTCCCTGACAATAAAAGCAAAGATGATTAAAAATGTCTCTGTCAATTTCCACATTTAACGGTAACGGTACAATTACTGCACCAATGTCCTTCATCTACTTTGTCCAAATAATAAGGTCTAGGTGCAAATTGCTTGTTTGCATTCTGTATGTTATTATAAGGCAAATAACTATTTTTCTCTTTAATTGTGCACTGTTTAAAAGAAGGGCTCACTCGTTTGGACTGTGGCTCCTGTAGCTATAGTTCGTAGCCAAACGTCCTTATTTGGTCAACCGATGCCACTACATGTTTGAGGACCACCAGGGAGACAAAAGTCACTGTTGTCCAATGCTTGAACTGAAAATGTTCGGTAGCACTGTACTAATAATGTCATTTGTGGTCACAATCCTCAGTTCTATTATTTGTTGAAACAATTGTATTAAATTTGCCCGGTTAAAAAACGGGCTTGCGCCTGTGGACGACATTTCGATAATACACAGAACGCGACTTGATGGTCGAGTGTGCAATGGTTTGTCGCTATCACTACTTACAGGACAATGTTGACGACTTTGTTTACCAGTCTGGAATGGACAGTTTACAGGCTGTGAGCATGAAGGCCCCTTGGTTAATTTATTTAGACTTGTGTGAAGACTTGCTCTGCTAGCCGCTGTTACTACACTTTCCCATTGTGTTTCCACATTGCTTGTTTTAATCGCTGAGGTGGGTACACTAGATTGTCCAGCCGGGGCTGAAGTGGAATGGTCGATGGTGAAACCGTACTAGAGGAATCGTGCACCTGTAGCCATTTATCCCGAGTCCCTGCTTTTATGACATTTGTGTCAATAAGCCAAGGGTGCTGCGTTTGGTCCGTGGCCCTTCCTAGACGTGTTTTTCCATCGTCCTTTTTCCTATCTGCAGTTTCATCTAGGCTACCAGAGTTTGCGGGCTGACTTGAAGCGATCCCCTTCTGGGTTATATTTCTCCTGGTTTTTTTTGTTTTTTGCAAATTTGCCTAGATTTGGTACTGGAGCCATCTTGCTTTGCTTTAAGAATAGTAAATGATGTATGTAAAGACTGCTGCCCAAGAATAGTCGTTTCCTCGACCATTGCATTTTCTATCCCACTGCACTGAGTCTGGGATTGTACGTACATTGAGGGTGGAGTGTTTAACATACTTGAATCAACAATATACTCCCAGGTGGGGGTGGCAATCTCGTTGTCATGCACAGAAGGTGATGGTCCAGGAACTGGCCTTACGCTATTAGTCAATATAATATCGACTACTTCTGCTAGTATATGTTTGATGGCCTGTGGTTTCTGCACTAATGTCGAACATAAACAAAATATAGTATCAACCATAACAGCAACTGTGTTTAGACTGGGATTAAAAGAGTTTCCTTGATAAATCAAATTGTTGGTTTGAAAAGAGGCACTTGTGTCGTTGCTATTAGTTTCCAGCTCCATTTCGGCTAAGCATTCTAGGTTGGCAGTCATATGGGTACCAACGATGTTAATGGACACTTGTTGGTCAGTGTCTGCTATCTCACCACCCAGAGATTTGCGTCCTACGCATAAACACAAATTTAACAAAGAGTTGCTGTTATCAATGTTGTTGTTCGATAAGGGTGAGCTGTGTTTGGTAAGAACCTCTTGTCACAAGTGTCTCCCGAAACAGCATTTGCCAGAGGAAAAAATAAAAAAGTGATCCACTTTTTGCAACTTTGCTGGCTCCACTACTCTGGCCTGCTGCACTTTTGATTACCGTAGTTACCCCCTGTGGCATTCTAGTATTTGAGGACTTGGGTGCGACCTTGGTAGTGCATAGCTTTTATCTCATTTTGCATGAAGGCACAGTGTAACGTTTAGTTTGACTCTCAAAGGATATACTCGTGGTAGTGGCTGTTTACCAAGAGTCTGTTTATGTTTCATATTTGTTGAGAATAGTTCCAAAATACTTTTTGAGAACAACTACTCCTTCCAATCCAAAATATGCTGAATTAATTATGGCTTTAACTCTGTCTTTTTCTGGTGCTAGGTTTTTGATTTTACACGTGGTTTTGTAAATGGGGGATAATCCCAACGTTTAAGACCTCTGTCGGGCCACCCCAACACCACTCCTCTCTCTACTCCTCTCGCCACTCTGCCAGTGTTGGTTATGCCAGTGGCTACAGGTGATGGTTAACACCATATCCCTCACAAGGGCACATTTCTAAATTCACGTGGGGCACTAAGAGTGCTTAGGAGGTGTGCTTTAAAATGTAGGCGTTGGATAATTGTAAACAGTCAACAAGAGCATTACCCCCCCAAGTTAGCAAAATTTGCACAAGCTTTGGGCTTTACATTGGCATTCACCCCGAGTTGATTTGATTTGCACAAGCTCGCTTCAAACCACAACTATGCACAGGCCCAAAGCACAGTATATCCCTTGCGAGACCCGTGGCAACGCTGCGCCCGTAAGAAATCTTAAACCAACAGCCGGGTAGCAACACAGCACCTGTCTCAGGCTTGCGGTTACACATTACCTTCTACTCTTTGCCCGGGAATCAGGTTTGACAGCTGAACGGGGGATGATAAAACAATGACGTCAGCGTTGACTTAGAAATCGGCTGGTTGGCTGGTTGGCTAGTCACACGCTTACTTCAACTGTGGGATGACACCCTGCCCAGGGCAAGCCAAACAGCACCAGCAGGAAGCCCAGGCTGCGAGATGCCTTTGCTCACCAACTGTCGGATCAATCGGATCACTCACGCTCACCTCTGTTTCTTCACCAACACTACACGGATGATCCTAGGACCTCGCATAGGCGTGTGTCAAACCGCATTGAACCTCTGCCAAAAACTCTCAGCTGTTTCCGACACAACACAAATCCACCAAGGGAACAGAACCAGTGCTCTTCTCCATTGGAGATGACCAACAAATCAATGCGGATGCCAACGTATCAACAGCTCTCCTACTCATTGTCATCTCAGCCACAACTGACACTGTAAACCATACATTTCTAAGTAAGAGGTATAATAATTAGGACTGGACAACGCTGTGCTTTCGAGAATGACATCATTTCTTATGGAAAGGGCAAACATGATTTGCTTCTACATACATGACATACAAATCATTTTCAAAATGAAAACCACCACAACCGCTAACCACACTAACTGCCTCAATTAAGTGAACACATGGCTGAGGAGAAACAAACTAAATCTAAACCCAGACAGCACAGAACTCATCATCTCATCAACCAAATACATATCACAGGGTGTAGAGCCCTGGGCTACAAAGATGGGTATCTGCCCAGAAACCTCAAAGGTGATAAAACACATGGGGTTTTTGATAATCACTATACTTATCCTGAACTAAAACATTAATACTGTTTTAGAGAAACGCTGCTTCCATTGACACTAAATCAGGCATGCAATGAACTTGCTCACCCGCCCACATAGAATCAAGAATGGATTATGTGAGGAACATACATAAGAGCTTGCAGGATCACATTACTACAAAACGACCATGCACCCCGAGCACAGCTGCAAGATTATTATTCAGTCTCCAAAGGAGGACAGAGATATCACACCAGCTCCAAGATCCCCCCACTGGTCACTAGACGAGAAAATAATGCATTGTACAGCACTCTTCATTGCTCGCTGTACTTTGTATGATTGTGGAGCTGTACTTATCCGAGAAAAGCTCTCCTCTCCCCCACCCACCCACACCAGGCGAGGAGAATGCTAGGTTTCAGCAGAAAGTGACTTCTGAAAGCACTGAGTCATCAGAGAGTGGCACAGAGACGTGGACTTACCCAATATCAAGGCAAACATTTGAAATGTGCTTCCAAGGTGAATTGCTACAATTCAGGAACACCTTACATTCCGGAAAAAAGTCAGGTCCTGACTTTAAATCACACTTTTCTCAACTAAGTACCACCTTTAAAGGTCATTTGTGCTACACAATAAAACAGCAGAAATTTGTGCACAACCTGACCTTTTCCTTTTGATACACATACAATCACTGGCCTGTGTAACAAGGTTATATTTTCACTGTGTCTCACACCAAGGTACTGCCCATAGATCCAAGACAACACACCACAGCATATATCCGGCATTAAACTACATATGATTTAGAAAGCACCCTCAATTGAGCAGTGTCAAGCCTTAAGGACTTCACACCAAACTGCATTCCACTTTCAGACTACACCATTGGCTGGAAGGTAGATCAAGGTGCTGCTTTTCAATGGCACACTGACTGAATTAAACATTGCACATAGAAGCCAGGTATTCTCACAGTAAGGGAGTTACTTCTCAGAACCAGAGCAAGTAATTCACACCTGTCAACGTTCTGCCTCTCTATGGCCCATTGCAATGCATGCCTTGTTCGTTCCCAGACACCCCAATGTAACGTATGTATTTCAATAATGAATATTTGTGTGCCATCCCCTAAGATCCACCCGCACCCCACAATGTGAGTCTGGCCATCCCTACTGTGAGCTATTCACTGGACCCTTCTCATCCACTGCTTGCCTTGTATCCATGACTGGATACTGCTAGGTCCTCCTTCTTCACATGCTTTCCTGCTCTTATTCTGGTCCAGATACTCCTAATTGTATACCCCCCAATAACGTCAGCAAAATATATTTTGTACCATTGCCTCGGGATGTCTCCTCACTATTACCCAAATCAAGTTCACCACTACCGAGTAGTTTCCAAAGAGGTGCCACAACCACACCATGTAAATGCTATAAGATGCCCATAAGTACCTCCACTAACCTCCCCCACATTAACTTCAGGAACCACATTATCCAAACACACTGCATACATACACTCGAGACACACAGACACAAAGCAATTGAATGCCCACCCCAACAGACATAACATATCAGGCTGCTATCTCTCACCAACCTTCTTACGTAGCACTGTCTTAGCCCATGCATCCCACCACCAAAGGCAGAGGAGGTTGTTGTATCTATACCCTTGAAACAAATCATTTACAAACAGACACCCACAGTGCCCAGTTACTCCTGAGCCTCAGGTATCAACACCAGGTCACAGCTATATAGAAGGTTCCCTCTACCTG
The DNA here is from genome assembly GCF_040938575.1 of Ambystoma mexicanum. Classification (NCBI taxonomy): domain Eukaryota; kingdom Metazoa; phylum Chordata; class Amphibia; order Caudata; family Ambystomatidae; genus Ambystoma; species Ambystoma mexicanum. The sequence goes on from NC_090926.1 coordinate 477,477,829, forward strand.
ACTACTGGACATGCCTAACCCTTGTCTATCAGAACCACCAGAGTGCCAAGACAACCATGCAATGACAGTGGGGTGTATTGGATGTTTAGCCAGCTTCTTTTATGCTTTTATGCTTAAGCAAATAGAAATGCAAATCCAAATGAATTAACCAATGGCCCATGAATGAAATGAATACTAATTATTATTCTGGTTTCAGCATCATCAGTGTGTTAGGAAGAAAATATTCTCTTGAATACCAAGACCCTTAATTTTGTAGAACTAAGTTTAGCATTCAGTTTTCTTACACTAAGCCAGGGATGTCATTTCACCAAATTGTCAGGGGAAGTGGAAGCCACATAACACAACACTTGACATCTGATGACATCACAGGAAATTATGTAATTTGACACCGCCCTCAAGTGGCATCACAGGAAGTGGACAGAGGGAGAGCGTCTGTGTTGATTTTCTATGGCTGTCTGTGTGAATTGAGCCAGACAATACACTACTTGACTGTCCGAAAACAGTTGCATATCTCTCAACCTTTTGTGTACCCAAGCCAGGTGAAAACAGACCATTTTATTTTTATTGTTTTTTGCAGATGAAGGTCCAGTAAGTATCTGGACAACGTTGGGGCTCGGCAGATAAGTGAACTTTGTGAATGAGAGGTGACATCTGTGAAAAACCTTGACAGATGAGACTTGAACACTGGCACAATAAAAATAACCCATATTGTACAATACAGTTGATGGGCCAGTGATCAGTTTTCTCTGTTTGTTCAAATTTGGGTCAGAGTTAAAGCAGGCATTTGGCAATGCTATCTGTAAATGAATGCCAAGGGTGTAAAATCCCTGTTTTTTTTATTTGCATTATGAAATTAAATGTTGTGGGTAACTCTATGTCTGAGAGGGAAATCTGCTGATCTGAATCCCCATTTATAAGCTCCATGTCAAAAGCATAGTGTATACCATGTGTCCTGCAGCATCAGTATCCATATCATCAGTGCCTGCTCTAGCAGTGGCACAGAGTAGGTTCAGAAGACACAAGTTCCCATTTGACAGCTGAAATGAGATTGAAGTCTCTGAAACTAGGGGGATACAATGAAGACATACACCCCTGAACCAAAACCCTGTGATTATGGGTGTATTACCGTTGTGGCAGATACATCTTTAAATATATGCCATACCTACCTTATAGTATGCTGGACGGTATTTCACATAATTATTACAGCCACTACCATATTATATCACACATGTAGCATCCCTGTGAACCCAGCTCAGCTGCAAAAGGATTATACCTACTCTCCAGACAGGCTCCCTTTGCTATTGCTAGCAGGATTGTAGCCTTGGGGATTTCCTCTTTATGTTCCTTTGTGAGGACAGGTGACACCCTCCTGTGGCAGACAGACACTCCACAGGAAACTGTCCTTGGACCAGGAATCGAAGGGCACACCCATTCACAGCAGGAGTTGAAGCTTCCTGAGGGAGGCTCCAGGGGGGAGCCTCATACAATTGTTCACCATATCTAAAAACCTTTGATTATATTGAGAAGGAATGGGGCAGAGTTAGTGTAGACAGAGTGAGCTCTTTACTGATGGTTCCAGCATCTTGTTTCTCACTGCCTCTATATTTACCTCATGTCCCCTCCCTTTCAGTGGCACAGGACACTTTGGGTGTGCTGTCACAAGGCAAGGTCCACATTACTGCAATCACTTTGTTGATTTTGCTTTTAAAAGGAGGGGTATACCACTTCTTCTCAGACTAAGTATGGAACAAAAACCTGAGAAGATTTTCTGGGTTGTTTTTTGGAAGAGTTGACTTTTGGGACCCCCACCAGTGAGGTGAAGACTGAGTGCACAAGGCAGAAGTGAGCTCTGTTCCCTACTGATGCCCAGGGTGCATTGAGGGTGAACCTGCTACTGGAGCAAGGCTTGCTTCTCTGCCAATCACACTGCTGCCCAAGGACCTCATTGTGGTGGAGGTACCCTGGCAGTGTGCACCAGATTCCCTTATTGGGAGCTCCAGAACAAGGACTGAAGTTGCTGAGAACCCAGATTAGGACTCACAGCATCCTAGGAGCCACGACAGAGATCTGCCATATGTTCCATTGCATTGAAACAGGCTAATTGTTGTCAAACAGGGTTCACCACATCTCAACCCAGCAGGACCCATCAGAGCTTATTCACTAACTAAGCTCTTCAAACTTGACCTGCACTTTAAAACCTGTTTGGCACTGCACCGTGCTAGAAGAGAGAATCATTGCCTGGTTCCAACTACATGCTCTATGTTGCTTCTGCACCCTTCCAAGCACTGCTTGCCCTGCCAGCATCTTCACTGCCAATCGTTATCCCCAGTCAAACCAATCTTGGTGGACCCTTAGCCCCAATGTTCAGACGCTGCATCAAACCACTCAAAATTAACCTTCATATCCAGTCGTCTTCGATGTCTACTCGACCGTAGCACCAACACCGGTGGCACTTACAATCCGCACCTCCTTGAGGCCCTCATCGAGCTGATCCTGTTGAGCAGTGCCTCCAGTCTCCTGCCTCTTTGAACTATCCATCAAACCAACCATAGTGGCCCTCCCAATCTGCTCTTTGTCAAACATCACCTTCAAACTGCAACAAGTGCCATTTCGACTATGCTTGACACTACTTCCAGTCTAGAACACCAAAACTGCTACAATCAAACCACCTCAAACTGCACAAACTTCACCAAAAAACCTTGTTCGCTGTAATTCAACCACCAAGAAGGCACTATCGACCCATAACTGCCCCCTTGGTCTATTTTGGGCCCTAGAGATTGGTTAGATCACTTGTGCACTTTTTCCCTCAAGGTATATCCTTTTAAAAGATAAGCCGATAGCCGGTAAGATAGCTCAGCGGTTTGAGAGCTCGCTGCTGCAATCTGAGTGGGATCTGCGCTTTGCAGGTTCGAATCCTGGCAAGGCCAATTCAACCTTTCATCCTTTCGAGGTTGATAAATGAGTTCCAATTTTAGTTGGGTGATATTGTATGTAAATATGTGCTCTGTAAAGTGCTTTGGTTTAAGGTGCTATATAAATAACACATCATTATCATTATTAAAAAGACACTTCAGTCATTGAAATTGCCTTTCACACCTGTATTCTGACCCAGAGCCGGACATTCCTTCTTTTCCGCATATGCTCTATTGTTTCCACAGGGGTGGTTATTTGTACAGTATGTCTATCTAGTTTTCTTTCAGATGGTGCGTGTAATTAAAGTACACATGTTTTTTATGGAACCTTGATTGGGCATTCCTTTCATTTTGAGCTGTGATACTTTGCTGTTTGGGTCGCTACTGCATCAGATTCACACGCATCTTGAAAGTATAGCTTTCTTTTGCCCCACATTACCACAAAAGTCGAATGAGCTCTATGTCTTGATGGTGCCCATTTCACCTTTATGATTGGGATCACTGTTGGTTTGTAGAAGTGTGAGGTGAGGGCACCCTTAGCAGAACAGAAGCCATTTTGTCACACAGTCCCATTTCGAGTGTAAAGCATTGTGGGCAACTCGCGCACAGCTATTAATCAGTGAAATCTCCACTGTTTATTGTTGGCGTACTTGGTGGCAGAGTTGTTTACAGTGTTCCTTGCCACTCCAAATGCGATTGGCTGTAAAGGCAGCTCAGCGATGTGTTCCACGATGAGCAGCGTGATTTTTAAACATCACTCGGGTTAATGGGTAGGCTATTCATCTTCCCGCTCTTCATTGTTCTCCCCTTCAGACGTTTGCTCCTAAGGCTTATGATTCCCGAGGCTAATGGCTCATTCTTACGTTTCCACGCAGCCTTTCACTGCATGTCAATGCCGTCCACCCACTCGCTCCCTTCTAGGCCCACCCCCACCTCGCTCGGGTCTTTGAAAAGGAAGCACCACCCCTCCTCCGCACCCGCACATCTGCTTAATAATGTAGCTGTGATTTTCCAAAGCAGGTGCTGTTTTCACATTGTTTTATTTGATGATAAATGATTGCATTTAAATACTGGACACTGGTGTCTCGCCTCTAATACTCCTGCCCTGGCCAGCCCAAAGTTCACCATGTGCTCCACTCGAGACAGATGTGAGGCGCAAACATCTGCATAGTCAGAATGCGTAGCGTTCTACTTAAAGATTTCTGGAAATGTTATTCACGAGCGGACTTGATCCAAATCGCGGAACAAATGCGGAAACGAAGCCGATCGTGTTTGTCTTTGTCCTCATCTTGTTTTTGTGCTAATCCAATTAATACTATGTTCGCCATACAAATCTGCTTTGGGAATGCCACTGTGAAATCATTCGACAAAAACCTGTGTTGCAGGATTCGTTTGAATAATATTCCTTAAAAAAGAGTAATTCTCGTATTTCGTCAGTAATGGGTTTAAACACACATTATGAATCTTACAACAAGAATGCATTATATAACTTTGCAAAATATGTTCAGTCTACAAAGCAATACAATCTGTAGCGCCTTATGACATATCCTGCCCACCACTAAGCACTTTAACAATATAGCCTAATAGGGACAGGGGTGATATCATAGGATAATGACCCACTCCCAGTTCATAGCCTGCGGAGGTGACAGGGGCCATATGTTGGGGAAAGGTCATTATTAGAAGTGATAGTGTCTTTTATAGGGTGACCAGACGTCCCGGGTTTTGGTGCTTTGCCCCCCCTTTCGCAATTTATAGCTGATAGGCATGAATGCACAATATGACACAGAAGAAATTCTGCATTTGACAACTTAAGATAGTGTTAGTTTGTGATAAATGAATTATAATTTGTGTTTATTTGAACAGTAACACTTATATCGCCTTCTCCTCCAACCTCTACGGAAGTGTAGTACCTTGACAGCCACTTTCAAGAGGTAGTCCTACTTTTATGTTAGTTGCCCTGTCCCGTTTTTTTTTTACTTTTAAAATCTGCTCACCCTAGTCTTTTACCCAAGGGTATACGGCTATTAGCACACACTAGTCATGGCAACACACTTGTTGGCATTATGGTGGTGAAGAAAAGACACTAGTGGGTGAACTAAATGGCAAAACGTGTTAGTGAATTAAATGTGGCATGATTTTGGAGTATTTAAATGACACGGCTGTCTATTTAAGGGAAGCAATTCACTTAAGCTTAGTTGAAGTGAAACAGGTTTTAGCAGCAATCTTACTAGGCCTTGTGTCATTCAGATCGTACAGGTGCAGGGAAGAGGGAGGGGAGAAGTGCCGGGGGCATGGGAATGGAGAAGTGCAGGTAACTCAATAAGTACATCCAGCAGGTTGTTCACTGAATAATTGGTAATCTGGCCATATAGACAATTAGTATAACATGTGTGCAGATTCGTGAATGGCACCAACGTTATGAGCCATATAAAAATGTTGGGACAGCCCCTCTAATTTGCCCTCTCTTTACGAAATAGCACCAATCTTTGCAACATTCAGAATTGGGTCTATATTTGTATTGCAAAATGTTGTGCAGTTTTGTTCAATGGTGCCAAAGTTATAATCCATCTATTAACTGTTCTTTATTGACCCTGCAATGCACAAATATGCATGGAGGTCCGTGAACATTTGTCAAGTTTGCAAACATCACAATCATATCCTTGAACATCTAACACGAATATCGAGAAGACAAAAAATAGATTTTTGGCTTTTTCTGGACATATCCTATCACATCCTCACCAGCCCTCACCTCGCCAAAGATGTTTTCAATTGTTTGACAAGTGTAATGAGCTTTTTAATATGTTTTTACTATGAAGTTCATAGATTACGGGTGCAGTGCGCAAATCGAACATGACATCTGTTTCAAATGTTTTGACACACTTTACATTTTTAATTGACTAATCATTGGCCACGTATGATAACTGCAAATATTAAGCGGCTCAGTGATTGGTCTACAGGCATCCGTGAACGCCTAACTAGGAAGTGAGTATGTGGACCTGACGGAAATATCACTAATTTGTTTCGACCTACATTTGGGGTATTTTAAATAAATCTACTGTACAGATTGACACCAAATTTGCAAAAACACACTTTTGGGACTTGGCCGCTGCTCCTTGCACAAGTTTGGTCTAAATCCATCCAGTGGTTTGAGCTATAGCCATGAACAAAAATGTTTTCCACTCATGTTGTTCAGGATTTCAAAGGTTTTTGGACACCCCTATAACTTTGCCACCACAAACAAAACCTCACAAAACTTTGTAAAACAATTCAGAGTTGGTTGTATACATTTGATTTGCGAAGTTTTGTAAGGATTCATCAAACAGCCCCTGTTCTAAGATAAACTTTACCATAACTACAGGTTTGCTACCGCAGGCCCTGTAATATATGGAGTGACTGCAGAATGCCTGGGGCTACATGTTTGCATGCTTCCTGCAAAAGCTACTTCTCTTTTCTCTCTCAGGATGCTCACTGTGGGTGCAACATATTGTATTTAATTCTTTGAAAAATAGGCCAATTCTATGAAATGGCTCCCTGCTTGGGATCTAACCAGTATCCTGTGCATACATATACATCTCAAAAAAAGGGATGATTTTTTCCTGCTGTAAACTCATCAACAATAACGGTATTTTAGTCCTATGTGTCTTTTGTTAAAGACATGGAAGTAATTTATATAATTGCATTTGATTAGGCAAAGAAACAAACACACGCCCTTTCCTCCAGTCACAAAGTCTTATCACGATGTTGCACTTCACAATAAGCAGACACATTATGCACGGGTGCGGGTGTGTGCAAATTATTTCATGACTAAGCCACCCGACCAGCATACAAACAAAGCATCTATTTCCCCGAGTACCATTGCACACACATGGCATCATCTCACAGCTACATCCCATCAATCAATGGAAGCCACTAGGATGTCAAAGAAAGACTGACCCTTCATAACAACTGGCAGAGCTGGGACAATTAATGTGAGTCTCACATAAGCTCTGAAAAGAGAGCGCATGTGTTGTTTAGCTGGGATTATGTCCGTTTCTGCACCAAATACAAGCAATACTACGGTTGCTCAAGAGTATGAATAACAAACAATGTCTCTGGGCCTCATTACGACCCTGGCGGAGTGGGTTTACGCCAGCGTTATTCGCGGCGGACCCGTCCGCCCTACTACGAGTTCCCGTAGCGCCATGGAGCGTTTTCCGCCTGGTTTTTCCGGGCGGAGAAATCCATGGCGCTACGGGACCTTGTTGTTAATTACGCCACCGTATTTTACGGTGGCGTAATTAACGCCTTCCCCACTCCCATTATACCCTATGGGGCAAAAATGGGAATGGGGAAGGGTAAAATGGGGAATGGGGATTTACCGCCCCGCCAAGGTCGGCATGGGGCGGAAAATCCGCCAACCCCCATGGCGCTATCGGCAGCTTTCCGCCGTGCTCCGCGGTGCATTTAGCACCGCGATTTCCGCCAGGGTCGTAATGAGGCCCTCTGTCTCAATCCTGGCACAAGGCTCTCTTTACTTTTCAGGAAGGGACTATTTGCAGATGTGGAAGAACACATATATACCCTAGGATTTTGTGGTTGATTGATCATCTCGTAAGTGACATCTTTTGCATTGCCCTCAACAATTGGAAACACAATAGGCACAACCACTTCCCTGTGGTTCATCTACAGTATTAAATAAAACAACACGTGGTATCAGAATGTGTTTAACAGTTAAACATGTTATGTTATTAATACTGTATTATGTTAAAACCAACATATTACCAGACGCCTTAGTATGGTACCTGATGGCTGGCTACCTAAGGTGGTTCAAATGAATACTATTTGGAAAAGGTGATCCTTGAGCAACTCCTCCTTCCATGATTTCCTATTGAAGTATGGGTCAGTTGACTGAGACTTTGGTGTTTCAGATCTTGACCTTATGACATCCACTTTTAAGTGGATGGCCATCCCATCAAGCGCACACCCACTCCTCCACCAGCACAAGCACCCCGTGAAGGGGCTGACAAGGCACACCAAGGCAGAGGACCACCCCAAGACTACACACTGTAGCAGTGCCACACCAACACCAAGGGCCCAACCCTCCAGGGCCACACTAACACCAACGAGCAAACTCTTCTTGCCCATTTCAACACCAAGGGCCCATCCCTTATGGCCGGCCAGGAGGAGGCCAATGAAGCTGCTGCATATCACTCACCCAGGAAGAGGGAGGGGCAACCAGCGACGGCCAGCCGGCAGCTGAGGCCCCCACACCTGAAGGCATGCATCTGCTGGAAATGAGCAGACCACCGGAGAGCCATGACCATGTGGAGGCGCACAGCCCAGGGCCACAGTGCCGGGCATGCCACCATCGTGACTACACACCAATGGCTGATGGGAACACACCCTCATATGCCTCATCATCGGTCAGCCACATCAGGCAGGTCAGCCATATCAGGCAGGTCAGCCCTACAGGCGGTACAGTCGCCCCACTCAGCACAGCCCCCACAGGCATTGCAGACCCACCACAACCCCCCCTACTGGTCCCGTGGCTGCTTTGATGGCACAACTTGATGTGATAGAGGCATATCAATTAAGCATTGAGGGCCTTACCACAGGCCACAATAGGCACGTGAAAGCCATCAGCCGTGCAATCAGGGGTGCAACGAAGACCATGGGCAGGGACAATGTCCGCACAAGGAAGGTGATGAAGGCATGCACAGCATCCCTCACGGGGTTTGGGCAGAGGGTAAGGGAGCTACGCAAGGATCTCTCTGCATTTGCAGAACAAAAGAGGGAAACATATAAAATCCTCCGGTAGCAAATCTCCAAATGCATGCCTCCATCCCATCTACCTCCACCACCCCGACCGAGGAATCTCAACAGCGAAACCAATGGTGGAGGTCATAGTGCCAGCTGCTACAATGCTCTCCCGAATCCGGTCCACATGGGAAGCAGCCAAGCCCCCAGTGAATGGACGTTGCACTGGGTGGCTGAAGGGCCAACACATGGACACATTTTTGGGTGGGCGAGGGGGACAATCATGATTGTGTACTTGTGTTCTTTATTCAAAATATGCAGGTCGTGTTCTGGCACAGGTCACTGTATTAAATAACATTATTGATTAGTGCCTGTCAGGCCAGCCTCCCCTCCCTCACCCCAACCCTATGTGTATCAGCCCTGGCTCCAGCCACATGGTCATCGTCATCCCCTGGGGGTTGCCTGCCTGTGTCAGGGGTAGGGGCACATTCTGCCTGAGGCAAAAATTGTGCAGAATTGCACATGTCAAGACGATTTTCCCAACTTTGTCTGGGGCATACATGAGGGACCCTCCCTTGCTATCTAGGCTCCAGAATCGTGCCTTCAAAATTCCAAAAGTATGTTTGATGCAGATGCATGTCTGGGTATGGGCATGGTGGTTTGCATGGTTATGTGGTGTTCTTGGGTCATACACAGGGGTCATCAGCCAGGTGAGCTGTGGCTTTCCTGAGCCACCTGCATGGGATGAGATGACAACATCAGCCATTTGTACTATGCATGGGTCTGAAAATTCAGAATATTTAGCCATTATGCACTGTGGGCATTCCTATGAGCCTCAGGGCATGTAATGTGAATGTTTGATGGGTGTACGTCCTTCCTATGTCATACCATGTATTATTTATCCTGTACATGCACCCTGTGTTGGTGTGGTGGCTTTCTTGTGGTGGCTGATGGTTGACTGCACATGGGATGGCTGTTGTGTCACGTGTGGACACAGCACTGCAGGTAAGGGGTGCATGGGCCACGTTTACTCATTATGAATAGGCATGAACTCAGATGCTTGACTTATAATAGGCTGTAGTAATATTGCCTTCAATTATTCTGCAAGGGACACTGGGAGCCTGTTCCCCCGGCTTCCACCTGCAAAAGTCCTTGGATATGATTGGGCCTGTGGTGCATGGAGTCCCACAGGATTGGGCTACTGTTATGACTGGCTGATTAGAGGAAGTAGGCATTTGTCTTTGGATGTGCCTGTATCACTAGATAATGATAAATGTTCATTACAACAACAATTTCATTTAACAGTTGATACTTGTTTTAATGCACTAATGGGATACTCTCTGTGTGATGTTGATGTACATGTTTACTCCTCATTATTCATTTCACACAGTGCTTTAGAAAATAGGGAATGGGATCCTCTCACTTTGGATTCCTATTTGGAGCCCTGGGTGGACTCTCTGTTTGGTGAAGGGGTGTGTAGCTCCACTGCAGCACATTCAAGGTGCATTCTGGTCATTGTGGTCTGATGTGTTGTGTTTGCAGCGATGTGTGTCAATAAAAATGTGTGGGTCCAGGTGTGGTGGCTGTGTGCATACATGCTTGAATGACCCATGTGAATGGTCAATGTGCTGCAGAGGTGTTGACAGTGCCTCCAACCGGAAGGCAATGCTTCCTGTGGCTATACCCTCTATTTTTACTTAAACTTGCATTTCTAGCAGGGTTTGCACTCACTAAGTATTCAGGTTCGTTGTCCCCTGTGCCTCTCTATGTAGTTTGACCGTGTGCTGTTGCATGGTACCATGGAGTTCTGGATGGATCCAGGGTAGTGGGCACAGCAGTGGCTGATGATTAGCTCAGTCCCACAAATTATCTGCATATTCATTAAGTGGTAGTGCTTGCGGTTCCGGAAGACTGCCTCATGGGCCTGGGGCACAACCAATACAATACGGTTGCAGTCGATGTCCACAATGATGTTGGCACTTGCTTTGAGTTCATTCACCTGCGTCTGGGTGGTGGCATGTGCCATGTGCAGGTTGACATGGTGCAGCAGGGTAACCAGCACCTAGCCCAGGACTGCACCGAATGTTGACTGGGCAATGCCAGGTATAGAGGCCATAGAGTGCTGGAAGGTGACCGTCCTCAGGAACTGCAGGACTGCCATCAGCTTTACCAATGGTGGCACTGCTGTGCCGATGGCAATTCTGCACTGAATGTCATTTTCTATTGTGGCCAGCAGCTCAGTGATGGTCACCCGATCCAGCCGGTACTCAGTTACTATATGGGTGTCACTGTGGGCCCAGAGTGATAGCCTGACCCTGGGGATGGGTGCACACCTTCTAGGACTGGTCTCCTCCTCCTCATCCTCATTCCTCCCCACCAGCCCCCTGTGCTCCCTGTGCCCTAGCCTGATTGTCCAGCATCTGTAGCTCCAGGTGCAGGATGTGAAACTGCATGCCAAAGCTCCCAGTAGAGAATGGCAACGTGTTGTTAGAAAGTATGTTTGGGACCTTGGTGGGCCTTATGTTGCCCTCTGGTATGCATTGTATGCACACGTGGATTTATTCCTGGCACCTGCGTTAATTTACCTCCAGTTGGAGGCTGGGACTAATTACAGCTGCATTATTGCCGGTTTTCGGGCGGTAAAACCTCTGGAAAAGGAGTTGTGATAGGTCTGTAATCACGCTCTGTAATAACGCTGGCAGTGATACTGTCGGCTGTATTAACACTGGTCCCTTTTGAGTCTGGTGCTTATTATGCAGGGTCATAATCGGGCTGAGCGATATTCCAGGCGATAATACCATTAAAACTGCATTTAAGGGCTACCGCCCAATTACTGGTGACACCCTTAAAATAAGTGTACTTGGGCGTGGCTTGGAGCGCCAGCGATGTGGCTGCTCCCCTGAGGCCCGCCGTGCGGAGCCCGCCGCTTCTGGGCCCCTAATGCGGCTTCACACCTCGGTACTGGAGCCCAGCTGATCCCAAGGACGTCGGAGGACCTGGGGCCCATGCAGGCTGAAGCTGGGCCCGTGACGCCCGACGGGGACGGAGATATCCGCTCCGGCCCCCCGGGCCTTCCTTAGCGACGACTTCCCAAGATGGCGGCCGTGCTCGTCTCTCGGCCCGGGAGGGCGGGGAGTGCTTCCTGAGGCCGCATCCAGACGCGGCTCAGCTCTTTGAGCGCCCGGGCGGAGCGACACCAGACCCCCGGACTTCTCCTTCGGTGGCCCCCGCTTCCCGCACTGCCGATCTGGACCTGCACGCGACCGCCTGACGAGGGAAGGCGCGGACGGCGCCCATCAGGTAGGGGCCGCTGGGGGTGAGGACCCGGGCCACACGGGAGGGGCCCTCCGGACCTGCCGTGGCGCCTGGGGTGGGGGCCACGCCATCACTACCCCCCCTCCTTTGCCCTCCGGCGGGCTCCTGCCTCCGCCCCTCGCTGCCCAGGACTCGGAGCTCCGGACACCATACGCCGCACTCCTGGGGCGCCCCGGCCCATATCATCATCTGGGGCCGCCGCTCAGGCCCGTGACCTGGAGGTCCCCTCCCACTACCATCCCCACCAGGGAATCCAAGCCTGGGTCCAGGGAGGAGGAGCGGTCCAGGCCGGGCCACGGTGAGTGACCCACAGCTACGAGCTCGGAGAAGAGCCTGATCAGCGCTGCCCGCATTTCCATCCCGGGCTACCCCTGGCCCCCCTTTGGCCTCAGAAGCGACCCGACGGCGTGTCTCCTGGGGCGCCCCGGCCCATTGCATCACCCGCTCTGCTCTCTCTGGTCTAGTCCTTAAGTGGGCGCACATCAGTCCACCTGCCCACTGGGACTTACGCCCCACACATTTGCCTACCACCAAGATTTGGAGAGCTCACCTCTTTATCTGAAGCCACTGTGCACCGGCCTAGCTTGGAATCAGCATTCCCTTTCCTCAGTCAGAAGCCTTGACGCTCATCCACAAGGGGGGCCTTCCAATCCATCTCCCCACCCACGATTCGCCAACATGTCGAGACAGTCGAAAGCTATTAAAAACGTGGACATTGCTACCATGCTCACCGCTCCTGACAGGGGAAAAAAACCGGACTCAGTTACTCCCACCCCAATGATCTCCCAGGAAGGGGGTGACACCCCAGCTACCAGAGGTGATCTACTGGCGTTTATGGCAGACATTAAAGCCGAGTTTCGGTCCTGCATGTCGGAACTCACCTCCAAATTGGAACAAACGGACCACAGGGTGACCGAGGTGGAGCAAAGACTGAGTGAGATCGAGGACCGCTCCCAAGACCAAACAGCTGCCATGGGAGATATTCAGCAAACAGTGAGAGCCCTCCAAGACAGGTGCGAGATCCTCGAATACAAACAAGAGGACCTGGAAAACAGAGCTCGTCGGAATAACCTCCGAATCCGGGGAGTTCCGTCCTCAGTCCCCGACCAAAATCTTGCAGGCTACATAGGAGACCTCTTCCAAATCCTCCTCCCACATCTAGATAAATCCCAACTGCTGCTGGATCGGACTCACAGACTGCGTCCGCGTCGGGGAGTAGATTCCGACCAGCCCCCGGATGTCATAACAAGAGTTCACTATTTCTCCACAAAAGAAGCTATCTCTGCTATCAGTCGGTCCGGAGATGATCTCTCCTTTCAAGGTCACCCTCTTCAAATTTATCAGGATCTCTCCCTCTCAACCCTTCAGAAGAGAAGGGCTCTCCGACCTTTAACCCTCTTCCTCCAAGAGCGGAAAGTCAAATACAGATGGCTCTTCCCCACAGCGCTGCAATTTTCTTATAATGGCTCCCTCCGGAGAATATCCCATTTGGATGATGCCGCTAAAATCATGCAGACATCCTCCGCCCCGGAGGGAACTATCGCCCCAGACTTGGAAGCCTCGGGGAGCCCTACGTCGGCCCTCCCTCCCCAACCCGGGCGTCCTCCATGGTCCAAGGCCTCCCGAAACAGGAGAAGATAACCCGAGCGGCCATAGATGTCCTCCGCTCCTCCGGCGTCCCGGACGCCCAACGCTCTTTTAGCTAAATTCAGAAACAGTAACTCCGGCCCAACACAGTCCTACGTTCGCCCGGCGCGGCGGGCTTCCTTCACGGCCTATGCCCCCCTCCAAGGTCCGTTTCATTTTAGAGTCCTTGGATGCAAATGTTACTTTGCCAGTCACAATTGGCCCTGTTGGCCTGGGGTGGGGTTACACCCACAATGTTTCCCACCCCTCTAGTTAAAAAGTTGGCCTCCCGTTGGGGGCCCCTGTTAAAATTGCAAGTGCGGTACAGACCACTTCTACACCCTCTTCACGATGGCAGCTAATGGACAACCTGGAGTCCCCCCTCCATACCCCAAGCAAGGGATCTCTAGCTCCCCGATCCCGGAACACCAGACGCTGAGATGCCTTTCCTGGAATGTTAACGGACTCAACTCTCCCCCCAAGCGCAAATCGATTCTCCAGAAGCTACAAGATGAGGAGGCCGGTGTGGTGTTCCTTCAAGAGACTCATCTCCTCCCGGCAGACTTTGGCCGGCTCCGTTCTAGCATGTATCCACGCCAGTTCTTCGCCTCAGGGAACTCCAAAAGGGGGGGCACAGCAATTTTGTTTCGGAAGGACCTGCGCCCCCAGATTTTGGACTCCATGATGTGCCCGGAGGGCCGCTTCGTGGCCATCAAGTGCCTCCTGCTGGGGGACCTCTATACCTTGGTATCGGCATATGCACCCAACTCGGGACAGGCAACTTTCTATGATTCCCTGGGCTCCTCCCTCTTAAGTTTTGCGGAAGGTCAGACAATAATCGGAGGGGACTTCAATGGGGTTCCAGACCCCACTAAGGACAAATCCAACCCCCCTGCCCTTGGCGAGTTCGGTCAGGCCCTCAGTCTGCTGCGGCTCTTCAGAACCCTGGAGGTGGTGGACACATGGCGGGTGCTTCACCCCACCGAGAAAGACTACTCTTTCTTCTCGGGCGTTCACAGAACTTATTCCAGAATCGACCTCCTTCTATCTTCTCCCCAAACTCTCGCCCTCGCTAATGAGGTGTCGATAGGCCAGCGAATTTTGTCGGACCATGCTCCGATAATAATGGAACTAAGCATTCAGAACACCCACGCCAAGGCGGCACGCAGATGGGCGCTCTATGACCCAATCCTCAATGATATGTCAATCAGAGACAATATAACCACCACCATCAAGAACTTCTTTGAGGAGAACCCAGCCGCAGACACCTCCCTAGCCAATAACTGGGATACAATGAAGGCTGTAGTTAGGGGATCCTTGATAGCTCAAGGCGTAGCTTACCATCGAAACCGGAAACAAGTCCGGCTATCCCTGGAAGAGGGCTTGCGAGCAGCTGAGGAAGCCCAGAAAAAGAGGGGCTGGTCTCCTAAGATACAGAGAGCGCTTCGCTCGGCCAGGAAGAAACTGGAGGCCCACTATGCAGAACACACTGCGCAACTTTTGGCGAAGACCAAACAATTCTACTATGCTAAAAGTAACAAGGCCAACAAATTGCTGGTGGCCAAGCTGGCTAAAACAAGACGGACCAACACGATCATAGGGCTCCGGGACCCACAGGGGGTGATACATCACTCCGAACAGACGAAACTACAACTAGCCTCGGACCACTTAACCCAGGTCATGACAGCACCCCCCCGAGATCGGTCGAAGCAGGAGGCATACCTGCGGAACGCAGCCCTAACGCGTCTCCCGGACTCCACACGAGAGCAGTTGGAAGCCCCAATAACAGATGAAGAAGTTGACGGAGCCATCAAGGCCCTCAAATCGCGGGCCCCGGGCCCAGACGGATTCTCCCCGAGGTTCTATAAGATATTTAAGCTCCAGCTTATCCCCCACATGGTGGCCCTTTTCAACTCCTTCCAGGTCTCGGGATCTGTAACCCCCACAATGCAAGAGTCGGTGACGGTCCTCCTTCCTAAGCCGGGGAAAGACCCGAGAGATCCGGCGTCATACAGACCCATCGCCTTATTGAACATCGACGCCAACTTGTACTCGAAGATTTTGGCTAACCGCCTGGCACTTATCCTCCCGGAAATAATCCACCCTGACCAAACAGGCTTCATCCTTCACCGAGCAGCAGGGGACAACATTCGGCGGACCCTGAACCTAGTGAACATCGCCCACCGCGACTCCCAGGGCCTTGCCTTAATGGCCCTGGACGCAACCAAAGCTTTTGACAGAGTCGATTGGTCCTACTTGGAATGCACCCTGGAAGCATTTGGGTTCGGCCCCACAGCCCGAGCCATGATCCTGGCGAACTACAAGCAGCCTAAAACTATCCTCAGGATCAATGGCGCCCACTCAGCCCCGATACCTCTGTCTTGTGGGACAAGGCAGGGCTGCCCGCTGTCACCCCTACTCTTCGCCCTCACAATGGAGCCCTTCGCCCAGAAGATCAGGCGGAATGAATCCATTAAGGGACTTCAGGTGGGCCCGTCCCACCACAAAATCGCTCTTTACGCGGACGATGTACTATTGACACTCACGGAAGCCAGTACCTCAGCGAAACACGCCCTGGCCGAAATAAAGGAATTGGGGGAGGTCACCGGCTTTACTGTCAACTTCGCCAAATCAGTGGCCCTAGGAATCGGCCTCCGCCCAGAGGAAAAGGAGGCGTTAACGGGTCTGTGCCCGATTGAATGGCGGGACCACTCGATCCCCTATCTAGGAGTTTTCATCCCAGCAAACCCAAAGGAGACCTATCAAGCGAACTTTCCCAAACTGATCAAGGAGCTGGAGGGAGACCTGAAGCGTTGGACCACGCAGGAGATCTCACTAATGGGCCGGATCACAGCTGTCAAAATGAACTTGCTCCCTAGGTTTCTCTATGCCTGCTCATCCCTATCGGTGCCCTTCCCGACCCGGATCCTTCACGACCTACAGAGGAAGATATCGAAATTCATATGGAAAGGCAAAAAGGCCAGGATCCCCCACAAGACCCTGATTGGTAACGCCAGGCTGGGAGGCCTGGGGGTCCCGGACCTGCAGGCCTATAGGGCAGCGGCGCAACTGTCACACCTACACGCCTGGCAGTCGAGCACAGCCCGCCCCAGATGGGTGGAACTGGAGCAAGCCCAGCTCCCGCTCCCCCTCCGGTTCCTCCCTCACATCCAACCCCCTCTCAGGGCGCGCTGGAAGGACATCCTACTGACAACAAAGCAGACCCTAAGCTCCTGGGATTGGGCTCTAAAGCAGAAGGGAATCCCGAGGGGCCGAGGCCCCCTTTCACCGATCTTTCACAATCCCGACTTCTCCCCGGGATCTCTCCCCCGCAACTTCCAGAATTGGATAGACGGGGGCCTTGAAACCCTGGGGCAGATGTACTCCGAAGGCGGACCCCGGACCTTCGAACAGTGCAAGGAAACTTTTCGGCTTCAAGAGAGGGACAGGTTCACATACTGCCAGCTCCGCCACTGGTGTTCACACCCCCAGACCCTCCAGGCGGCAACCCGCCCCCCGACTCCACTGGAGCTAACCCTCGCGGATCTGCCGGCTAGAGGAAGAACTTCAGCCATATATAGATGCTTCTCGGGGGACTTTCTGGCGGCAAAAACTCGATCTATGGCTCAGTGGGAGGCGGACCTAGGCCATCCGTTCGATGACCAAACCTGGGTAGACATATGGTCCCGCACCCACTCCTCCTCCACCTGCGTCACCAACAAAGAATGTGCATATAAACTTACCTTGCGCTGGTATTACCCCCCTCTCAGACTCCACCACATGAATCCGCAAATGGACCCCGCCTGCTGGAGAGGCTGCAGTCAACCAGGCTCTTACTTCCACATGTGGTGGACATGCCCCAAGATCCAGCAATTCTGGACCAGGTGTCTCTCAGTCATCGAGCAAGTCACCGGCTCCGCCCTCCCACTGGACCCTGAGACAGTCCTACTGGGGATCCCGGTCCCCGGAATCTACCCCCGCTCCGGCAACAGGGCTAAGCTCCTCACACAATGCCTCTTGGCGGGCAAGACAGTTCTGGCCCGTTTCTGGAAGTCGCAAGACGGCCCTTGCCTGGCCCACTGGTGGGGAAAATTGTGGGACATTTTAATAGCGGAAAAGGTCACCGCTGCGAGAGCGGGGACTCTGCACCGCTTCCAGAATGTATGGGCTCCAGTGCTGGACTATGATCAGCGATTTCCTGCAATGACGTTCAAGCCAATCAACGCCCGTTGGGCCCTGGGGGACCTGGAGAGTACACACCAGGCGGGGGTGATAGACTGAATCTCTGGCCCGGGAAAACCGGAATGATGGGGGAAAGGGACACAAAGCCAGAATCTTTTCTTTGCAATGTTATACTGCCACCCGATACTGTTTGTAACCTATACTGCCTTGCTATAAATAAACACATTTAAAAAAAAAAAAAAATAAATAAGTGTACTTATCATACATGTAAACATATTTTCGAAGTGTGAACAAAACCATATACCCGCTGGGGCAAAAAGTAGTTTCCATGGAACCAATCATGTCACATTCATGATCAGTGGATTTCAGGAACGTTTAGCATGAGCAGAACATACAACACTGTTTTATTACAGAACATTACCGACCCTGAACAAAGACTTTCAGAGAGTTTTCAGCTGTCTATAAAGAAGACAATTAGAAAATGCTCTATGATCCAATTGTAATAATGGTCCATGCCAATGAAATAAAGGATGGACTACAGTACGTGGGATATTGTGTTCTTACATTGTATTTCCACTTGAGTCACAAGTAATAACAAGAGTGTTATTTCAATGCCATGTTGGATGATCAATTGTAAAATGAAAACAGACGAAAAACATGTGGATGACATGTATGAATGCAATCTGTTTAAAATGTGTAAAAAGGTTGGTAACGTCTTCCAAAAGGACTCAGAAAAAACCCAACCTTATTTCATAATGGTGGTCACGAGTTTCCATGTTTCATTGAACTTGCCTTGAGCTTCTAAGTTAAGTATACCATAGAAGTAACTCATTGTTATTTCCAAAGCACACTTTATCATGCTAAACAAGTACATTTACATACAACATACACTGTTTTATTACAGAAAAAGGAAAAAAAACTACTGTTGATTTCAACATGACTTACCAAAATTAGCGTCTTTTCACAAGTAAACCAAAAAAAAAAAAAAAAACGAGAAAAATAATGTAAAAAAAACAATGCAGCAATAACACAGTATGATACAAAGAAAACCTTACTTGAATGTAGTAGAACCTACAACTCACAAAACCTTTAAAACTTAAATAGTGAGGCTTATTTCATGGCCAGCTATAAGTCTTTCCTAAAATGAGGTTGATAACAGCCACTCCAATTTACCCACAAATCTGCCCAGCATCCAAGCCCGCAATTCCCCAGTGCCCTTACAAACAATCAACAGATGATGTAATGAATGGACAGCCATTTCACTACAGAAAGAGCAAGGAGCTACTTTGGCATTGGAACTGTCTCGAGTGGACTGGATCTCTCCTGTACTAATCAGATTCAGCCAAAATCTCAGGAATTCTGCTCTGAAATGTGAGCTTCGGAGTCATGTTAGGTAGTTTGAAATAAAACCCCTTGGTCTATTATAAGGTGATATGGAGCCAAACATACTCGAATCATGCATATGTCTTACGGTTTGTATCCAATCCATTAGTGACATGGCCATCTTAGTACCCACTGGATTTCCCATCAAATCATTCATTGTATGATCACACTGTTTCAACATCATATTAACAAATTTTGCGCAGCCCCACCAAGTTTTTACTTATGCCCACCTTAGTTCAAAGAACACATCTTCATTCAGTGAATCAACCTGGGGTATTACTAGGTACCTGTAGTCAGATCATTTTCCAGTAAATATGCATTTTTAATGATTGCAACCCCAGTTCATATCTCAGGCTGGCCATTGGCAGGCTATTCAGCAATGACAAGACCCTCTTCCTGATCTTACCCTCCAATCGAGATCAATTTAACACCTGAGAGTGGGGCAAAGTGTCCAAAAAAATATGGTAAATATGGAATCACCTTTGTTATATAGTATCTAATTAATGAACACAGTTTAAATGTGCAACATGTCCTGTAGATCTTTCTCATTTGTGCCACCAACAGAATATATATGAATTCCATATCGGACTCCAGGGAAGTCAATGTATGAGTAGGGTGCAATTTAAAACCCAAATATGTGACTTATTTCACCTAGGATACTGTTTGCTCCAAGAGTGACACTTAAAGTTTGGTACAATCTTCTGAGGGCTTTTGCCTGGTTTACTTGTAGAACATTAACCTCGGCATAGACACCAAATGCAGACAATAAGCAGTGTAAACCCACATGGGTATAGTTCGGACTATATCATCCGCTTAGGCTCTCCAGTTTATGGGTTGCAGACCACTCTTAGGACTAGTTAAAGAATGACAAACCAGAGGTTCATCAAGGTCTGCTAAATAGAGTCTTAAAAGGCACAAGGCGATAATACACCTCAGTGGGCACTTCCCCCAACAAATCATCTTGGGCGATTAGTCTTACCCTCAGGTTTGTTTCCTCATGCATGCTGATAAATATAGCTAACACATTTTTTGGGATACCTCAGGAAGCATGGTTTGACCACAGTCTCTCCCTTTTGATGGTGTCTAAGTCCTTAGAGAGATACAACCAGGCCTCATATGATATGGAGCCGCCCTTATTCCCAGAACTCCCAGATACAATCAACATCACCAAACCATTTAGGGAGATGGATAGTCCTCTCCTAAAACCTACCTGCAGTCTTGATAACATGCTTTCCCTCCTTACCCATTCCTCCAAGTCCCTCAAGACCGCAGCAGCAAACATTTTTCCATCCGCATCCAGATTGCCCTTCATTTGCAAATCCGTTTTCTGAATAGTAGCATCTGACTTCCTCCTCAGTGCAATGTGTTCACTTGTTCAATGCAACCAGATATTGTTTCCAATGTTTTGTCTCTAAACCGGTGTCTACCTAAATGTTGGCTAAAATACATGTGTTGGATCAAAAATAAGGTGTGTAAGTGCTCTCATCATCAGTTTTCTATAAAGCAAATAGTGAATGTCGTGCAAAAGTTGATAAAATAATTGATAACTTATTGGGGGTGGATTTGATAGACATGGGGTTGTTGTTTAAGAGGATGACTGAGAAGACTTTGGTGTAGCAAAGATTTAATGTAGGTGCTTATCTGGAATTTATGAACATGTACACCAGTAATATGCAAAAAAATCTGGTTACATTTTTCAAAATTACCAATGTTTCTTTAAAATAAATTCAATGTGTGCCCAATTAACAAGGGCCTCCTTCTTTTCAGCTTGGTTTGTAAAATAAATCTAGTCACGTTCTTGCAATTGCTTCAATAACTGCTTCCGCAGCTTGCTTCTTCATAATCTGTAGCTCATTTTCAATGTGCAAAGCTCTGAATCAAGGTGTTTATTAATTGTACTTTTAAGCAAACTATTCAAGGCATATATAGGACGTCTATGTTAATCCTGAATTCCCATAATGCACCATTGTAGGCCTTCTTGCTCTTTATAAATTTCACATGCAATGTGCTTTCATGGATGGAAAGCTCTAAATACAAGAAATAACAAAGTAAACCATGGGGAACTTAATGATACACCTGCTACTAAACATGATGAAGATCTGCTCTTCAACCTTGACTCTAACATTCCCTCTGTCCTCATCCTCCTCGATCTCTCTTCTGCCTTCGGCACAGTCAACCATACCATCCTGCTCAACTGTCTCCGTGAAAACCTGGGTATCACTGATCACGCTCTGGCCTGGCTGACCTCTTTCCTCTCAGATCGACCCTCCCAGGTCCAACTTGGGTCCTTCCTTTCATCTATCTTCCTCTCTACCTGTGGTGTTCCCCAGGGGTCTAACCTCTCGCCCTGGCTTTTCAACCAATACCTGGCAACTCTCGCTCACGGCATTGCCCATTTCTGCTCAAATTTCCAGTGCTACGCTGACAACACTCAACTCATTTTCAGGCTGCCCGCTGCCACCTCCTCTCCCTGTCTCATCTCTGATTGCCTAACTGCCATTCAAGATTGGTGTTCCACCAATGATTTTTGTCTGAATGCCAGCAAGACGGAGATCCTACTCATTGGCAAACCTTCACCATCCTTTCCCCTCACTCTCTGGCCGGCCTGCCTTAGCCCTACACCTACCCCCACCTGCGAGGCTAAGAACCTCGGGGTCATCTTTGACACCACCCTTTCCTTCTCCGCCCACATCTCTGAGGTCTCTAAAAAGTCAAATTTCCGAAAGCACCTACTCAGAGGTACTATGCCTTTCCTCTCCTTCCCCAGAAGCTCATGGTATCCCAAACTCTGGTTCTCTCTAGCTTGGACTATTGTAACAGCCTCTTTCTAAATCTACCTGCCTCTACTCTCCGCCCTCTATAACTAATCCATAACAGGATTACGAGACTTGTCCTTGGCCTCAAGCCCTGGGATCGTATCTCTCCAGCTCTGAAATCTCTCCACTGGCTCCCAGTGGATGCAAGGATCGAATTCAAAACCCTCTGCATTGGCCACAGGCTTTCTGGGGCCTGGGTCCAAAATACCTTCAGCTATCCCTCCGCAAATACCTCCCCTCTCGAGCTCTTCGCTCCTCTACCTCCAACTCCATCAGGGTCAGTCATTTTTCTAAGAAACAAGCTGGGGGTAGATCTCTGTCTTCGGCTGGGGCCTCCCTCTCGAACAGCCTCCGTGCCACTCTAAAACTTGAGGAGAACCATCTCTGGTTCCGGAAGCACCTCAAGACCTTCCTCTTTTCTTCTGTCTTCGCTCCCCCTCGCCCCTGCTGATCTGTTCTCTCTTGGCACTGTGCACCTGGCCACCCTCTGTCCTTCGGGCCTGGGTACCTGCTCACCCTGCCACCCTCCCGCACTGCCTCCGGGCCACCCCTTGCACTGGGGTCTGTATCTGTACCCATACAGCCCCCCCTTTTTCTTCCTGCACTTATCAAACCTACCTTGCCTGCTGCCTTAAAACTAGCACTTGCAAATTGCTGGCTGCATTACCACTGTTTGTTGCCTTTATTATTTATTTATTGTTATTTATCTGTTTCTCCTCTGCTTCACACCTTCCACTTCTCCCTCCTTCCATGCACTTTTCCCCTCCCCCTCTCCCATGCACTTGCGCGTTCTCAATGTCACTGGGCCTAGTAAGATCGCTGTTTTGTTCTCCCCTGTTCCCCTCCCTTGCCTTGTCGCGCTCTGAAACACTTGTGTACGAGCGCGATAGAAATAAAATATCAATCAATCAAGGAATGTGTGAGCACCTATAATGAGAATGAGCATGAAGGTGCAGTGAGCTAAAAAAAGGGGTTGTAGACACTCCGAGTGGGAGAAATTCCAAACAACAGGGTGTTTGACCCATGTTCATTCTCAGAAGAGTGACCCCCACACCCATGTTTAATCTGTATAACCTGGGGGGGTTTCACCATTAATAACCCACAGTAAACCAGACATGGACCCTTGCTCGCTATGTCTTAGAGAGGCTCAGCTTCACCTCACTGAGGAGGCCCAACAAGGTTGAAACACCTGTTTGGGGTTGCTGATGTTACTCTT
The DNA here is from genome assembly GCF_040938575.1 of Ambystoma mexicanum. Taxonomy (NCBI): domain Eukaryota; kingdom Metazoa; phylum Chordata; class Amphibia; order Caudata; family Ambystomatidae; genus Ambystoma; species Ambystoma mexicanum. Next base: position 477,501,015 of record NC_090926.1, read on the forward strand.
GTTCAGAGGAGAATTGCCTGGTATTTCGGTGCTGGACTGCCCTTGTGGGTGGGACCAGACTGATATGCAAATAGTTATAACTCCTCTGTGAAGGCTGCAGTGAGCTAAACTTGGTTGGGAGAAAATCCATATAACAGGGTATTTGACTCATGTTCGTTCTCAGTAGAGTGGCTCCCACACCCTTGTTTAATGTGCTACTAAACATGAGTTGGTGTACCTGACCCTGTCATGGGAAACATTGCTTAAAATGTGGAACCATAAGGCCATATGTTTTCGAAATTCTTACAATTGGTTATCATTTTTCATCCAAACTTCAAAATAATGAACAAACACATTAGGATAAAGAGGTGCACATTTTGCACGTGTTGCAATCCCTGCTGGTTATTGATAAACGTGAAATGTATGGTAAATTATGTCAAGAGATTGCTATACTTGTTAAATGGGATATCATATTGTGCCTCCTTTCTTGTATATATTGGCCTAATCCCAGTCGCTCTACGAAGAAAACCGCATTGCAAAGTTGTGATCCTAGATCGACTTCGCCGCCATTTTAGGTCCGTCCGCCATTTTGATTTCCATTCGAATGTAACTCTGTGTCTAATATGGTGGAACAGTGTTTCCCGCTTGTAACTGAGCCATCCTCTACCTTGTATGAAAGTTAATGTGTAAACTGACCGTTGGCTGAATGTTTGGGTCGAGTAAAGAGACCTTGTCCCATGCCTGACTTGTAGACAGAGGATTGTCTGCGCCAATAAGTCTGATCCACGGACATACATCGGCCAAAATGTAGAACAAATACTGAACGTGGACACTGGCTGAACTGCATTGAAAAGGATATGTGTTAAGGTGTATTGTTAAATCCGAGAATACACTGTTGTCATTGTAATCTGTTTGCCTGTAAACCAAGGATGATCCATGTGCATATTGTCATACAAACCATAAGTGAACTCAGCACAAACTCTAGACCATGGATTATTAGCTTGCAGAGGGGCTGGACATTATTATTGAAAAAGTATAAAATGCACAACTGTTTAGATGTCCAGTACCTCTCACTTCTCACTCCGAAAGGGCTGGCATTCCCTGTGATGTACTGAGGGCCAGATAGCTATCTGTATCTGATTTTGTTTCTTTGTAACTGTACAGTATTAGAATAAAGATCTGTGAATCTTTATAAACCCGTGTTTGGTGTATTTCCTTTTGGGATACTCAGCCTCGATATTTCCTTTTGCTTTTACAGATGGTGTCCGAATAGATTGATGCCATCTCTTTGAAGGTTGACGTGGCTATCGGACCGGGTTTGGACGGTGAAAAAGGTGGCCCCTTTCTTGGATGATACGCGATACCTCAGCAGTACTGCAAGACCCGATCCCTAGACGGTCCGAGACGGCATCTTGACGAGGGTCCATATATATCGAGGCGGGCAGATTTGCCGAAATCACCAACCATGTGAGTCCTTTGAGTTCTTAGTAATCCAATCGGACCTCCTTAGAATTTGATCAGGTGAGTCGTGACATGATTCTTAAGTATCCTGATCATTTGTTTTGTTATATTGCACTTGCAATTTCAATTATTGACCGGGTAACACCAGTATTCTAATATGCCTGGGAAATTGTCTGCATGCTTCAGGGCGTTATTTCGCAGTGACAGACAATCTTTGGAATTTGGCCGACCGGCGCCAATGGAGGGGTCGCGGCATGTACTATGTACTGTAAGCATGGCATTGGTATAGTGTTTAATGATATTTGGCAATGACAAACTAGACATGCTTCCGAACTTCAGTGGCAAATCAATGGTAGTTTTGAAATTCCTCGCATAGAATACTTAGAATCTACATTATTAAAGAAAAAGGCTAGACCTGCAGCATTTGATGTATTACAGAATTGGAAGAAAGAAGCTTTGCAGAAACTTAAAAGTAGGGAAAAACATACGCGCCATCATATTACCAACGCCGAAAAAGCATTGTTATACGATCAAAATAAACAGTCTGAGTCAGTTAGGAATATGGATAGGGCTTTTTTACTTGGTATCCAGAAAATGTATCCTTCTAAAGAATTTCATGTATCTGATGAACTGATTGACAAACTTCTAAATGACCGAAGGCCTGGTTCCACTACGCCACATCCGTATGTTCCTATTCCTGTTGTTTTACCTTTTCCTGCTGTTATTCCACCTACTGTAGTTCCTCCTGCTCTTCCTATCGCTCCTCTTGTTGTTCCTCTTCCTCCAGTTGTTGTTCCTCCTCTTGTTGTTGCTGCTCCACCTACTCCTTCACCTTTGCCTGCTGTTACGAGTTTGGTGGGTTTGCCTGCTGCACCAGTGACAGCACCTCTTTTGCCGAATGTACAAAATGTGCCCACTCTTCCTCTTCCAAGTGGTTATGTACCGCTTGTAGTTGATCGGGGAGCGGAATCGAGGATTGTAACTCGTAATACTGTGTCTTCAGAGAGAAAGCATGAATTGACTGCATGGGCTAGACACTGCATGGAGAAGGGTGAACGAGCTGATGTTTTTGACACTCTCTCTAACTTAGAAAATTTTCCTGAGAAAAACGTTTTTATTGAAGGGTTGGGAGTTCATTTACGTATAATGTGGAACAGATTAGATGATATAGATCTCCCACGAGGGTTGAGGGATCTCAATGTTTTAGCATATTCAAGAGATACTGCGGAGAAAGTGCATGAGCATGTCAAGAGGGTTTTTGAGTATAGAAGGGAGTTGGAAAGGTTACGGTATGAAGATATTGATGGTGATAGTTTGGACGCTATGTTTGTACAGATACGGTTCCTTCCTTGTCGTAAGCCAATAAATGAGGAAACACGAATTTGCACAAAAGATGCGATTAGGTGGATTTCAGATATGTCGATAACTCCCGTAGAAGTATATGACACATATAGTCAGTATACACCAGAAATGCAGATGAAAGTGATACAGGTTATAGTAGAATACCTGCAGGATGAATGTATAAAGAGATTTTTTGTCCTGCAGAATTATTGAATATCTATAAAACAGCTTTTTCGTTTGACACGTCTTCAGCTGCTTTAGCGCTCGATTTAGCTCTGTTGCTCAGTAAGCGTTCGAGTTGCCTACTTCTCAGTTGCCTTTGAGAGAGGTTCCTCTGACATTTGTCCCAAAAGTTGCGATTCCAGCTAATGTCGCAGCAGGTACTCCTGCTAAGGATATCCCTGCACATTATGTGTCGCAGTTTGTTCACGTCCCGTTATTGAGACAGGAAATGAACACCATTAAACAATCTATTCCCGATATTAGGAAGAATCCAGCAGGGTTCTACAAAGAGATAGAGTCTATCTTGCAGTCATCAGTATTTACTTTGAGTGATATTGATTTGTTATTTCCCGTGCTCCTACCTGTTGATTTGTGGAAACAGATTAGGACTGTAGACGATGTACCAGGGTTAGGGGATACATGGGATAATATGGTTAGACTAGATAGAGAGAGGCCAGCTGGTGAGAGACCACCACAGGTAATACTGACTTTGCCTGATAGGATAGTTACGAAGTTAAAAGCTATCATTCCTGAGAAAAGGATTATTTGGGGAAAACTTACTGCTTGTTTCCAAGGGAAATCTGCGGGTACTACCAAATTCTTTAATCGGTTCGAACAAGTGATTTCAGATTTCAGTGGACAAGATTTGAGCACAGAGTCTGGGAAACGACTATTCATGGACATATTTGTGCATGGATTGCTGCCTGACATCCAGTTGCAAATTATGTCTTCAGAGAGCGTTTGGCAAGATAAGTCTCAGTCAGAAGTTTTGCATATGACTCAGTACTATGAGAATCGTGTCAATAACAAAAAAGAAAGAATTGAAAAAAGAAAGGGAGACTTGAAAACAAAAGTTCTATGACAGCAAATTGTTAGACGCCCCAGAGGGGGTAATTCGCAATTTAGGGGTCAGTATGCTCCACAGGGAAATGCGCCATTGGGTCCTGTAAACATAAACCAGTGTGCTTATTGCAGACAAGATGGTCATTGGCGTGCACAATGCCCGATCCTCCAGCAGAGTTTGAATAATGCATTTGGTAACATGGGTAGACGATCCAGAGGCTGCCCTGGGGCAGAGGGTCCTGCTAGAAGTCAGCTTTCACAAGATTCGCAGCAACCTTTTTCTCAGGATAATCAGGCACCGAGTGTGGATAACAGAAACATTTTTGATCATCCTTCTGCTGCTTACCTCTCTGAAGAACTTCCTTTTGATGACATTCTGTTTCCTTAGGATTGCCCGATGCGGGGTTTGGAACCGATGCCTATTCCTGTTAATCAGAAAGGCCCCTACATTGAGATGATAGTGGGAAATAGGAAGCATCAATTCTTGTGTTCCATTGACTACTCACGGGTTCCAACCATTCCACTGTCAGGGCAAACCAATGTTTCTGTAGGGTTTTTTGGCACACCAGCAGTCTGTCCGGTTTCTTCGCCGGTACCGATTACATTGGGTCCATTTACGGACCACTGTCCATTCCTTTTGACTACGAACTGTGGAGAGATTTGTTGGGGATGAATTTGTTGAAAGAATTAAATGTGGCAATTCGTTGTTCTTCTGATGGAGTGTGTTTGACGATTTCACCACAGCAACTTTCTGTCTCTCCATTTTTGACCAGACCTTTGCCGCTTGAATTTAGTGATGTTCCGGAGTTTTTGTGGGCAATTGATGATAATGATGTCGGTGTTTTACAAATTGAACCTGTCAAGATTATTTTGAAACATGGAGTAAAGTTGCCACGTATTCCTCAGTATAAGATCTCGGGCGATGGTGAGCAAGCTTTGAAATGCATAGTCTCTGATTTTGTGCATCGTGGGGTAATCGAGGAAATTGCAGGTAGTTTGTGCAATAGTCCGATTTTGCCCGTCTACAAAAAAGGCGATAATGCAGTTCCTTTTCATTTCATTATTGATTTGCGTGCCATCAATACGATTGTTGCTCCACAATTTCCTATTGTGCCTGATGTGACAACAATATTAACTATGATTCCGGCTTCTGCTACTCACTTTAGTGTTGTGGATTTTAAAAACGCTTTCTTTAGTATTCCTATACACAAAGATAGTAGATATCTGTTCGCGTTCACCTTAGGGGGACGCTCGTTTACCTTCACCCGTGCACCGCAAGGTCACACAGAGAGTCCTAGCATCTACAGTAGGGCTTTGAAAGAGCAGCTCGACACACTTGAGTTGCCTACCACTTGTACAGTGCTTCAGTATGTAGATGATCTACTTTTAGCTGCTGACTCAGAGAGCGCCTGTAAGGAGGGTACTGTGTTGTTGCTTATTCACTTGGCTGAGCATGGACACAAAGCTTCACAAAAAAGATTCAGTATTGTCGACAGAAGGTCGCCTATTTAGGTTATCTACTGTCAAAGGAAGGAAGAAGGTTGACGCCTGAGCGGATAAACATCATTTCTAGCATGTTTGTCCCAAACCCCTACTCTAAATACACTCCCAGCCACAGCTGATCTCGACCTACTGGTCAACACGTACAATGACGCCATGACCAACGCCATTGACACCATCGCCCCTCTAAAGTTGCGAAAAGGTAAACCTAGAGCTCACCTGAATTCTTGGTACACACCTGAACTCAAAATACTGAGAAAAAAGAAATCCAAGTTGGAAACCCTCTGGAAAACATCCCCATCAACTGAAAATAAAACTAATCTCCTGAGTGTCTCCTCCCTTTACAAAAAGGAGGTAATCTGGACCAAGAAGGACACCTATAATGTTAGAATAAGCCAGGCAAGTTCCTGTGCTAAAGAACTCTTCACTATTCTAAAGGAATTAGAAAATCCCAACCCACCTATGGATAATTGCGTGAAAGACAAACCCTGGTGCACTAGTATCCAGAATGCCCTTGACAACAAAATCACAGGGCTCCAAACTAAAATTGAGAACAAACGACACAACTCTCTAGTACTAATCCCTCCTGTCCAAATACACCACCTCCTACTAACACTGGCTTCATATTCAAAAGGGTAACCATACCAGAAGTCCAGAAAATCATAACTTCCTTAAAACCATCAAACTGCAAAGGGGACAGCTGCCCAGCCCATGTCATTAAAGATGCAGATAGAGATATTTCCCCCTTCATCTCTAAACTTATAAATCTATCCTTCTCCACTAATTCAGTACCTAGTAAAAACAATCATGGTGTTCTCCCACTGCTAAAAAAACAATCACTTGACCCGACCATTCCCACCAATTACAGACCCATCACTACAGTTCCTTTTCTGCTAAAATTCCTTGACCGAATTGCCTACCTGCAAATTCAGGATTATCTAGAGACCAACCAACTACTAGGAATACGTCAATCTGGCTTTCAACCTCAACATGGAACAGAAACTGCCCTTGTTGACCTCAAAAGTCATATTGATGATATTAAAAATAAAGGTAATGCTTCCATCCTACTCCTTCTAGACCTCTCAGCGGCCTTCGACCTGGTCGACCATAAAATACTCTATAACCACCTCTCATCTGCAGCGCACTTCTCCTCCTGTGCTGTCATGTGGATTCAATCCTTCCTGGATAACAGAATCATGCATGTTTTTTCATCAACGGCGGCAGCAGACCCCATCCCTATCACCTGTGGTGTCCCACAAGGCTCTTGTGGTTCCCCCACGCTGTACAACATTTTTACAAAGCCACTCTTTGACATATTGGACCATCTGGGTGTCACCTACACCAACTACGCAGATGACACCCAGATACTCCTCACCATGTTAGGGAGTTACAGTGCTGATGTCCTCAGGATAAATGAAATCTTCTCCATCATTCAGGCATGGATGGCCACACATGGCCTCTGCCTAAATGATGAGAAGACTGAGCTTCTCCTTGTCAGATCTCCCAACAATCTGCAGAAAGTCAGCCCCAACTACAACAACATCATCATTGACGGTAACACAATTCCCATTGTCAAAAATTTGAAAACCCTTGGCTTTTATCTTGACGCTAATACTAACCTTCCCAAACAAGTCAATATGACTGCCTCGGCCACTGCCTACACTGGGAAATTGATCAGGGCTTGCAGACCTTTTCTATCAACCAATAGCTGTCTCACGCTGGCTAGGGCTCTCATACAGTCCAAACTGGACTATGGAAAACAGCCTCTACCTAGGTGCCAACCAATCCGTAATCAACAAACTACAGGTACTCCAAAATAACGTGCTACGAGCAGCACTAAACATCCCCAGGTGAGAACACATCTCCACCTCTGGAATATCCTGTAAATGGCTCTCTATACAACAAAAAATTGACCCAAAAACTATATGCCTCACCTACAAAGCCTTAAACCACCTATCCCCACCTTATCTCATCAACAAATTCACCTTAAAATCGGCTACTAGGGTTACCAGATTGGCCAACACGCTATGCCTCACAGTGTACTTTAAAAAGAGCTGGAGGTTCTAGCTTCACGGTCCTGGCCTCTCAACTGTGGAATACCTTACCACTTAACATTAAATCAACCAAATCATTTCAACCCTTCAGGAAACAAGTCATTGGCTGGTTACTGGAGAAATATTAACTCTACCATTTCCTTCTCTTACACCTGACAACACTGCCCCACTCTAACTATAACAATGCAAACTGCATATACTGTACATATGGCACAAATATATAACTGCTAATTATATATATATATTGTTTTTGTAACTTGTCTAAAATTGCATAAATGTACAACCGTATAATATATGCATATTGTTTTTGTAACCTGCCAAAAAGCGCCCTCTTACCTCTGGGTCTGGAGCGCTATATAAATAAAACAAACAAACAAACAAACAAATACACAGAAGGAAGTCGGAGCCTTGATAGGAATGGCTTCTTACTGTAGGCAGTGGATCCCCAATTTCTCGTTAACGATTAAACCAATGTTGGCTTTAACGAAGACGGGAATTTCTTCGCCATTACCGTGGAACTTGGAACGCCAGCACGTGTTTGATTTGCTCAAGACTGCATTGTGTTCGGCACCAGTTTTGGGCACACCAAATTATGAAAGGCCTTTGTGTTGTATGTGCATGAACGTGATGTATGTGCTTTGGCTGTATTAACGCAGGAACATGGAGGGAAGAATAGGCTGTGCGGCTACTTTTCTTCCGCTCTTGATCCTGTTGCATGCACTTTGCCAAGATGCTTGAGAGATGTCGCTGCTGCTGCTGCGTCCGTAAAACAGAGCAAGGGAATGGTCCTAGGCCATGCTTTAACCCTGATGGTACCTCACTCTGTAGATGTTCTATTAAACAGAACACAAACGCAACATCTCACCTCCGCACGACTAACGAGATACAAATTGATCTTGTTTGCACCACACATTAAAATTCAAAGATGTTGTGTCCTCAATCCGGCTGAACTTTTACCTATCCCGCAAGGTACTGCTTGCAGTGACGAAGAGTCACATGACTGCCTTTACACCACAGAGCAAGAGACAAAAGGCAGAATCGATCTAAAAGATATTCCTTTGAACAATCTGAAAGGAAAGTTGTTTTGTGATGGCTCCTGTTTCAAACTCCCAGATGGTACATCCACGGCTGCTTATGCAACCATCACATTAAGCACGGTTGTGGAAACCAAAAGAATCACGCACAACTCAGCGCAGGCCGCAGAGATTATAGCTTTGACTCAAGCTTGTGAACTTTCCGAAGGGCTTATCGTAAATATATATACTGACAGTCAGTATGCTTTTGGGGTGGTTCACAACTTCGGCAGACTTTGGGAAGAACAAAGTTTCTTGAGCTCACATGGCACTAAAATCCAGTATGGCTCCATTATAGTATGGTTACTCTCAGCACTTGCACTCTCCACTCAGTTAGCAATTATGAAATACGCAGCGCATCAGAAAACCATAGATAATGTGGGAAAAGGGAATGCTTTTGCTGACCAGATAGCCAAACAGACTGCCACTGATCTCTCTTCAGAAATGTATACTTCAAGGGAAGCCAAAAATGCCTGTACTTTGGATGAGGGTATTGAATCTGTGAAAGATATTCAAGCTGATTCCACTTTAGAGGAATCTAAGAAATGGACTGAGGGTTTGGCAAAATTGGATGATGACGGGTGTTGGGTGGACAAGGTGGAAGGGAAATGGTTGCTGCCAGATGCGTATATCACAATGATGGTCGCTATGGCTCATGGTCCCACCCATATCTGTGCATGAAAAGTTACCAAAATGTTGCAAAATGTCTGGGTGAACGATAAAATCTCCAAAGTATCTGAGCGCTCTGTCCAAGGTTGTATGATCTGTTTGCAGCATAATGTGGGAAAAGGCACATAGATTCCTAGGGGTAGCTTTGGTCCACCTTCTGTCCCCTTTGAGATAATACATTTTGATTTTATTGAAATGGAGCACTGCAACAACTACAAATAGCTATTGGTGGTTGTCTGCGCTTTTAGTAATTGGGTTGAAGCCTTTCCCGTCAAAGATGCCACAGCCATGACAATGGCGAAGACCATGCTGAAGGAATATTTTCCTAGGTTTGGTCTGCCAAGAGTTATCTGGTCGCTGCTGTAATTCTGCAAATATGCGCGGGATTACAGATCGATAAACGGTTCCATTCGGCTAGGCACGCTCAGAGGGCTGGTTTAGTAGAAAGACACAATGGCATCATCAAGAACAAGCTTGCTAAGACGTGTGCCGGCACCAAACTGAAATGGCCGGACGCTTTACCGATCGTGTTATTGTCTATGAGAACGACCCTCAAACTAAGACTGGGCTCTTTCCATTTGAGGTGGTAATGTGTAGGCCAGCTAACATTTGGGGCTTACCTAAGCCCAGATCTTTGCGTGACATTGAACATGTTCTTTCCGACTACTGTGGCCAGTTAACAAAAAATCTGTGTTTGATTTATCAACAGGTGCGAGAAGCCCTCCCTGCAAAGTACAAGGGCCCAAGTCACAGCATCCGACCTGGGGAGTGGGTGCTCGTTAAAGCATTCGAAAGAGCATCCTGCCTCGCACCTCGTTGGCGGGGCCCACACCAAGTTCTCCTGGTCACACAGACCGCTGTGCGAGTGGAGGGGCGGAAGCACTGGATCCACGCATCCCACATCAAGAGGATTCCCTTCCCTTTGCCACATGATACAGAAGACACAGACTTTCCTACCTGCTCTGTAACCAACGATCACGAAGCATCAAACAGCATCGAGAGTGCGTTGGAGATTCTCCATGAGCCTGTGGGGCCTGGGGAAACAGCCGCTTTTTCTACACACTCTCCAACAGTTCCTTTTGTAAATTCTGTTTCTCTCAAATCACTGCTTCCATCAGGAAGTAACGACACGTTGTTTGCAGATCACTCAGTACCAGGGATCACGAGGTACGATCTGCGTCCAAGGAGGTAAACTTATGGCATGGTTCGCTGTGCCATCACAGAAAAATCATTGGAGTGCTTGTCTTTTTGGCCCGTTCTTTTGCACGTAAGGGAATTCTGTTGGCTAGGGTTTGGGAAAGGACTAAGAAAACACTTGATCTGGAGATCGGCAGCAAACTGACTTTGGCGTATTAGTTTGAAGAAACAATGCCTGCAACCGCTCCCACTCGTACGGAACAGAGAAGAGACTGTGTGACCGACTGTAATAATGAACAATCGAACACGTGGGACCTGAAAACATATTGTTGTCTTTTGATTATGTTAACAGGTTTCACAATAGTAATTGCCTTATGATTTTGGTATCTAGAGGAAGTACATCCGATTGAAATTCTGTTACAAACTGAAAATGTACCTACTGTTTCTACACCTTTCGTGCATCCGCACACTCTATCTCCTAGAGACTCTCAGCACAGACAGAGTTACCATAAGAATACTTTATTACTCATCATGAATGCCACACGTGCCATTTTTAACAAATTTCAATTGTTGGGTGTGCTCGCATTTACCGCAACATGTGGATAAGGGGCTGGGTTGGTATATTCATCCTTTACCTTTGACTACTGCATGCTATGCTTCTTTAAGGGCACTATTCTTTGGCCGATGGAACGATAGCACCTCGGGGAATGACTTTGAGAAATGTGTTCTAACGCCCGTGGGATGCTCACTCTTTGCGAATAGGAGCAAGCTTAATGTTGCTTCTATTAGGCCTTCTGATAGACTGTCCCGTCCTTTTCAATCTTTAATCTCTTTCAAGATGGCTCTCATAGGCAATAGGGATGCCAAGCCACCTACTTATACTGTTAACCACAGCCCCGATTCAGTTTCTTTCTGCATACAGAGGAATGGTACTCAGTCAATGGGTGATTTCAAGGGTTGTGCTAACATTGCGAACTTGACTAGTGAGGACAGACCTTTGTATGTAGGTGAACATGTCTACTTTGTTTGCGGTAATGTAGCTTTTCCATGGTTATCCAGGGATAGGCAGGGAACCTGTTATTTAGGGATTCTGTTACCCGGGTTATTCATTGCTAGTACTGTAGAAATCTCTAAGGCTCGTCCAAGGCGGGACGAGAAGGGCGATACTTCAGCACAAGTTCTGGGGGACGTAGCTAAATCCTTCATACCATTTTGGGGGCAAATATTGAATTCTGAGGATATCAGAAGACTAGCGAAAGCACTGGAGAGGACCATCAACCGGACCACTGACATACTCTATAACATGACTTTAGAACAAACAGTGATAAGGTTAGTAGCACTTCAGAACCGGATGGCGTTAGACGTCATCCTGGCTGAGTGTGGTGGGGTATGTAAATTAGTGTGGTCCGCTTGTTGCGTTTTCGTGCCAGATTCCTCCCCAACTATCTTTAAGGCAATACAAAATCTGCACATTCTTAGTTCAGAAGTGCATGTTCCCGAGGGAAACTCGGATCTTAGCGCTTGGTTCTGGGACTTCTTGCGATCTTGGGGATGGAAGCTACTTTCGGTCTTGCTGATCATTTTAGGTATTTTGTTGTTTTTCTGTTCTTGTATATAATGCCTTCCTGGTATATGTTCGATGTTAGGAGGATGTTGTGCACAAGCGAAGGGTACATTAGGACACAAGGTATGCACCCCTGAGAAAATGACAAAGGAATTTGTGATGAAAGAAATCTCAGTATCTGACCTCATGGCGATTGATATCTCTGCTAGTGATTCAGGATGTACGGACATTGAGACGTGGAGTTACTCGTAAAGTGACTAGAAGTAGTTTAGCGCTTGGTTTAGGCCAAAAGGGTTTGTTAAACGGGATATCATAGTGTGCCTCCTTTTTTGTATATATTGGGCTAAGCCCAGTCGCTCTGCGAAGAAAACCGCGTTGCAAAGTTGTGATCCTAGATCGACTTTTGTCGCCATTTTAGGTCCGTCCGCCATTTTGATTTCCATTCCAATGTAACTCTGTGTCTAAAATGGTGAACAGTGTTTCCCGCTTGTAAATGAGCCGTCCTGAACCTTGTATGAAAGTTAATGTGTAAACTGTCCATTGGCCGAATGTTTGGGTCGAGTAAAGAGACCTTGTCCCATGCCTGACTTGTAGACAGAGGATTGTTTGCGCCAATAAGTCTGATCCATGGACATACATCGACCACAATGTAGAACAAATACTGAAGGTGTACACTGGCTGAGCTGCATTGTAAAGGATATGTGTTAAGGTTTAGTGTTAAATACGAGAATATACTGTTGCCATTGTAACCTGTTTGCCTGTAAACCGAGGATGATCCATGTGCATATTGTCATACAAACCATAAGTGAACTCGGCACAAACTCTAGACCATGGATTATTAACTTGCAGAGGGGCTGGACATTATTATCGAAAAAGTATAAAAGGCACAACTGTTTAGACGTCCAGTACCTCTCACTTCTCACACCGAAAGGGCTGGTATTTGCTGTGATGTACTGAGGGCCAGATAGCTATCTGTGTCTGATTTTGTTTCTTTGTAACTGTACAGTATTAGAATAAAGATCTGTGAATCTTTATAAACCTGTGCTCATTGTATTTCCTTTTGGGGTACTCAGCCTCTATATTTCCTTTTGCTTTTACATACTGTGCTAGTCATTGCTCATGTGGTCTAAGAGACCAGAGGCTTTTCCGGAGGGTGGCATATTGTGCCCCTACCACGGCTACCTATGCGTTGGACTGCAAGCAAATAGGCAGGGGAACTCTAAAGAGGGGAAAAGGTAAGAACACATGAATGACTTGTACAGGTAAAACAATAATGCCATATAGATATGGAGTTTGTGAATGTCTGAATGCCTGTATAGTGGTGGTGCAGAAATGGTTTCACTGGAGGGCTGGATGTGCCACACAAGTCTGATACAGTGGGCCACATTGTCCATTAGATTACCGGGTGGTAGGGGCATTGGTGCGTGAATATGAGTAAAAGAAAAGTAAACGTGGGTTTTGAGGTGCGCTTTGCATTTATTCCTTTATTTTATAACTGTAACCTTTTTGATGCATTGCCTTGTAAAGGCATTACCACTTTGATTAATTTGTTTTAAGTGACTAAAATTGTGTGTTTCAAAATAGAAGTAAAACTGCTATTATCAGGATGCAAAGAAAACAAGTGGACCACAAAGGATTGACACTCATGACCAGGGCTGTCAGAAGATGTGGTGAGGCCCGGGGCAAAACATTTGGTGAGGCCCCCTTACAGTTTTTTGCACTCGGCCAGCGGCGGCATATCCGCACACAGTAGACTTGAGAAATCTACCCTTGAGTTTGTGTGCAGGATCCCAAATATGGTTTATTACTACTTTCTCTACTGAAGAAAGGTTCATGCCAGACTAACTTTTTTATCATATGAATGAATATATATAAGATGGCATGAGCTCTCCACTGTGCCACTTCCAATTCTCTGAGGGTCAATCACTTTTCCAAGCAAAGAGTTGAGGGCAGATCTCTTTCTTCAGCTGGGGCCTCCCTCTGGAAACAGCCTCCCTGCCTCGCTGAAACTTGAGGAGCACCATCTCCGGTTCCGGAAGCACCTCAAGACCTGTTTATTTGCTTCTGCCTTCTCTCTTCCTCTCCCTTGCTGATCACCTGCCTGATCCATGCACTGGTCACCTGGTCAAGCTCTGAATTCAGGCCCAGGTCCCTGCCTGTCCTGTTGCAATCCCGCACTGCCTCTTGGCTCCCCTGCACTTGTGGTCTGTATCTGTAACCCTACAGTCCCCGCTCTTCCTCGTATTGTCCACCCGTTGGCTGCACTTATGAGTACTCACACTTGCCACCGGTTGGCTGCACTCTTCTTTCTCCTTTGTTCCTGCACTTCTGCATCCTACCCCACCCTCAGCACTTCTCCCCTCCCCATTCCCTGCTCTTGCACGATCTGAATGACACAAGGCCTAGTAAGATCTGTGTTTTGTCCTACTCTTTTGTTTCTCCCTCCTTGCCTTGTCGCGCCTAGAAACACTTGCGTACAGGCACGTTATAAATGCCATTTCATATCATTAAATGATATGACAACATGAACACACTGACAAATGATGTAAAGTGGAGGCTGGTACATTTCTGAACTTAAGAGGCTTAAATGTTTGTTCCAATTAGTCAGGATCAAGAGAGCACAGTGAGGGAGCCCAAACCAAACAAGGGTGGCTTGGGGAGGTGGGGGGGTTCTCACTCCCAAGAAAATGTATGTATTTTACAGCACTTTCTTTGCAAAATTGGGTAGAAATCCACACAGTTTGTAATTGGTTTTGTATGGAAGCACATGGAAATTCCCAATAGTTGCAAATCACAAATTGTGCATAGGAACATTTTCTAATACATTTCATGCCGCCTTTCCACGCGAGATATGCTAGTATAAACATATATTCATGCTGGTTGTTCTAATTATGTTGAAGCAGGCTGCATCAATATTTGCCATTATTACCATGTACGGATTCCCAACCAGTAAAAATGCCATGCCACAGAAAGTATATCAGAGCTGACTGTGTACCATAAGTGTTATTACTGGCTAGATTGGCCTACATTCAAAGTGGGCCAATTTAGCCAAGTAGTATGTTTGCTTTAACCTTGATGCATAGTCCTGTGCATCAAGGGTAAAGCAAAAAGAGCACTGGCAATGCTAACAGTTTGGGCATTCGTGTACGCATGGGAAAGGCACTTCTGTATTGGTATTAGCTGGCCATTGATAGTGCCAGTGCAAAATGGTTTGAGTACCTGAGCAGCTAATAGCAGTGCTTCGTAAATGCCTAATACTTATACACAAGCCAAAACTGTTGGCTTTGCCAATGCTTATTTTTAAAAGAATTTCAGCGAAAGACATGCAGGGTGTTTTTAAATTGAGTGGCCAAAGGCAGACCTGATTAAGACATTTTTATTACACCAGTTACGTGTTTACAACTCCAATGAAGTCATGAACTCTTAGAAGACTCCTTTGAGGAAACACTTGCAGGCACATTGAGGGCAAAGTTTGATGGCTAGCCATGTTTAAAGCTAGCCCAAAGAGTTCCAGTGAGGAGGTGTTTTGGGTGGGGAGGGCAGGAACTGGGTGAGAATTGCCGTAGGGATTAGCATGGCCATGAGAAGTCATTTCACTGTTAGCACCTGCATTCATATCCATATATTTTTAGGTAATTGAAATCGTGATGTGGGGTTAGCACTTGCATGCTAGGGGAGTGATTAGAAGGGAAGTGGTGACATGAGACATCTCATTCTCACAGCAGTCCTTAAGTGTGATGTTTCAGAAATGAAGGCAAGAGGTAGCTGCTTGTAACATCGAAGCTTCACCAGAAGAGTCTCATTCGAAAAGTGGAAAGATTTTAGGTGCCCCCACACAAGGAAGTTTGCCCCTTCCTCACAGCTACTGACGTTAGCACCTCTCCCAACATTTGAAGTATTAGTCCCCTTTCCCCCCTGACATTTTAGCCTAGGTGCACCTCTGATGCCATGAACCCACCCCTTAATGAAGTGGCCCCCAGGGTGGCTACATTTAGGGGTGGTGCTGAACACACAGTCACAAAAACACTTTCACCCATGCATTCAACCACCAGTTACACAACTCCATACATTCATGTATACATAAAACCAAACACAGCATTGACACAAACATCAACATGCACGCATGCATTCATACATACATACACATATACATACTAATTTAATTTAAATACACATATACACTTTTAATTTAAAATAAAAAACACTTACCTTACCTCCATGCACCCTTAAAAAGCATCCACGCAGCCGACACGTAGACATGCTGCCTGACAAGAGAGAACTCCTCTCCCATCAGTCAGCGTGGTCACGCTGAGCAATGTGAACACACTGACTGACAATAGAGAACTCCTCTCCCATCAGGCAGCGTGGTCACGCTGAGCAACGTGAACACACTGACTGACAAGAGAGAACTCCTCTCCCATCAGTCAGTGTGGTCAGGCTGAGCAACGTGAACACACTGATTGACAAGCGAGGAGTCCTCTCTAATCAACATGAACACACTGACTGACAGGAGAACTCCTCTCCTGTCAGTGAGCGTGGTCATGCTGAGCAACGTGAACACACTGACTGACAAGAGAGAACTCCTCTCCAATCAGTCAGCATGATCACGCTGACATGAACGCACTGACTGACAGGAGAGGAGTCCTCTCCCATCAGTCAGTGTGGTCACACTGACAACATGAACACACTGACCTACAAGAGAGAACTCCTCTCCCATCAGTCAGTGTGGTCACACTGACAACATGAACACACTGACTGACAAGAGAGAACTCCTCTCCTGTCAGTCAGCGTGGTCATGTTGAGCAACGTGAACACACTGACTGACAAGAGAGAACTCCTCTCCAATCTGTCAGCGTGGTCACGCTGAGCAACGTGAACACACTGACTGACAGGAGAGGAGTCCTCTCCTGTCAGTCAGCGTGGTCATGTTGAGCAACGTGAACACACTGACTGACAAGAGAGAACTCCTCTCCAATCTGTCAGCGTGGTCACGCTGAGCAACGTGAACACACTGACTGACAGGAGAGGAGTCCTCTCCTGTCAGTCAGCGTGGTCATGCTGAGCAACGTGAACACACTGACTAACAAGAGAGAACTCCTCTCCCATCAGTCAGCGTGGTCACACTGACAACATAACACACTGACTGACAAGAGAGAACTCCTCTCCTGTCAGTCAGCATGGTCATGCTGAGCAACGTGAACACACTGACTGACGAGAGAGAACTCCTCTCCCATCAGTCAGCGTGGTCACACTGACAACATGAACACACTGACTGACAAGAGAGAACTCCTCTCCTGTCAGTCAGCGTGGTCATGCTGAGCAACTTCAACACACTGACTGACAAGAGAGAACTCCTCTCCTGTCAGTCAGCATGATCACGCTGACATGAACATACTGACTGACAGGCGAGGAGTCCTCTCCCATCAGTCAGTATGGTCACACTGTCAACATGAACACACTGTCTGACAAGAGAGAACTCCTCTCCCATCAGTCAGCGTGGTCACACTGACAACATGAACACACTGACTGACAAGAGAGAACTCCTCTCCTGTCAGTCAGCATGATCACGGTGACATGAACATACTGACTGACAGGAGAGGAGTCCTCTCCCATCAGTCAGTGTGGTCACACTGACAACATGAACACATTGACTGACAAGAGAGAACTCCTCTCCCATCAGTCAGGGTGGTCACACTGACAACATGAACACACTGACTGACAAGAGAGAACTCCTCTCCTGTCAGTCAGCATGATCACGCTGACATGAACATACTGACTGACAGGAGAGGAGTCCTCTCCCATCAGTCAGTGTGGTCACACTGACAACATGAACACACTGACAAGAGAGAACTCCTCTCCCATCAGTCAGCTTAGTCACACTGACAACATGAACACACTGACTGACAAGAGAGAATTCCTCTCCCATCAGTCAGCGTGGTCACACTGACAACATGAACACACTGACTGACAAGAGAGAACTCCTCTCCTGTCAGTCAGCATGATCACGCTGACATGAACATACTGACTGACAGGAGAGGAGTCCTCTCCCATCAGTCAGTGTGGTCACACTGACAACATGAACACACTGACTGACAAGAGAGAACTCCTCTCCCATCAGTCAGCGTGGTCACACTGACAACATGAACACACTGACTGACAAAAGAGAACTCCTCTCCTGTCAGTCAGCATGGTCATGCTGAGTAACGTGAACACACTGACTGACAAGAGAGAACTCCACTCCTGTCAGTCAGTGTGGTCACGCTGAGCAACGTGAACACACTGACTGACAGGAGAGGAGTCCTCTCTTGTCATTCAGCATGTCCACGTTTTCAGCGGAATGACGGGAGGCAGCAGAGCTCACTTCTGAGCCCTGCTGTCTGCCATTATTTTGCTGTTTGTTGCGGAGCCAAACGGCTTCACAAGAAACAGCAAAATCATTGCAGGGGCAGCACAGTCCCCCGTGTGAATAAAGGACACGAGAGACTGTGCTGCCTTCCACTTAGGAGAGGGGGCCGCGAGGCCCCCAGCAAGCGCGAGGCCCGGGGCAGTTTGCCCCCCCTGCACCCCCCTCGTGACGGCCCTGCTCATGACATGGCATGGATATAAAGAGAGAGAGGGAGGGTAAAATGAGACAGAGAGAGACAGAGAGAGAGAGAGACTTGACTTTCGGCCGTGCTTCACGTCATCATAAAAAGTCATGTGACTTAGAGGTCCATAAAAAGTGTCCCCAGTGCTGCATCTGGTCCGGAGGCCATCTGGTGTGTACCACTGCCATAGAACCAGTATAGAACAAGAAATGCATAGTTCTGCTCGGAAAAAAGGCACATGCTTAATGCTCAAATGAACACACATATGCTCATGTGGGCAGTGTGTTGTACTTACAAGGAAGTAGTGAATGGCTACATAATAGGATTGAGATGTGCTCCAGCACAGCCTGGATGGATGGAGGCTTGCTCGTCTACTAGGTGTTACCATAACATGACAGACCCAAGAAGCATGAATATGGGATAGCCCTGCCAACTATCAGAAGTCAGAGTCCAGAATAGACTGTGTGCAAGGTGAATGAGGTACAGAAACAAGGGAAGAGAAATCAGGTGAATGGCAATCCAGCAGAGTGCCTGTACTCTGCCACCACATGTTAAAGGAAGTGTACAGTGCATTCAAATAATGTCATATTCTGAGAATGTAATGCCTTACAGTGTCTGGGATAGGCAATCACTATACAGCTCAACATGTCTGTACTAAGAGCTGCATATGTAAGATGTTTGTTAGCACATATGTTCATGACACAATATTTTCTTGTAAGATGTTTTATGCCACTGCAATGCCACCCCACAACGTTGAGAGTGAGGAGTGGGGTTGGAGTTTTTTTAGGCACCATGCTACCAATGCAAGCACTAATGCAGAAATGGGTTTGAACTGGATTTCCCTTCAGATTTATATGGCCAGAAAAGGACAGTATAGACTGAGAATTGGGTAACCATGAAGAACTCCTGTCTCTTCCCATGATCTCTTCCATCCTCAATTAAGCTGCCCTATCCTCCTACCTCCTTTCATTCCCTCCAAAACTCTCCTTCTGTTTGACCTCAGCCTCTACTTTCCTTCTCTCTGCCACATCTCTCTTCACCTCCCTTCGCCTCTACCACTCGATCACACATTCATTTATCCCTCATCCCTGCCCTACTGACCATTCCCCATAAATGGACTAAAACCATCCTCTGGGACCTTCTCATTTGGGAGTGTGGGCACCTGTGTGTTTTGATTCCAACCACAATTGGATTGGTGCAACTGTTCTCTGATGGTGATCTCACCTAAATGTATTAGAATTTCACCAAAGCTGGCAGTGATGTAGACCAAGACTATTTTAGGCCCACCCACCACCATGGAAACAGTGTCTACACATTGGATGCTGCAGAGTTTACTGATTTTACAGTGTCACTCATGATATGAAAGTGGCTATGCATGCTGTATCTCAGATGCTGCAGGTATACTATCCTTGCACTCTTTCCTGCGAACTGGCAGTAGTGGCGTGCACCAGGTCTTGTAAGTGTCTTCAAAGTGTGCCCCTGTTAGCCCACAGAAGGGGGTATGGAAATAAATTGGCCGCAAAGTGAGGCATTAATAATAAGTGCATGTAAATACCATAAAGGCATTGGAGAAACATAATTATGACACTAGTTGCAGTCCTCTGCCATCATCCTAGGGTATGATATGGTGGTCTATGGTGTCGCCATGTACCTCATCTGGGCCAAGCAACAAATCACAGGGTGCACAACCCTGCCCTGTACCACCCTATATACCTCCCCAAAAAACAGGCAATTGGCTTTGTCACAGTCCATATCCAGATCATTGATCAACTGTCTTTGTATGTTAAGCTATGAGGAATCTTTGTCCTATCAATATTACAAGAGTCCTACAATTCTTCTAGAGACATAATGGCTGTTGCACAAAATAATTATTATAATGTCAACAGCTGGATTAGGAATAATACTTACATTGTTAAGTGACTTACTTTGCTGACAAGGGCCTCATTATAAGTATGTGTTTAGTGACAAAAAATAAGTTACATTGGAAATACCATATATGTTTGGGCATTAGGGGGAGAGAAAGTACTGGATGTGGTAATCATTGGTCATTTATCCCAAGCGGATCTTTCTGTGAAATACATCATGTAAATATCCAATGCATTTCAAACTCATAATCAAGTGTATTTAAAAACTGGAAGGTATTTATTTACATGTGCATGTGTTTACTGTCATCACTATACTAATTTTGACACCCACAATGTATGTGGAAGTATGTTTTTCAGAATGCCTTATGTCTCTGCAATGACTCCTGTACAAAGACCTGAGACATTGTATATTGTTTAAGTCTAACCTGCTGTTTCAGATATGTGTTGACCAGCTATTGACCTTGTCAATTTGGGATGCTTGACGGTTTTTGTTTTATTTCATGTTCAAATATTTTAAGATTTCAATGTGTTTGTCAGTCACTTTGAATCTTTGACTTTGTGCAGGAAAATGACTCATGTTCAATACTGATATTTGTATTTCTGATTGAGGTCTCATTTACAAATGTACAATTCACATGCCCTTGTTATGTATAGTCGCTTTGATTCCAATCTCAGATTCTTCATTCGAGATCATGTAATCATCTCTCAATTTTTACTTGAGGGTCATTTGTGTATCATTCACACTTTTCTGGATTGACTTGAAAAGGGACCCCCTTGCTAGTAATTTATCAATTGCCTCACCTGTGTCTTTGAACTCCCTCTAAACAAAGGAGGAATTCTATGTACATTCAAATTCTCTATTCACAAATATTCTATTTCAATAAAAAATACAACAAACACAATTCACATTTAAATTTAAAATAGACAAAAAATGAACACAATATTACCAAGTGTTCAATTTATAACTTTGTATTCAAATACAAAAAAAAACAAATGCCCCAAGGCTGCATTTCATGTACATTCATCACAAAGGTGCTTCCAACTCTAGAGTGCTAATTCAACCTCACTAAAGTACCTTTCAAATTCCATCATTAAGATAGTCAACACAGTTATGTTACCAATGTGTATGTACAGAACATAAAGTGGAATACAATCCTTTAGATGTCATTATAGAAGGAACCTTTTGGGCCTCATCACAAGTTGGGATGTAGCCCTTAAATGCAGCGGTAATAGTATTTCTGCCACATTTAAGCGCTGGCCCTAACATGAGCTTGGTGCTAACCGGGCTCTTTTACCTCCAGCTTTTATCTGGAGGTGAAAATCCAATTCACGCCCTGTTTTTGGCGGTATTACTGCCAGCTGTATTAGTGTGCAGTATTAGCACCATAAAATGACACATTGGATCCAATGGACCCAATTGGGAATAGGGATTTACTGTTAATGCACAACCCATGATCCGGTGGTAATACTGCTTTTCTTGTGGGCACTAACACTATTACAGTTAGGTGGTATTACAGCCAGGATACCGCCCAATTAGTGATGAGGCCCAATGTCTGCTAAAGTTCATACTTAACTTGTGTTGACATTATTGTTCCTCATAGAACAAACTTTTAACTAATAAACTTCAATTGAAAAGAACATAATTGCTACGTGCTATATTATGTCAGCATTTGTATAAACTAACATAATGAGGGCAGAACATCTAAAAAGGCAGTTAACATTTCATATGAACTTTTATCACAAGAATTGGACACATCTTTATTATCGTAGTTCCTCTTTTTAGCAACATTGGTAATGAGGGGTAGCACATTAATTCTAGTCTACTAGCATACGACCTAACCAAAGTAATGGGCACATTGGATAATTGCCCTTGATAACATTTGTCAGATTCTAGTATTATCTTACTGAGGATTCTGAAGTCGTTTTTACCTCACAACATTTAAAATTGTCTAAATACATTTTTGTATACATTAGGCCACCTATATGCACCTTTTATTGCTTGAGCAAAATATTGGAGCCTAACATAGAGCTTGTTTTGAACCTGTTTTGAACCTTAGTGACCATTCAGTTCGGAGTTAAAATGTTGGTGTTATTGTCCAGATAATAAAGAAATTGTTCCTGAGAAATGTATCACCATACGTTGGTGAAGAGCAGTATTTGAGCGGCATTTGATTATGCACCACACCTCTGCAAGGGTCAGACTTAGTATAGTGACAGGGACTTAGAAAACAATAGCCCCATTGATTTCCATTGTTTTGAGGGATTTAATGGGCACATCACAGGTCAATGTATTATTAATAACCCCCCCAAGTTTTTAAAGGCATATATACATTCCAATTTTTAATGCAGATCATTATGTTCTACTTGTACTTTTTTATGAATATCAAATTCACAGCAGGAAAGATTAAGAGCTTTTTACCAACAAAACATGGTATTTGTCCATCAGTCATTGTAAGGACACCGGGTGCACCATCATATGCATTATTGAGTACAGGTATACATATATTCCCTGTGCAAATGTGCTTGATTTCTGAGCGCCTTTTGACTCTCTCTGAGCGGAGTTTCTACTTGAGTTACTTTCATTGAACTAACCAGTCTTTTTTATCTCTACAACACGCTCGATCGTTAGCGGTTCATACTGTGCAAGGGTCTGATCTCCTTAATATTGGGAGGAGGTGTATACTACACTCATTGGGCCTGATTCATGGATTTTTGTTGCACTGTTCAAAGTGACTTTGCACTGCAGACACAAACCCGGATTAATGCAACTGAGCAACGTGTATTTTTGCAGTGCAAAGTCAGGGCACAGTTCTTTTTGTACTGCACAAATGACTGTGTGCTGACTTTGCACCGCAAAAATACACTTTGCACAGTTCCATGAATCAGGGTTTGTGTCGGCAGTACAAAGTCACTTTGAAACATGCAAAAAAGACATGAAGCAGGTCCAATGTGTTCAGATATGAACATATTTTCCTTGACTTAATCCTCCCACTGAAGGCATTCTAAATGTAAAAATAATGACTTTCCTGCAATTGTTTATTTTCTTATTCAACCTATACCATTAGAAATCTGAAATTATCTCAGTTCATGTTTAGCTTCGATCACCTCTTCCATGGAATTTATGCGAATTTGAAAAAGTGCAGGTTTTTGAAGTATTAGCTGGAATGTTTAAGAATTATAATTGAGTTCTTTATCTAGACTCTTTCAACTACATTAGAGGAAGGTAATGATTGCAAATTCCTAATTTCAGATGCAATTGTAAATGGCATAACTGGAAAATATGTACTGTAAACATCCAAACAACATCACTGGTATGGCTGGTTTAAAAATAAATGTATGAGCACACAATCTACCTAAAGTGTCAGAGGAAAATAGTCCATTTCAGCTAACAAGCCACAAATGTTAGCTAGAATGACCTATTCTACAGCACACTTGAGATAATTGGGTATGTCATGACATTTTTAAAATCACGTTAACACTGATGGTGTTTGTTAAACATATCTAAACTCTCCAATCACATGCATGTCAGGATGTACCACACTGATGATTCATAATCATATTGAAATGCATACGTGTCTCTCTGCGCCTTTGAGAGCTGTCATTCTTGAGTTGATATATCTATGTATAAAATAATGCTGCTCTTCAGCACAAAGATCATTTTTTTGGATCAAATATGCACGCTGTTCAGCTTATGTTCTTACAGTGCCCTGTTAGTGGCTCTGAGATTGATTGGAACTTTCAGTGATGGCTACTGACTGACAGTGCAGAATCGGTGACATGTTAGCAGAAATGACATAACTGTCTCCAAAATGTGAATGTTCAACATGTATCCCAATCAAAATAACTTCAGGGGGTGTTGCCAGACAAATATTTAATGACCTTGGTTAAAAGGACAGAAAATTACTTCAGCTCCTCTACCTAAGATATTCTATAAATACAGACGATCCGTTTTAGAAGAACGTGTCTGCATTATTGCTCTTACGCCACTATCAGATTGAGTTGATTAAATGTTATTGGCTGGAACAAATCTCCGAAATGAAACTGTCAGGTAAGAAAGGCATATTGAGCTGTTTTTCCGAGGTACACAGTTATTTGGAAAGAGAGCCGCAGCTTTTCAAAGTCTAGTCTTCTTGTTGACTCGTAACCGGCAGAATTGCTGTTAACTGTTGCTTTTAAATATGAGACATCCAGGGAAATGCATCTCTATCAACGGGCACTTCTTTAGCAACTGTTTCCATTTACCTGAAAACAAGCATTCATAAAAAGTAATAGTGCTGGATTTCCTGCAGTGAATGCTCTATTTTGCCAGTTATTGATATCATGCGCTTCGGTTCTACAAAGATACACAAAGAATTGCCAACATATACTTATACACTCACATTGTGTGACAGATAGGACTATCAGTAACAGGTTACTAACACATATGGTTACATACTCCCAGGATTAAAAATAAAACAAAAATGGGTTTCTTATATCACACTGCTTCATGTCGCACTCCAACCTCTAAGAGCGGAAGCAGGATTGGATATTGTGTCCAAGACAAGTGTGTTGGCTATGATGGCGCGATGTTGCCATCGTAATGACAAAGATGTTGCAGTTTTTCTCATGTTTCTAATTTCTTTCATTGATGTTCAACTGCTCACCTTTGCCATTCTGAAGGAACAGGCTTGAGTTGAGTGAAGGTAACATTGTTGACTTCTTCTCTGGCTCCTTTGCAACAAGATACAAAGTGCAGGATTCCTCATTTCCCTTATGTGTCCTCCCAGCTTCCCAACAAATTTACATTGGCCAGAGAATAGGGTAAATCAAGTGGAGAGCAGAGATGCGATGTTCCACTCTTTCCTTTCCATTGTATCAGCAGAAGTATGTATCTGGTTCCGTACTTATCCCTCACGCTTTTGCAGGGGAATCAGCAGGATCAGACATCTATTTATTCACTAGATATATATTATAGGGTGGTAGTCGCCACCCTACATTTAAGGTGAATCGGGATCCCATAAGAACCTCGAAAGAATTAATTGCTTATAACGTTTGACTCAAGTGATCGATTTGACCAATCTTTGGAAGTCAGTTAGGGTTGTGCCCCACACCCCATTAAAGTTCAAAGTTTGGTAAAGATTAGTTAAAAAATAAAACAGTTATTAAGAAAAAAAACAATCAAAGTTGCAGCCTACTTCCCATTCATTTCCACATAGATGAAAACTGGACCATGCAGTGCAAATCACTGGATGGATCTGGACCAGGCCGAAACAACATGGGCACAAAGCGTTTATTTGAGGCTTTTATGTGGTTTGGGGTTATTCCGTCCAGATGTTTTTTACATTTTTGATGGTGAGAGGGTGCCCGCTTCTCCAAAATAGATTGCTATATCAAAACCGTGTGTTCTTAGAAATTAAAATGCTGGCATCTTTTTTTTTCTCAGTGCAATAGATAACCAAGTCTATAGCCGAGGATATGGGAAAAGGAAATGTAGGATAACAAGATATTTGCAGGTCAAAAAACAACCTAAAAATGTCATTAGGATATAGGTGTGGTGACTAGAGGACACCATGCGAAATCTGGGAGTTGGAGTTGAATGTTATTGCAGAAATCACACTGTGCACATGCTGAGTGTGTGGCTGATGTGAAGGTAAGTGTCAGTTAATATTTACATATTTAAAGGATTATTTGTAGTGTTGTATGTGTCAGCTATATTAACCACTGCTATCAGATGGCATATATTGCCGCTATTTTTCACCTGCACACATCAAGTGGCAGTTAATTGTACCATCAAATTGTTTAGAAAGTGCTTTCTTCATAACTCTATAGAATTTGAAAAATGTTACTGATGCTGAAACACTATGCATTGTGATTGTTTTACTGAGTTGCTATTTAATGTAACCATCTATGTTCATACACCTATACATTAGCTGTGTTAGATGCTAATACTCTTAAAAATAGGTATCCCTTTTCTATTTATATAGCTACACCATTTTATAAGCACTGTCATCAGAATACATTTTGTGAAAACATAGCAAACCTGCTTTCACCAAGTTGTACTTACCGGTAACGTAGAAATGTTTTACAATTGCTTTGTCCTTTCTTGTAAATTAGGTACACATGTTGAGGCTCCAAATTCCCATGCATTTTTTTGTTTAACTTTCACTTGTTTGCTCCTTAAAAAATACATTTTTAAATATACAGCATTTATATTCAAGTTTTTTTCCCTTTTTCTATGCAGATTACTGAGGGTACATGTTTATTTGCTCGCACACGACCTAAAACTTCACTGCACCTTTTTCTCTTGGGAGGAAAACTGTAAAAAAAAACATTTGAAAAATAAATGAAAAATAGCATTATGCCACTGAAAACAAAAAGATTTAAAAACATATTTCAAAATAAATTAAATCATGATTTGACAAATTTCTCTGAAATTGAAGATTTATTTGCTTGAACTTTTCTGACATTTTCTGAGGCAGAAAATGGCATCACCCACTGTGAAACAATTATGACATTTGTAGCACAAAACTTGGTGGAGGTCGTGGAAGGTGCAGTGCTGGAGGTTGATGGTGCAGAGGTTGTCATGGTGGTTGCTGGTAGAGACTTTGATGTTATGGCAGCTGTTGGCAGTAGTCAGAAGAAAAAGCAATGAGGAAAAGTAAAGGTGGTGTCTGACAAACTGTATGTTTTTTCAATCCACCTTATTTTCTTTTCACCAACGACCACATGCCAAGAACAGTTTGGTACAGGTGCTTGTATTTTGTGTTACTCATGGGCCTTTTGGTAGTCCTCAACAACGTCATCCTAGTGGAGTCGGACTAAGTGTTGTACGAAGAAACATGTCTCCAAGCTATGTGATGGGATGTTAGATTGTCTATGGCATTGCTTTTTTTTTGCAGATGCTGCACTGCACCTTTTCTGTTTGTTTGGTGGTGTTGCTCCACCATAAAGCATCTCCAGTTGTCTGCAGTTTTTTTCATGCCACAAAATGTTTTGCAGGGGAGTTGGATGCTTTGTTCATTCACCCCCCGTCCTTGCCCATGCATTTTACCCTCAGCCTCTTTACCGATGTATACCATAACCTCACTATTTATATCTAACCCATCCTATCCCCTCTTTCCTAACCTACACACCCTACCCTAGTTTATGATCCACCACCTACCTTATTTCCAGCCTCTGGACTCTCACTCCACCAACTGCACCCTGTCTACCCGTACCCGCTCAGTTTATCCCCACAGACTATATTCCCACCCATTCACCGTATTGATGAGTTAGTGTATGCTTTTTTTTTAATCCACCTTGATTTTTTTCCCAATGACCCAAAGATTATTATATGTGAAAACAAAAACAGTGTAGTACACACGCATCTTGTATTAAACATAGTGCATTTGATGTACTACATATGTGGGTCAATAACATTGAACATATGTAGACAACTGTAATTAATTGTATTTCATAAAGTATGTTCACTAACTAATTAGGTTTTCTTTCTGTTTTACAGAGAGAAGAGTGCAAATTATACCTTTTTCATTGTATATAATAAGTGGTCATACCTAATATGAAACCCACCCAATTTACCTAACTCTGACTACCCCCACCCACTGACTCTGTTCACAGTCTACCAACACTCCATACACTCTACCCACATCCTCTCTACCCATATCTAGCCTACCTTTAACCTCTTGACCTCTGCTCACCCTATTGATTCCTTCGGGTCTTGTTCGCGCTCTATTCAGTTCAATACAATAGAATGCAATCGCTAAAGAACCTAGTCATGATACTGCACGCTTTTCCCATCATCTCTTACACGCTATATATATTAAAATGTAACTTTCAAGGGGTACTAAATACACACATATATACATATGTAAATATATATGTTTATTACACGGCCTGCGGTAACGGCCGTCTAGTGATAGTTACATAGGTAGAGCACTTTTTGGGTGGATTATAACTTCGCTCCCCCTGGACTTATCTTCACCAAACTTTGCAAAATACATATATGGCCTGCTCTGAATTTTGCAGGCAAGTTTGGTGCAGTTTCATCAAGGGGGGCAAAGTTATAGGGGGTCCCAATTTTTTTTTTTTTTTCCATAGACATAATAGAACAAAATGTTGCTCAAGCCTACAGCCCAAACCGCTGAACGGATTCTCACCAAATTTGCGCTGATGCAGCGGCTTAGTCCCAAAAGTGTGCTTTTGTAAATTTGGTGTAAATCCGTCCAGTAGTTCTTTTAAAACAAACAAAAAGTAGGGCAAACAAACTTGTGATATCTGGCTCCACTTTGAAGACCCATTTCTCTGTTCGGACGCGACAAATGATTGGATGGTGAAAAGCATGAAGTGCATCAGATTTTTGGAAATGTCTTAAATCCATGTTGGATTTGCAGACTTTCCACTGCGGTAGAAAAATATTTAAAAAAAACACAACATT
Organism: Ambystoma mexicanum; assembly: GCF_040938575.1. NCBI lineage: Eukaryota > Metazoa > Chordata > Amphibia > Caudata > Ambystomatidae > Ambystoma > Ambystoma mexicanum. The sequence continues at coordinate 477,529,723 of NC_090926.1, forward strand.
GCACTTGTCAAACTTATCAAACAATCTCTGGGGAGTTGAGGGGTGATGAAGATGGGATGGGATCTGGCCGTAAGAAGTCAGAAAATTGGTGTTCACCACCCCAAAAATCTGCAAACAGTTTGGATGTTTGGGGAGACAGTCATATGAAATTTGCAGACACTCCAGATGTTCGGGGGCATCTGTGCCTATTTCTGCATTACAGGGTTGGTGAAAATCAGTTCTTGGATAGCTTATAACTTTGGCGCCACTCAATGAAACTGCATACAATTTTGGAATTCTATTCTAGACTTCATTTTGAATGGTTTAGGAAAGTGGGGGGCTGTTTTGTCAAGAGGGAACACATTTAGAGAAGGGGGTCTCAAAATATTGTAAAGGCTTACACATGTGTTGCCATTTGATGAATCTGCACAAAATTGTGCAAAATAATTGTACATCTAGATATAAATGTTTTTTGTAAAGTTTGGTGGGATTTTCTCAAGAGGGGGCTAAATTAGAGGGGGGTCTCACTATTCTTAGCTAGTTTATAACTTTGTTGCCATTTGACAAATGTGGACAGTAGTTTTCAGAAACATTATAAGCCCAACCTTCAATGTATGTGTAAAGACTGAATGGATTTTTTCAAGTGGGGGCTAAGTTATATGACTATTGTGTGAACATATACTTTGACAATTTTGAAAAAATAAAACATAGGCAGTTTTCAAGCAAACTTGTGTAAGGAGCATTGGCAAGGACCTTAAATCATGGTTTTTCAAATGTGACTGTGTTTCATTTTTTGCCAAATGTCATAATGTAGGTACAGAAAATAGTGATATACCTTTGGTGACTGATGTATAGCCTGTGGCCATGGGCAGTGACCAGATTGTCTGGGTAATGGTATAAGGTCATGACCCAAACAATCTGACTACTGGCCATGACCGCGAGGGACGAAAAATTATATTAAAGTGAACATGTCCACCTGAGATCCGCTATGTGGTAAAGTTACTAGGCATCCCGCTGTAGGAAGAAAAATCCATTTTTTAGCACCCCGGGTTCCCGCTTTGGGAACCAGGTATGCTAATGGCCTTTATCCCCTATTGCAGGAGCTGCAATGAAGGAAATGGTCCGGAGTCCTCGCTATTTATTTATTTATTATGTATTTATTTATTCATAATGCACCGAAGCCATCAGGCATCAGGGTGCACACAGACACACTTTGCTTGGGCCAATAACTTGGTCAGCGCTGTTATCCCCGTTACGGTCCCTGGAACGGGGATGAACATCATATTATTCCCATTAACATAACGCAAAATGCTAGTGAAATGTTGGAAAAACGTATTGCGTCTATGTACTTTACTGAGAAATGCAAATGTAAAGTAGATGGCGTCTATAAGATATTTTTTTGTTCTGTTTTTTAACTGTGAAAGGTGTTTCCTAAAGAAACTTTTCTTTTGTGGTTTAAAAAAAAAGAAAATTTACAGGAGAGGTGATGAGGGAAATGAGGGAAGAGGCACGAAGCACTCAACTGGAGGGTTAGGTAGACAGGGGAAGATGTTTTGTGTGTCTTACTTTTAAGGTAGTGGGTAGTGTTCCTCATGTTCCTTGATTACAGCTTCAAACACACATAGAAAGTACTTCCCCCTGCAGAGTGGTGTGTTGAAATATATACAGAGGACTGTTGTCTTCCAAAGATATGGATAAACAGCCTCTTTTATTGCTTGCAAGGCAGCTGGTGGGATTTTGTGTCCCACAGAAGTAGGGTTTGTAGTTACAGTATTGGTTAAGGAAGATGATGTGGCGGAAGACATCCTACTACTTGCTAAGAAAGGAACAATCTTTCTGAGAGCATTGCAGAAATTGGATTTGGTGTTGGTGGCGCATGGAGGTGGTCCTGTAGCACTGATGTTCAGGTAGTCCGCCACAAAAGTTTGGTTTGCCCATAGTGACTGGTAGCGGACTCGGGCTGTCATAACCATCAAACAAAAAAGAAAGAAGTAATGCTACCACAGGGTTCTTCCCATATTAATTATGTTCAGAAAAAGTTTGATTGGGGACCCTTAATATTACTAGTGGAATGAATCCCAAATCATATAGCCCATAGTACTGTATAGAAAGAAACACACATAGAGGGGCTGCATAATGAGTTTAAATAATTGTATTGGAAAAAATATATACATTTGGACAAATAACGAAGTTTTTACTTCAACAAAGAAGTATTGTCACAAACAGAAAGGAAGAGGGAATAAATTAGCTCCTAAACTAGCTTAGTTCTCAAGGGAAACACAAAACAGTGAATGCGCACATCAAGTTAACATATATTCATGGTAATATAAAACCTATATTCTGAAAAAGTAGTGCCAAATAAATCACACAAAATATGTCTAGAATTCAAGGTACATGTTGAATTGACCTATATTAATTTCCATTTGACATGTATATGTTGTATTAGGAATTCTAGGAGAGATATGCCACATTTGACATATGTGTGTTGCAATAAAGATTCTGAGAAACATATGCCAAAGCTGCAGGGGTTGGGATTCAAATGCAACCATCAAGAAAACATTGGCCACATTTCTAAGAGTATCAGTTTGTCAACGCTAATGTTGTTCCTTATATTCCCCCTTGCAAAACATGTGTTTCAATTACAAAATAATTTCAACTGAACCAGTGTGACTCAGCTGTTCATGATGGCCGCCTTCTTCAGGGCAAAAAGACACGACCCCTATAGATAAACAGAGAGGAAAGAATACATGATAAATTCCCCTTTCAATATTGCGTGTTTCCTTCCTGGCCATTTCAAGGCAACTAGTAATAATTGCATACATTAATGAAGACAAAAAAGGATAATTATTTTTAAAAATGTGAACTAATCGTTTCATAAGCCGAGAGGAGGTTGGGGTTAAAGATGCTACCCTGGCCTTCCGTGGTGGACGTACATCATATGTATGTTAATTCACCACGGATCTCCTATAGGTTTTCTCTGTATGGCTCCGCCTCTCAACATAAAAGCTGCTTTTAAATCAGGACAACATTTAAATGTAAGCTCCACGTGGCTGCTAAAAGCAACAAATGCTGGAGTAGCGGCCGTGGGTGGGACAGAGGAAATGGGTCTCCACTTCATCCAAAATTCCCCTAAGAAAAGAGAGAGAGGGGAATGCATAAAATCAGGTACTCCTCTTCTCAAAGTACGTCAACGTACTGGGAGTACCGAAAAATGTAACTCTCCTATCTCATAATGTGTTAAAAAATCATCATAATAGTAATCATGGAGAGTTACCTTAAAAAGGGCACATGTGTTGTGTCCCTTCTGTTATTCAACCTCCATGGGCATGGTAAGTTGTCCCATACATGTATGCGGTGGTGAGTTCAGGTAGTCCGCGACTGAGTTCACAGTTGAACTCAGTGCATTTCACTTTTGTAGCTTTAGCCTTTGGTACATTCCCATCACTGGTAAAGAACTGCCACACCCATGATTCTCTCTGGGTGCTAGAGATAAGCACTTCCTCTACCTCATCTTCTTGGTCCTCTTCATTTCTTCATTGTCTTTGGAAATACTGCACTTTTTTTGTGAGTTCTCTCGCGGCTGGTGCTGGTGGCTCTTGGGGAGCAGGGATGGCAATAGCTGATGCCATTTTTAAGATAAATAGCAGTTTTGCTACTATTCTGGAGTATGTGCTTTGTACTAGATTTTTTATGGATAATGAGTAAGAATAATTGTATGAGATGTGCAAGTGTAAATTCTGAGCTTGAAAGTTCCTAGATCATTAGAAAAGACAGTTCTGAACTGCGCATGGTCACGTGGCACAGTCCAGAAGGTCCCGACGGTAGCAAAAACAGTGAGAAAAGTATAGAAGTGTTAAAAATGATGCTAGAAGGTGGAAAATGGCAGAGTTTTAAGGTAAAACGTTGTAATTAGGACACAAATGTTGCTATATTGGGGAAAGAATGATGTTAGTAATTTGTAGGAAAATAGCATGCACTGGTAAAAAGCCATGGAATTCTCTGAAAAAAAATGGTTGAAAAGACATTTTGGTTAAGTTGCACCAATACAAACCTATACAGGTAAATGAAAAAACTTTGTTAAAGGGACTTTATTGTTAAGTCGCACTAATAACACCTATGAAATTCATTGAAAAAACTTTGCTAAAGGCACATTTTGGTTAAGTTGCACTAATAAAAACCCATGCAATTCACAGAAAAAACGTTGTTAAAAGGACGTAATGGTTAAGTTGCACTAATACAAACCTATGAAATTCAATGAAAAAACTTTGTTATAGGGACATTATGCTTAAGTTAAACTAATAAAATCCTATGAAGTTCTATGAAAAAACTTTGTTAAAGGTACATTATGGTTACAAGTAAAACTGAAAAACCTCAGAAATTTGCCAATTATGGTAAGCTAAGCAATCATACCTCACGCCACCACCGGGCACTGCTAAGACTAACAATCAGGACATAAAAGATGACATCACAAAAAATTCCATGAATCGGCCTATATGTATTATATCAAAGCCACATCTAACCTTTATGGTAGCCAAGTCTACAGCCTCCAGTCGTTGCTGCAACTAACTGTGCCTGCATTTTTTTTAATTGCTTTTATTAAGTATTTTGTCAACAATAAACTTATTGCTCTTGCATCATTACATGTATACATTTGTTTGGGTTAGAGCTTACAACTGAACATTAAAAGTGCCTTCCCTCTCCTCTCGCCCCATGGATTGAGATGAGCAATGTAAGACATTGGTGGAAACTGGGTAATACATGTCTTAGTTGCGTCATCTGTTTCTGGTGGGTTAATGTATTCCTTGTTAATGTTGAGGAATGGCACCCACTCCATTTCTCTGCTTGGGGATATGTCGTGAATCGCTCCCATAATGTTCTCCATTTCGTATATCTCTCTAGCCTTTCGGGCCACACTGTTTCCGTCGGGAGTGTTTGTCCTTTCCAAGTTATGGTGATGCAGATCCTTGCCGCTAGGAGTAAGAAATTAGGCATGTGGGGGAGCCATACTTAGTGGTCTTCCCGTTCTTCCAAGCCAAATAGAACTAGCAGCGGGTTGCATTTTCTTTCAATTCCTTCAATCATTTTAATGCATGCTAGAACCTCTTTCCAAAACTCTTGGATCTTTGAGCATGCCCACCACATGTGCCAGTAGTCTGCCTGGTCCCCACGTCCTCTCCAGCATTGGGGACTAGTTTGGGCGAACATCTTAGCTATGCGCTTTGGGTCATAGTGCCATTGATGCAGTAGCTTTAAGCCGTGGAGCTTATATTGGGCGGAGACAGAGGTTTTATGGGCTGATTTAAACATTTGTTTCCATAAGTGGTCATTCATTTTGGAGCCCAGGTCTTTCTCACATTTTTTCCTTAGGGAGTCTTCCTTCTTTCGATGATTATTGAGGAGAATTTTGTATATTGTAGCAATTAGGCATTTGGTGGAGGAGGCTTCACTGAGGGTTTTTTCTAGGGGTGTTAATTCTCTTTGTAGTTTGTTCTTCCATTTGGGAGCCATTAGGACTTGTAGAAACATGAATGGTCCGAGGGGTCCAATTTGTAGGTGCAATTCTATTTCTTGGTGGGTGATACACTTGTTTCCCTTTAATATATGGCCTACTCTTTCCAGACCTGCATCGAACCAGGTTTGTAAGCGTTGCAGCTGCTGAATTTCATCTCGGATGGGGGGAGGGGCCCAGATGTGGTTCATTGGCGAGGGCCAAGTTCTGTGTCCCTTCTTATCACCTTTGGTCCACCACAGCTTTACTAGGAATCCCATTGCGTAGTGGCATAGTGCTTTCCTTGGGAACAATGACTTTGGAGCCCAGAGCCCCCTAGTGATACCGGTTTTAAGAGGTGGTTTTAAATTATTACCCATTGCTTGTGTTTATCATTTCTAATGTGGGGTATTAGGGCTCTGCGTTGGGAGGTTGGGTAGTATGTATGGCAGTCTGGGAGCCCTATTCCCCCTTCTTCATTGCATTTTGTCAGGATGTTGTATGCTATTTGCTGTTTCTTCCCCTGCCACAGAAACTTTATGATCTTTGCTTTGAGCTCTGCAAAATTAGTTCTTGGGATTTCGATGGGGGAGCATTTGACATTGGTATAGGATCTTTGGGAGAATGACCATTTTAATTGCATTGATGCGGCCCAGCCATGATATTGTTAATTCTTCCCACCTGGCTAAATCTGATGTTAAGTCTAACATTATAGGGGGGAGGTTTGCTTCATAGAGTTTTTTTGGGTTTATTTAGTGATGTTGATACCCAAACATTTTAGTGTTTGGCGTTCTATCGGTACCCCCCCACCCCATGTCTTGGCCCGTTGCTTCCTGATAATTTGAGTTGTTATAGGGGAATAGCATGGATTTGTTTTTGTTCACCTATAATCCATTCCATTTCCCGTACTCTTGTATGGTCTTGAGTATGGATGTAGAGGTCGGTGGGTCTGCTAGGTACAGAAGGATATCATCTGTGAACATTGCAAATTTGTATTAGCTGTTCCCCACCCTAATCGCTTCTATGTCTTTTTGGTTTCTGATTGAGTTTCCCAATGGTTCAACTGAGCATTTAGGAGGGGAAAAGGGGGCACCCTTGTCTGGTTCCTCTGGTCAGGATGAATACCCTTGATAGTTTTGTGTTTACCACCACTATTCCCCTTAGTGTCTTGTAGATCGCCTGGATTCATCTTACAAATTGTTCTTTGAAGCCCATATTTTTGAGTGTAGCCCAGAGAAAGCCCCAGGCTGAGTAGTGCTTACTTTCACTCTATTTCTTTGGTATGCTCTATGATGTCCAAGGTTTTATGTATGGCGTCTGCTCCTTGTCTACCTTTTATGAATCCAACCTGGTCAGAATGAATCAGGCGGGGCATAATTCCTTCCATACGCAATGTAAGGATTCTCGTGTATATTTCTGCATCAGTATTTAAGAGTGATATAGGATGGTATGACTTGCAACATGTTGGGTATTTCTCTGCTTTCGGAATGATTATTATGTGAGCTATTGTAAAGGAAGGTGGTGCTTGACCTGTTTCCTGTATATAGTTAAATAGTTTAGTCATGTGTGTGGCCAGAGTATCACCAACACGTTTTTTAGGAGGCCATGGGTATCCATCTTCTCCTGGTGCTGCACCTGATAGGAGTTTCTTTATTGCTGCTTTTGTTTCTTCTGGGGTTGGGGCAAGTCTAGGAATGCTTGTTCTGAGCCAGTTAGGTGAGTTAGGTTTGCCCTTTATATATAGTCTTGCATTTCTGTTTCTGTCCCAGTACTTTCTTTGGTATATAGCTCTTCATGATTGTTTGCAATTGGGTTAGTTATTTCCTCCGGTGTTAAGGTGGGAGTCCCTTCTTGTGTCCTAATCTTGTGAACCCATTTCTCTGCCTTCTGTGCTCTCAGCCTGGTTTCTAGCATCTTATCCACCCTGTCCCCTTTTTCATATAATATCTGCTTTAGGAATGTCAATGTCCGCATTGTGTCCCCAATCCCGAGTTTTAATATTTCTTCTCTTTTCTGTTTAAGAGTGTCTAGGTGTTCCTTTTGATATGTCCATTGGGTGTGAAATTTGTCTGCTAGGTTGGATATTTCTTTGCCCAATTTGTCCTCTGTTCTCTTTTTCTTCTAGCTCCTTCCCTCATCAGTAGTCCCCCCCAGGTAGCTTTCCCTGGTTTCCATACGGTTGTGGGTCACACCTCCCATTATCATTTATTTGGAAATGTTCCTTAATTAAGGGCTTTAGTTCCTGAGAAAATAGCTTGTTCCTCCACAGGGACTCGTTACAGCACCACCTAGTGTCTCTATATCCAGTTCCCTCCATGTCTAAAGTGGCCATAACCATGTCGTAGTCAGACCAGGCGACTGGCCGAATAGTGCTTTTATTCTTGAGTGGAGTTCTGTGTTGGTTACTAAGTAATCAATTCTAGTGAAAGTGTTGTAAACGCTAGATCTAAATGTGTATCCCTTCTTATCTGGGTTCTGTGATCTCCAAATGTCTAAGAGACCGCTTTCCCTTAGATTTTTCCTAAATCTGTTTCCTGTTGTGTTTGGGATGTTTTTGGATTCGCTTGGTTTTGTCTGTCTATTTGCAGGCTTGTCCATGTGTTGAAATCCGCTACTACTACTACCGTGGGGGCCTTTGTTTTTGTCAGTTATGGTGGCCAAATCTTCCTCGTTAAAGATTCCCTGACCCTTTTTGCATGTGTATACTCCTGCTAGCGTGATATGGGTTCCTTCCCACTCTCCCTAAACAAGTAGGAGCCTGCCTTTCATCAGTGTATGCACCTGTGGGTTTGTTAATGTGATCCTCATTTGCAGCATTATGCCTACTCCTCCATTCTTACGGTCAGCCGAAGCCCAGTATGCGTGTCCCAGCCCTCTCCCTCTCATCGGTCTCTCTTCTCCTGTTTTGAGCCTAGTTTATTGCATAAAAAGGATATCGAGGGAGGCCCTGTCAAATTCCCTTGAGACTAATGATCTTTTCGTGGGGGAATTAAGTCCCTTTACATTGAGTGTGCCTATTTTTAGTGTGTGGGTCCCCGGTCCCAATCTTATGTTCTTTTCTATGTTCACGTTGTGATTCCTTTTTTATTTTCTCCCATTTCCCCTTCTAATACTTTTATGTCATGTGACCCTACCTCGTATGTTGGACCTTGTCTTGCCCTCGTCTGTCTCGTCTCCTCCTCCCCATTTGGAAGTATAAACATAACTAATCAGAAGACGTGTGACTATGGTTTTTAATGTAGTTCACGATTTGTGCTTTTGTAATTGCTGTTTTTAATCATGATTTGTAGTTTTTTAGGATGAGACGCCCTCTTAAAACTGAGGGCCACTAGGTTCAGGGCTTGCTCCTCATCGAGGATGCCCGTAAGTAGTCCCTTCCCTTTAGCTCCGTACCTTGGTTGGGTTCTTTGGTGTTGCAGCTGCTCTCCTTCTCCGTGATGAGACCAGTTGCGAGGACAGAGGGGATCCTAGCTTGGCGAATTTTCTTCGTGCCTTACTTCTCATTCGTCTTTGGGGTTGTGCATCCATGTTGTGTGGCCTTGGGGTGTGACTTCTTTGGGTCACTTTCGGGTCTCTGTTATCAATAGTTCCCGTTAGGTGTTTTAGCATTTGGTCTACTTCTTCCGGGGTGGTGACTCTATAATCCTCTCCTTTAACTTCAAATGTCATGGCGAAGGGGTTCCTCCATCTGTATCGGATTCCTCATTCTGTGAGCCACCCCGCCAATGGTTTGCATCTCCGTATGCGGCTCAGTGTCAGGTTTGAAAGATCTTGCAATATCTGAATTTTCGAGCCTTTGTACTCTATGTTTTGTATTTGTTTGGCTTTTAGGAGAACCTCTGATTTTTCTTTGTAACGCAGACATTTCTCAATTATTGAGCGCGGCCCTCCTACGAATTCTCTACCCCCCGTGGGCTCTTTCCAATTGTACCTTTTTGCCTCCCACTGCATTGAATAGTTGGTTGATTATGTCCTGTAGTTTGATTTCAATTTGAGTCAGTGTCTCCCCCTCTGTTTCCTCCAGACCAACTATTCGGATGTTCGATCTTCTTTCTCTGTATGTCATCGGGTTTAAGGGTCATCTCCTCTTCTCTCAATTCTATGGCCCTCATTACAACACTGGCGGTAACCAATGGCGCTATTAGCACCATGGTTGCTTCCGGTATTGTAACAAGTCCGCCAATGGTAAATGGGGAAATACCGCCCCATTCCAAGGTTGGCGGGGTGGTAATTCCCCATTTACCATTGGCCCTTCCCCATTCCTATTTTTCCCCCATAGGGCTCAATGGGACTGGGAAAGGTGGTAATTACGGTACCGCAAATTGCGGTACCGTAAGTATCTCGGAAGTCCCTTTGCAGGTCCCTACTTTAATGGCTGGTCCAGACCAGCCGTTAAGGTTGGGAGCCGCAAAGGGACCTCATAAGCAGGCATGAAGGGTTTAACGGTGCCAACACCTTTTACGGCACCATTAAACCCTTAACACCAGGGTAGTAATGACCCCGTATGTCTGTCATTCTTGCGTTGAGTTTCAATTCCATCATGTCTGTGTTGACTTGGTTATTCTCGAGCCTTTCTACTTTTTCCTCCACTCTGTCTACCTTCCCTCTTAGTTTGGATATGGAGGATTGTATGTCTGAGCGCAGTGCCTTCATTTCCACCATTAGGCCTGCATAGTTGTCTTTAGTGGCATTTGTGATGTCATCTTTGATGTCCTGGGTGTTAGTCTTAGCAGTGCACAGTGGTGGCGCGAGTTATGGTTGCTTAGCTTACCATAACTGGCGAATTTCAAGGGTTTTTTGGTTTTACTTGGAACCATAACGTCCCTTTAACAAAGTTTTTTCACTGAATTTCATAGGTTTTTAGTAGCGCAACCTAACTATAACGTCCATTTAACAAAGTTTTTTCACTGAATTTCATAGGTTTTTAGTAGCGCAACTTAACTATAACGTCCCTTTAACAAAGTTTTTTCACTGAATTTCATAGGTTTTTACTGCACAACTTAACCATAATATCCCTGACCTCATATACATGTAACATAGAACATACTAACCCCCTCGTAGTGATTTTCATATCCGCGGACTACCGCCATGTCCGCGGACACATCGAAAATCTGAGCGTGGTGAATGTAAATTTAAATAGTGTGCCCCATTTCCCCTTTGAAGTTGGCTCTGAAAAGAGCCTTTTTTTTTTTGTTTACAGATGCTTGACAGACACTTGTTATTTTGTATTTTTTTTCTTGTTTTTTTTTCTTACTTTACTCCTAAAATCTTCACATAACCTTCTCCAAAGCAACCCTTACATTCCAAAATAGAAAGGCATTTCCCGTAAAAGATAAAGAAATGCCATCTTCTTTAAAATTAACAGCATTACTGGCATCAATATTCTCATTGTTACAGAAGAACATACCAGCTCTAAGCATGAAGGCACACATGCCTCGGTTGATGACACACCTAGCAATATTTTGCTGAGGACAAAAAACTGAACTATTGTCCCATATTGCCCTAGGTAGTAATCCAGAAAAAATTACTTTTGCATTTGGAAGGATCTTCATTACTGCTTGAACCAAGCGTTCCAAATCAGCCAACAGAGTAGGGGCACTGACGTTGCCCAAATGGAAAGCACCATAGTGCAAAACTACCACATGCGGACTGTTCATCGTGGCCATATCCTCACAAACTTGTACAATTCCCTGTACATTGCAATCAGGCACAGTGCTCCACACCACCTCCACTCCTTTCACATCAAAGTTCTTTGCAACATGCCTGCATTCAGCGTACTGCTGTAAACCATGCACAAACATATCTCCGAGCACCAACACCCTGACTTTCTCCACTTCTGCCATCTTCACCACACACAGTCTCTTTCAACACAAATCCACAACCTCGACATCTGATTGGCTGATCCGTACAGTCTTCTTTCCATGTTGGATTTCCTGGAAAAACCCGGATGTAGCACGCCCTGTCCACGAACAGCCGCGGTGTCCGCGGGCGGCGTCCACTTTACTCTCTGTGCCATTCCCTCATTGCATACAGCTAAGCAATCACACAATACGAATAACGTTCTCAGAACAACCCCATTTTGTGAATTTTTCGAACATTTCAGGACAATTATTATTTAATTATTCAACATATTAACATTACACATATTATACTTTCATCTTGTACTCTGCACACAATGCTATATTTCTCCATTAGTAGCTCAGTATACTAGATAGAATCCCATAATACAATGCTATTTATATCAATGCATCGTTCAAAGCACTAATAACGGTATGATATTTATTGCAATATCCTTGACACTTTTTTCGCAACATTATAATAAAAATCCCTAGTACACAAATTCCATGAAAAGTACATAAACACTTGATGTCATCAGTGATTTCATCAATGACATTTGCGATGTCATCGTTAATGTCCTGGGTGTTAGTCTTAGCAGTGCACGGTGGTGGCGCCAGTTATTTTTCAAAGCTTACCATAACTTGCGATTTTCAGGGGTCTTTCGGCTGTACTTAGAACCATGACGTTCTTTAAACAAACTTTTTTTAATATCACGCAAACAATATACAAACACGGCGTGCAAAAACCAACTTCTACAGATGGCTTTACACAGAATGTTCCAAAGTAAGAATTTATGCTCGTTCACAGTGAAGGTCAGCTGCTTCCACAACTTCTACAGATGGCTTTACACAGAATGTTGCAAAGTAAGAATTTATGCTCGTTCACAGTGAAGGTCAGCTGCTTCCATTGTTTCTCGGGCCCCGGAGAGGCTCACAAAGTGGACTATAAGGTTGTATTGTGTTTTGACCTTGACAGACAGAGATTGTGATGAAAGACTTCTCTTGAAGGAGTGTTGCTAAAACGTAAGAGAAGATAAAGATGACATTTCTGAAACGAAACCATTTTTATATATTATATCACTATGCGAAAGATCGTTGGCACACGCGGAGTCGTATTTTGGGACTGCACCACTCGTAGACAATGGAAATTGCAATGGTACTGTAAGTAACCCTTTAGATTACTTTATACCAAATATAATTACAATAGCGTAGCATTAAAGACCGCTCAAGTTGAACTTGTTCGTTGAAAGTGGCATAATGTTTTCTACCGCGCACTATCACCGTCGCATTGATCCCCTGGCGTTTAGAGGGCTCTGAAAAAGGCAGACGACAAAGGGTGGGTTAATAGAAATAATTTAACCGGTCTATAGGCGGTCAAGCGCTCTACTCGCTGTGCCACTTCACTGTAGCCTGTCAAGTGGCAGAGCGAGTACAGCGCTCGCTTTGACATCCGTGCACAGCTTGCTAACGCAAGTTTGAATCCCGGCAAGGCCAAACTCAGCCTTTCATCCTTCCGTGGTCGATAAATGAACACCACACACCGTGGTTAATAATAAGCACCGCTTACGTACCTCACGGTTCTTACTGCTATATGAATGGGAAAATATTATATTTTATTATTAACATACTCTGTTGCACTATCTTCGATAGCAAATAGTTTCACGCCCTAATAAATAAAATGATGATTTTTAATGAAGATCGGCAGGTGAGACTAATTTGTGTTTTTTTTGCGCACCCTGTAACGTCACGGAGAGAGGCGGGGAATATGAATGCTTTGATAATAACAGGCTTAGGGGCAGGAGATATGATGTAGTGTCGCAAAAGGATTATCACATAATGTCGGCGCACACCAGCCGGATTTATCGTTTCTTTAGTGGACAAAAAGTCGGTTGACGCCCCTAGGAAATTGTACTATTTGCGGACAAAAGGAGTGCTCTTAAAACACTTTCACCCTGACAACGAACAATACAAACAACGTTCTCAGAACACCCCCATTTTGTGTAATTGCAACCATTTCGGAACACTGTGAGTGTTCTTAGAACACATTCAACTAGACAGATTACAATACGGACAGCGTCCTGAGGACACCCCCAGTTTGTGTATTTACGAACAATTAAGTACACCGCGAGTGTTCATAGCTCATTTTTACCTTCCTTGCGAACAAAATGACACATACTCCGTCCTCTAAACACCCCACCATTTAGTTTATTTACAAAATGTCAGAACAGCCGTGTTCTCCGCGGACAAATCGAACGCAACAAAAAGGTCTAGCACATAAAAAAACAAAACATTGAACCTATCTCGTACTCCCCACCCTCCCCAAACACTCTTACACACCAACACACGGCACTAAATACAATTTTTTATCCACGTTTCACTGATCTGTACGCGGTTGACTGCGAATACAAGATGGCGGGCGCCACAGAAAATCTGACGCGCTCCACGCCCCTCGCCGTCCAATCAGCGAACACGTCGCATGTCCGCGCACATGACGCAAGGCCATGGGCCAATCGGGGTGCTGTCCGCGGAGCGAACAGGGAAGTCCGTCCGCGAAGCGAACGCAGATATCACTAAATTTTTAGCCTTACATTTTGGTCATTTTTTAAAAAAACTACTTGTCGGATTTACACCAAATTTACAAAAGCACGCTTTTGGGACCAGGCCGCTGCTCCTGCCGCAAATTTGGTGTAAATCCGTCCAGCGGTTCGGGCTGTAGCCGTGCGCAAAGTTTTTTCCCATTCAGTCTATGGGAAAAAAAAAAGTTTTGGGACCCCCATATAACTTTTCCCCCCCTGGACGAATCCTCACCTGTCCCCTAATTTGTGGGATGGTCCCACAATTGGCGCCTGTGTTGCTCAGTTTGCCTAATGGCTCTGCAGGACGTGGGTTGTCCCGACTTGCTCTGTTTGAGCACAATTTGTGATCTAACATAGTAAGTTAGGAGTCACAATTGGTCATGCTGGGGGTTGGGGCCGAGCGGGGAGGGGTCATATACATACCTTTCCCGCAAATGGGAATAACATGGCTGGCAAGTGGCAGCTAATCTGTAAATAAGAGTCTAATTGTATTGCATTGCAACCGCAGCTACTGACGTGACAGGCTTCCAGGCCGGTCATGTCAGTAACTTTTGGTGCAATGCATTCATTCTGCCAGGTGAATGACGCCGTGAAATCATCACCACCTTTTGTCCCACAAAGGGATGTGACAAAGTTGGCCACTCTATTTGGAGGTATTCCTCAATATATTGTGCGTAAACTACCGGTGAAGGAGTAATGTGCCTGTGTTACATTGTATGTAAATTAATGTTGGAGTCACATTGGTGCCCCCTAGAGTTTGGCATCTCAGACAGCCACCTGCAGCGTTTGATGGAAACAGCGGCTGTGCACGTGTATGACAATACAAGTTCTCATGGGTGTGATGAGCCGTGTTGTTGCAAAGTGAGAATGTATTTAGATTCTGAGTGAAGGTCAGCAACTTTGATTTTTTGGTTGCGAGCTAAACCAGCCCACGCATGGGACAGAAAGTAGAAGGGTTTATTATTTTTTGACCTTGAGAGAAAGGGATTTTTTCTTGAAGAGTCAGTGAGAGGAGGTTTGTAATAAAGAACATTTGATAGGGTTATGCATTCCAAAAGTATGTACGGAACATGTGAATTCAGTTCATGAAGATTCTTTGATGCAAGCGGATTGAGCATTACACACTGATTTTTGCAAATACAATGGAGACAGCAAATATTATGTAAGTTTGCTTTTGACGACTGTATACCGGAACAAGCTTTAACCTATTATTCTCTGAAACTTAATTTAGGCAATGTAACTCAAGTACTATTTTTCTGTGTGATTGTCTTTTTTATGTGGTATGGGGAAGTGCAGAATGTAGGTGTTTGTCGACTATAACTAGATTCACCCAGGTTCAACGCTAATGTTTCTTTAAAATGTCATGTATGCCTATACGGAATTGTGTATCAGTTTCTAGGTTCTTTTTGTATTTTTTTAGATTGTTTGATGTGTATGCTAATCCTTAGTTTAAACTCTATGCCAAATTAAGAAAATAATACATATATTGCAAGAAAGTGTAATAAAGGTCGGGTATTGATACATATTTTCTGTTATGTTTTCCAAACAGCTACATGCTGCCTTACTGCGATTGCCATGGATTCCAGATGCCAACTGATGGGTTCTTCATTCGTCAGGTGCACGTAGTCGTGAAAGGGTGGATTACTGTGACTGTTTTGTGGGACAATCGGCCAGGGCCCATGTGTCCATACGCTGCACTAGCGATTAGGAGTAACATAACATCTTTTATGCTGGTCTAGGCGTAAATTGATGCAGACACCCTGGAATTCACTGTCAGACCCAAGCGGTTCCTTCATCAAAAACAAACACTTTGTGTATGGAAAAAGAAGAATATGTGTCTCACAATTAACATTTTCGATCACGAGTGAAGAAACAAATTTGCAATTTGATTGAATATGGGAACAGTCGGATGTTCTCGGAGAGTTTATTGTGAAATAAAAGTACATTACAAATTGTATACTGTTATTGTTTTCTTTTAAAGAGCAGTTTAATAATTTGAATTGTGACATGGTATGTTGTTGGTCGCTGTGTGTTGATTTTTGGGTTCTGCGTCACGTCACGTAGGTGGTTATGGGTGCATTTGGCTATGCTGAAGAGGAACGTCAATGAGAAAGATGTTCATTATCTCTAGGGTTGGTTATGTGCGGGCCAGCGGCGGGTCATATGATTTAGTGACATCTGGCCAGTTTACCTTAGGCCGATGCAGCAATGGTTAACAATAGCATAAGATGGACGTGCCCTGTTGCCAGGTTTTGCACGTTTCTCAAAGAGGACAAATGCGGTAAACTGATGTCAAAATGTTTGCAATAAATCAACGTATGTACAAAAATACATGGTCAAACCCTCGGGACAAAAATATTTTGTGAGCATTGCACTTGTGAAACTTATGCGATAATGTTTGGCGAGGTGATGGGTGATGATCATGGTTGGAATATTTCAGACGTAATTTTGAATGAGTTTACAAAGTTTGTTGGAATTTTGTACACAGCTTATATGACGATTGATTTGTGTATTATTTTGACAGTTTTGAAAAAATAAAACGTGGGTGGATTTACAGCAAATTTGCGTAAGGCTCATTGGCAAGGATCGAGAAGCATGTTTTTCTTGTGCCTAAGGGGTAGGCTGTAGTCATGAGCAGTGGCCCGAATGTCGGGGTCATGCTATAAGGTCAAGATCCGGACAATGTGGCTACTGGCCATGACCAGAAGGGACAAAAAATAGTATTAAAGTGGTCATGTCCACCTGGGACTGGCTTTGTCTTAAGGTTACTCGCAATTAGGAAAGATTAGAAAGGGAAGAAAAATGTAAATATGGTTAGAGGATTTTTTTTTGCCTTTTGGAGGTTGCCATGGAAAGGGAAGATGGGCCCTGTATGGAACTGGTGCTTTCCCTTTCCATTGTAGCCATCTTGGAAAAGGATTTTATTCCCAAACCGGGACGCCGCGTCCCAATATAGGCCGAGAAATCCTATTTTTTAGTAGCACGGTTTACCGCTTTGGAAACCTAGACTGGTAATGGCGTTCATCCCCCATTTTAGGGGATGAAATGGGGGGTAATGGTCCAGGGACCACATGAATGCTACAATATTCACAATACTATAACAAAAAATGCAAATGGAAATGTTGGAAAATCTTATTGAGTCTATGTATTTTACTGAGAAATACAAAGTAGGTGGAGTGTATGCATTTGTTTTTTTTTACTTCTATTTTTTAAATGTGAAAGGTCGTTCCTAAAGGAACATTTATTTTGTTTTTGGATCGATTTTTCTTGGCAGGAGAGCTAAGAACGAAACGTGGGGACGGAAAAGAGGGAAGAGGCATCAAACACTAATATGGAGGGGCAGATGGAAAAGGGGGAAATGTTGTGCGTGTGTTATTTCTAA
The DNA here is from genome assembly GCF_040938575.1 of Ambystoma mexicanum. Classification (NCBI taxonomy): domain Eukaryota; kingdom Metazoa; phylum Chordata; class Amphibia; order Caudata; family Ambystomatidae; genus Ambystoma; species Ambystoma mexicanum. Next base: position 477,546,985 of record NC_090926.1, read on the forward strand.
GGTAGGGGGTAGTAGGGTGGCCAAGGGTACCCGATTTTGCGGGATTGTCCCGCAATTAGGGACTCCGTCCCTTGGTTAGCAAAGTGGCTGTGCGGAACATAGGTTGTCCCGACTTGCGTCGGACAACCTGCCTCCAGCACAGACACTGTGCAAACTGAAGTGGCCATCTGCTCAGCACGGCGCTGCCGCCTACTGCTTTCTTTCTGTGGGCGCCTCTGCATGCCTGTCTCCTTTTGAGCCTAGAGGTCGAGCTGTAACGCTCAGACACCCGCCTTAATTCAAATGCTAATGCTTTGTTCCTGGGGTCTTGATGGTCATGTTTGCAGTTAAAAAACGTGACCATCACCTCCCCAGGACAAAGCATTTGTATTTAAATTAAGCCAGGAATTAAGAGCCATTAAAAAAAATATTCAAAAAGAGACGGGCCAAACGTGAATGAAGTGACGTCATCACCGCCTTGTGGCCAAGTGTCCCGCGACAGACTATCAAAGAGTTGGCCAGCCTAGGGGGCATTGTTTCTCATGCTGCTTGATTACATCAGTGGTGGTGTCTCTTGGGGAGGAGGGATGGAATTAGCTGATATCATTTTAACGTAAATAGCCGTTTTGCCAATAGTGTGTACTGTGAACTAGATTGTTAATGGATGAGTACAAATAGGTGTTGGAGCTGTGCAAGGGAAATGTTGAAGTTGCAAGTTCCTACATCAGTAGAAAATGTAGTTCCAAACTGTCCATGAGGCACAGATGTTATTGTGAAGTGCGTATGGGTTCTCGGACACGTCATCGTGCTGTGCACAAGCATATGGTCATGTGACATTCTCCGGGAGGTGTGCACTGAAGTCAGATGTTCGTAGACATTATGGTTAAGTTGCGCTACTAAAAACCTATGAAATTAAGTAAAAAAAAACTTTGTTAAAGGGACGTTATGGTTAAGTTGTGCTACTAATAACCTATGAAATTCAGTAAAAAAAACTTTGTTAAAGGGACGTTATGGTTAAGTTGTGCTACTAAAAACCTATGACCTTCAGTAAAAAAAACTTTGTTAAAGGGACGTTATGATTCAAAGTAAAACCGAAAAGCCCATGAAATTCGCTAGTTATGGTAACCTAAGCAACCATAACTCGAGCCACCACCATGCATTGCTAAGACTTACACCCAGGACATCAAAGCTGACATCACAAATGTCATTGATGACATCACTGATGACATCACATGTTCACTTACTATTCATGAAAGTAAGTCTGTACAAGGGATTAATATTATAATATTGACAAAAAAGGGTCAAGGATCATTGGAAAAAATATCATGAGCTATGTAGTGCATTAAGCAATGCACTGATATAAATAGAATTATATTATGAATTTCTTTACAGTACAGTAAGCTACTCATGTATAATCATAAGCATTGTGTGCAGCATACATGATGGAAGTGCAATATTCATAATCTTCCCATGTTGAATAGTGAAATGATAAATGCTTTCCTATTAGTGTTTTTGCGTACTGTGCAACATGTAATAAGTGGCTAATAAAACTCACTTACTACATAATTTCATTATTACATATAAAACCCAAAGACAGAACAATACATACAAATATGAGTATATAAAGGGAAAGTGAAGTACGCAAAAGAAGCAGCAGTAGAAACAGAAAGTGTTCATAACCTAACTGATTATCTTTATGTACAGAAATGATTGCACTGCTTCAAACCTACTACATGATCTGACTGCACCCTAAAGAAAGTAATCCGAATACAAATACGACCATATCCAGAGAAAGAACAGTAATAAAAAATAGCAAAACATTAAGAAAGTGTTGATAACCTTACTAATTCTCTTCATACACAGAAAGTATTGCTGTCTTTCAAGTGTGTATTTACCTTATGCATATGTGGCATATGCTGTGTGCACCCTAAGTGAATTATTGTAAGAATATATTAGAAGTATAAGTACAAATATAGTACTTTTTGCATTTTTTTTATCTAACTATTACTGGCCAAGATATATCACTAGAGGAAAAAAGAGCAAGTCAGACATGTGATGTCATCAGTGATGTCATCAATGACATTTCTGATGTCATCTTTGATGTCCTGGGTGTTAGTCTTAGCAATGCACGGTGGTGGCGTGAGTTATGGTTGCTTAGCTTACCTTAACTAGCAAATTTCAGGGGTTTTTCGGTTTTACTTTGAATCATAACGACCCTTTAACAAAGTTTTTTTACTGAATTTCATAGGTTTTTGGTAGCACAACCTACTTCAAAATGGATGATGTAATTCCAAAAAAGGCTGCAATGCATTTTGTACATTTCTCAGAAAAATCCGATTGCCACCATAAGTAAGATGGACTCCATCTTTGTGAAAAATATTTGTACTACGAAACAGAATATTTTCATTGTGAAAAGAAGACATGCCAAAATCTTTTAGAAAGGCACAAACAGCTTTATTAACATTGTGCCTTGCTTTTTCCATTTGTGGACCAAATGAAGAAGAACGAAGCCACATTTGTCTCTGCGCAATCCGTCAAAATATACATTTGAGAATTAGGAAACATGTCCATAACCTTCCCAAGTCCTTCTTTCATAGCAAATTGCAAAAAAATTCCAGTCACATGTCCTAAACTGTTCCCGCCACAATGAATTACAATTATGTCTGGATGTTGCTCTGTCTCGAAAGTAGCACAGAGAGGTAGCATGTCCAACCACTTCATTCCACGTACTCCATGCCAGTGTACTTCCACATGTGGGAATCCAAGATCTACAGCTACTCCACAGCTTTCTGCATGCACTTTTAACCAATATATCCATGAATCTCCCAAAATCTACACAATGTTTTTTCCTAAAATACACAGACATAGCTATTGATTATACAATGTAATAAGTCATTACAAAATACTAATACTAACATGCTATTTTCTTTTATCACAGAAATTAAAAAGAAATACAATAATAAGGAGAACCATAGCAGCATATCACATCCATAGTATCTAATACCTTTGTTCCTTATACATTTGTTTTTCACCCAAAGTTATAAGCAAATATGAATGTGATATGCTGCGGTGGTTGTTGCCAGGGCATAGAGTCTTGGGTGCATGGCCAAATGGCCATGCACCCAAGACTCTATGCCCTGGCAACAACCACCGCAGCATATCAGATCCATAGAGTCAAACATTTCAACTATGGTTTATGGAAACTTTTAATGTCCGCGGACATTATGATTGTTCTTAGAACACTTTCAACTTGCCAGCGAACAATACGGACAGTGTCCTCAGGACACCCCCATTTTGTTTATTTGCAAACATTTCAGGACACTGCGAGTGTTCTTAGAACACATTCAACTTGCCAGCGAACAATACGGACTACGCCTTCAGGACACCCCCTACGAACATTCCAGGACACCGCGAGTGTTCTTAGAAACGTCTTGAGAACACCCCCATTTTGTTTATTTGCGAACATTTCAGGACACCACAAGTGTTCTTAGAACACATTCAACTTGACAGAGAACAATACGGACAGCGTCCTCAGGACACCCCCTACGAACATTCCCCTGGACACCGCAAGTGTTCTTACAAGCGTCTTCAGAACACCACCATCTTGTTTATTTGCTAACATTTCAGGACACCGCGAGTGTTCTTAGAACACATTCAACTTGACAACGAACAATACGGACAGTGTCCTCAGAACACCCCCATTTCGTTTATTTGCGGACATTTCAGGACACCATGAGTGTTCTAAGAACACATTCAACTTGACAGAGAACAATACGAATAGCATCTTCAGGACACCCCCTACAAACATTTCAGAACAACGCGAGAGTTCTTAGAACACATTCAACTTGACAGAGAACAATACGGACAGCGTCCTCAGGACACTCCCATTTTGTTTATTTGCGAACAGTTCAGGACACTGCGAGTGTTCTTAGAACACATTCAACTTGCCAGCGAACAATATGGACTACGCCTTCAGGACACCGCCTACGAACATTCCAGGACACCGCGTGTGTTCTTAGAAACGTCTTCAGAACACCCCCATTTTGTTTATTTGCAAACATTTCAGGACACCGCGAGTGTTCTTAGAACACATTCAACTTGACAGAGAACAATACGGACAGCGTCCTCGGGACACCCCCATTTTGTTTATTTGCGAACATTTCAGGACACTGCGAGTGTTCTTAGAACACATTCAACTTGCCAGCGAACAATACGGACTACGCCTTCAGGACAACCCCTACGAACATTCCAGGACACTGCAAGTGTTCTTAGAAACGTCTTCAGAACACCCCCATTTTGTTTATTTGCAAACATTTCAGGACACTGCGAGTGTTCTTAGAACACATTCAACTTGACAGAGAACAATACGGACAGCGTCCTCAGGACACCCCTTACGAACATTCCCCGGACACCGCGAGTGTTCTTAGAACACATTCAACTTGACAGAGAACAATACGGACAGCGTCCTCAGGACACCCCCATTTTGTTTATTTGCGAACATTTCAGGACACTGCGAGTGTTCTTAGAACACATTCAACTTGCCAGCGAACAATACGGACTACGCCTTCAGGACACCCCCTACGAACATTCCAGGACACTGCAAGTGTTCTTAGAAACGTCTTCAGAACACCCCCATTTTGTTTATTTGCAAACATTTCAGGACACCGCGAGTGTTCTTGGAACACATTCAACTTGACAGAGAACAATACGGACAGCGTCCTCAGGACACCCCCATTTTGTTTATTTGCGAACATTTCAGGACACCGCGAGTGTTCCTAGCTCAATTTTAGCTTGCTTGAGAACAAAACGGACACATACTCCGTCCTCAGAACACCCCACCATTTAGTTTATATAGAACATTTCAGAATAGCTGTGTTGTCATATGTATGTGTATCACATATGTATGTGTATCACATGATGTGACTGCAAACAAAGGAAAGGAGAGTGAGTATAATGTATACAAATATGAGCATATACAGGGAAGGTAGAGTAATAAAAATAAAACTATGAGAAAGTGCTGATAGCCCTAATGATTATCTTCATGCACAGAAAGGATTGCTCTCTTTCAAGCCTGTGTCTTCCGCTATGTATATGTTTCATATGATGTGACTTGACACTAAGTCTACAAATATAGTACCTTTTCAATTTTTACTTCATGACTGTTACTGAAGAAAACTATGTGGCCTAGATATGTCAGTAAAGGGAAAAGAGGGAGAGCCAGACATGTGATGTCATCAGTGATGTCATCAATGACATTTGTGATGTCATCTTTGATGTCCTGGGTGTTAGTGGTAGCAGTGCACGGTGGCGTGAGTTATGGTTGCTTATCTTACCATAACTGCCGAATTTCAGGGGTTTTTTGTTTTTACTTTGAACCATAATGTCCCTTTAACAAAGTTTTTTCACTGAATTTCATAGGTTTTTAGTAGCGCAACTTAACCATAACGTCCCTTTAACAAAGTTTTTTTACTGAATATATATCTATATATATATCCACCCTATAATATAAAATCATTAGTGACAATTTTCTGTGACATTTTTAAGTAACCATTTTTGTAATGCTTGAAATTGAGCTCATCATATGTCCTACATACATGGTTCCGGTGTCATTCCGTTCCATATTTAGTCCAATTTAATGGTATGCTGTCCTACGGTATCTACAATTCCTAAAGCATTGGAAGTTTATTCACGGATGAAGATGTGTATAAGTTACGATTTTGTGTAACTTTTTTGTGTAATGCTTTAAATTGGGGTCATTGTATATCATACAAACATGAGTTCGGTGTCATTCTGTTCCACATTTTGCCAACTCCAATGGTATACTGGCCAAATTTCAATTCCTGAGGCATTTGAAGTCCATTCACTGGACTTCATTCACTGATGAAGTTGTGTATAAGTGACGATTTTTTGTAACATTTCATATGAGTCTGGTTGCATTCCGTTCCACATGCATCCAACTTTGATGGTATACTGTCCAAATCAACAATTCCTAAGGTTTTTGAAGTTTATTAACTGACATTAACTGATGAAGTTGAGTGATGAGCTTGTGTAAGTGATAAATTACGCTACTGTCGCAGCTAGAATTTGGGTCATTGTATGCCCTAAAGATATGAGTCTGCTGTCATTCCGACCCACATTCCTCCAACTTTGCTGGTATACTGTCCAACTTTCCATTTCCCTAAAGGTGGGGGTGTGAATGAAGCAAGACCTTGGTGGAGTATCCCTACAGGCGACCAAGCCGCCGAGTACAACGTGTAGCAGTCACCAGGCACTGTGTGTGGGGGGCAGGGGGTTTTTGCGACAAAAGGCAACAGTGGGTGGAGCCCCCTAGTATATATACCTCAGATGTGTTTCACTGACCACCACCTGAGTACTCCATGTGAGTAAATGTGGTTATATGACTATGTGGGAGCATGTGATCTCAAGACATCGGGATTTGAATCATGGCTGCCACACTTCACAACACTGTCAATCCTGGGAACATTAATGATATTCAGTCACCTGAGATTCATTATCTGGTAACATTGCCAGCACTATTATAGTCTAGCTAACTACTGGAATATTAATAGAAGGGCAAAAAAGGACATTTAGATAAAGTTTTAGGTCCTTCATTTAGAACCAGAGCAGTTTCATGTTCCATTGCGGTGTGCACTTGTTACACGTTTATATCCAGTGATCATTATGATGCCATGCGATTTAAATTCCTGGTTAGACATTTTAACATCATATACAACAAGTGAATTATATATATTTTTTCTAGTCTAATCCTTTGTGATATGGTATAAAAAAATTACGAACGATTATATATCAACTGTTAGAAAAAATGCATCTGTTTAATGTTTTGAACATCCAGCATATGCTAATGTATTAAGGTTGCAAAGACATTTAGCTTGAGTAACATTATATGCAATTGGCTGATAGTGTGCCTTGTGAAGTGGCTTCTGCATATACTCTTCAAGGTTAATTGAAACATCCAATATTACAGACTGAAGATGTTGACATTTCTTATTCACAAGCATCATCATGTGCTCATTTTATTAAGGTCTGGATAAGAGCAAATGCTAAAAATAGGCGCTTGGGGCAGAAATGTGATGTGTAGTAAAGATAACACCCTTTATATTGATATGAACAATAGAGCACACTGGTCTAATCTGGTCACGTGTGAACGTTCTATTGTCCACATCCTTTTCTATGTTATGTTACTGTGCGGTAATGTTTAGCTTTATATATCATATGTTTAATCAAATCAATAATATGTTATCCAGAATCATCCTTGAAAATATTGTCAATAAGCATAAATATAAAAGCCACAAATAAAACACATCATATATTATAACATTATCTGACTAAAAGGATTAACGGTCACAGTAATTCAGCTTTCACTTATGCATATTCTTATATAACTACTACTCAGTAAAAAAAAAGGCATTGCATCCGTTCAGTTCCTAATATTATTTAACATAGAATGAGTCGCTAGCCATTTTCTTTGCAGATCAATATATCCACTGCAAGCAGAATGAAGCGGCAGAGATCTTCAGCTCTGCTTAGGCCAAAGGCACATATAGAGTTAAAAGCTAGCCATTCCAGAGCCTTTTTAAATGTACAGATAAACTAGATCTCATTTGAGTGACCTGATGTCACACATTGTGCCTCCTTCTTCTGAAGGGTCAAGCACCGTGGTGTAAAGGGCCAGGAAAGACTATTTACAGAGGTCCATTTGGCATGCGTCCCCAATAGAAATCACCTACTCTTGAGCGCAATTTTACACTGGATTATTGGAGTGCTGCTCCATTAGATCGGCTTCGAACTTGCCAAATAACATGCAGTCGCAGGAATACCAGGATAAAACCTCCCCTTGGCTATAGAATCATCAATCTGCAACCTTAAATTGTTCTTATTAGGATTCAGATTCAGGCACAGTTGTTTTTAATAACAGCTAGTATGAATCTGAATTGTGCTTGAGCCTTGCAGATTTAAACACTTAGCATCAGCCTCAATATGCAACTTGGGATGCCACAAGGAAGTCCATTTACAATTCAGGGGAAACTGTTTTGCATGATCACTAAAACAATGCAATCAATATTCCCCAAAATTAAACTGACATATAACATAGAGAGGACTTTAGCCTCCAAGACTTTCAAACATGTATCCAGCCTATGGGCTGCCCGTAATAAAAAGGGGGACAAGTCAGCAATTCTAGCAAGATGCAATCCAAAATAGGTATATGTGTTAACATGCTTAACTGTCTCTCCTTTAAAATGTCAGCAAAAAGTAATACTGTATTTGTCTCTGGCAATTTTTGATTTAGTATATGGGGATTCAAAAAGTTCTTGATGTATGCTAAACATTGTTCCAGCTCTCTAGATGTTATATCAAGCAGGGCAACAAAAACAAAAAAAGCATAGAGCAAGGAAATAGATTGACTACCATATTGAGATGGAGGGTTAATTCAACCTGATGATGTACTAGGATCATAGTCACTCAAAAATAGTATGCCATTATTGGTGCTAATAACCATCCATGTCTGACACTACTCTTAGTACGCAACTCAGGGAAAGGTGTACCATTCTTAGAATAACAATGAGCCACCGTCATTCGAGTATAGCTCATGTGGACAAGTTGCAATAACCCACACACATTCTGATAATATTGTCGAAATCCTTTTCCAGACCCACAAATGTAGTATAACCATGACCCCTGCTGATCATCGTATATTTATCTATTATACTATTTAAGATAAAACAATAATGAACGATAGAAATCCTTTTCTAAAACGGGCATATTGATTTGGAATAATATGATTAGCTTTGGCCCAATCCTCAAGTCATGAAATATTCAGTAAACATGTTGCTAGATACATAGAAGAGAGAAAGAAATGGGCTGATAGCCATGTACTTTAATATCAAAACTTTATTAAACAGAGGGATAAACAGGCTGTGGTGCCACTATTTCGGTAAAACTCTTGTGCACATAATGCATTGAAGACATGTTCTTATAGCAGGACCCACCATTCTTAAAATCATACAAAATACTAGGTCAGGTCTAAGGCAGTCAGAGCCAGCAGGCTTTCCAACATTAACAATCCTAATGTAGTTTAAAATCTTCTCCTGGGAAAATACATTCCCATCTTTCTGTGGTTCACTATTAAAGGCAATATGTTTCAAAGCCATTTGAAATAGAATAAATAGAATAAATGACAAACTGTTTAAATCAAGGGAAAGAGTTAACCTCATAAAAATGAAGTATACAAAGTGTGTGAATAACATAGTTAAGATACAAACACTTACTGTATACTGTATACCACTACAGATCTAACAATAACATGCAGAAGTATACATATTTGCTCCATACCACTACAAATCTAGCTTTAACACTGACTTCAAATATTGCATTGATGTAGCTGGGCACATACTTGAAGTGAGTGATTTTTTAAATAAACTAGTGTGTATGTATGTAATGTACCCTGCACCTACGTACATGTCAAGCAAGTGTCGAACATGAAATGTTTTATATGCATATGAAAAATGTGTGTTCTAAGAACATGATTTGTAAGTTCTTGTGTCGGAAGTGTGTGCATCACAAAAGCATGTGTCACCTGACTGTCCCAAAGCACTGTAGGCTATATGCGGATTGACTAAAAACATCCTCATAGCCAATCATCAGTCACCGCTCAGGCGAATGCCGGCCCACATCGAAGGATCTAAATAAAAGCTCCCGTCCGGAGCCTGTCAGAGCCGAGAGGGCAGAAGGACAGAGCCCTGATCACTAACTTCATTCTCTCCAAATCGTATCCATGTCACAGCTCCTCTTTACTGCGAACCTAATGCCTCTAAGTACCAACCACGTAACCTACAAACTTTGATAACACTACCTAAACCACTGCTACCTACACTTTCAATGCCCACTATTCGCCATATCTGCGGCAGGCTTGATTAACTGCACCTTTCCGCCTTGGTGCACGGACAAACATCTAAATGGACTCATTGGAATATTCATACCTAGCCAATGTTGCCTGTGTATTTAGTGCGTAAGCTGCACAACCGCACCTAGCCAATTTTACTTACGTATTCCATGTAATAGTTGTTGAATACTCACATTCAGCCAATGTGACCCATGCATCCCGACCGTAAACGGAATACCTGTATTTAGCCAATTTTATCTGTGCTTTCTTGTGCCAGTCCCCGATCACTTACACTAAGCCAATGTTTTAGCCAATGTTATCTGTGCGTTCTTGTGCCAGCCCCTGAATACTCGCAATCAGCCAATGGCACCTGTCCATTCTGATCATAGGCGAATAACTGCTTTTTGCCAATTCTATCTTGTGTTATACCTGCATTCAACTCATGCAACCAATGGACATAGCATGATTGCACCTTATTAATCTAGTAATACTCTCGCAATTACAACTACCTATGCTATTGCTATGTCGGTTCGCTTAGTTGTGCTGATGGTACCTTTACTGCAACTGCTAGCACTCTCTGAATGTTGTTTAGAGAAACTCCCATACTCTAGAACGCCCATGGAAATGACTACTAAGGGCGAACCCTGCACTGCAGGCTCTTACATTCAGCTTGGGAAAGGCCTAGCCCACTTACATTGTGCCTCTCACAATCCCATAACATGTCCCACTCCATTTCTTAATAAAAGTGTGACTTTCCCTGCCCCCACTCTCCCTCCTAATATCTACTCCCAGGACAAGGCAAGGCTACACCATACCATCAATGCCCACCCCTGTGTCTCACTCCCGCTGAGCAGACCCACCAGAACTTCTCAACTATCTGCACAAACAACCCAGATACACTCCCACACTATTATATCCCCCATCCATCAGCCTAGTCTTTACAAAAACCGCTGCCACATGACTCACATACTTCCCTCCCATCATTGCTCACGTGCCACATCAATGTTCTTGCTAGAAGACTTGGGGCCTCATAACGAGAATGGAGGTAGCCATGGAGCTATTAGCTAGCTCCATGGCTGCCTCCTTTCCGGGCTCAATTACCGGGTTCCTGCAATGGCGACTTACAGGGTTACTCCGAGATAGGAGGACCTGGTAAGTCCTCCATGCAGGAACACATCCCCATTCCTATTTGAGCCCCCATAGGGCTCAATGGGAATGGGGAGGGAGGTAATAACGGGAAGAGTACAACTTGCCCGTTATAGCCTCCCTCTTCCCCTCACAGGACCCGGAAAGCACGCCTGGTTTTACCAGGCATGTGATCCGGGTCCCGCGATGGGAAGCTCGTAATCGGCGCTCCCGGATTGAAAGGGACTGGTCCCATACTAGCCCCCTTCAATCCGGGAGCGCCAGGGTTATAATGGGGCCTTTAGACTATCTTCTCGCTTCCATCAACACCATACCGAACAGAAGAATAAGGCACACAACCCGGTCACTCAACACACAATAAAACCTAAGATGCATACCAGCTAAGCTGCTGAACCAGCACCTCATCTGTTTAACAACTCTCTGACCAAGGTACATTCCCCTCTTATCATTACTCAACGAAAGCTACACAAGCAAGATGTGAGCTCAAATAGCCTCGCCAATGCAAGTTCTCCCACTAAGATCATAGCCATCAGTAATGAGACCCTATATCTAAAAGGTGCGCTAATCAATGCCAGATCCATCACTGCCCACGCCTTGGATATTGCAGACGTCTTTATAACTAATGACCTAGACCTCATTGCCATCACTGAAATGTGCCTCCACACAGCTTCAGGCCCACTCCTGTCTCTAGCCATGATAGAGGGCTATTTTATCTATAGGAAGGACAAAACCTCAGCAAAAGGAGGTGGAGTAGCTTTATTAGCCAAAAAAGCCATGAACATTAGAATTTCCAGTGAACCCCCTCGTACTTCAGGTGAAATCATCACTCTAAAAATGTCCCTCACTCACACCTGTACTCTCACACTACATATTGTCGACAGACCTCCAGGCTCGACTTCTACATTAGAATATGAAACCTCACTCTAAAGCCATCATTTTGGGTGACTTCAATCTAGTTCTGAATGACTCTCAGGACACACATGCAGGATTCTTGGCCAACCCTATGAAAGCCCAAGGATTCACACACAGAATTTGTACCCCTACCCATGAAAAAGGGCGTACTTTAGATTGGCTAGCTGACATCAACTGTGTCACTGACATCCTGTCTTACTCCCCTACACCATGGTCAGAACACAATATGATAAACTTCTCTACTACTCTCATTAACAAAACTGCAAACCCCACCCCATGTCATACCCTGGGCTCCAACTAGAAGCATGAACAATATTAACTGTGCTAATATATTACAACTGCTAACACCCCTTCTAGACCCGACCTTATCAGACAATAACCCGTCAGCTTTGGTAAACCATTACAACAAGGTACTTCTCATAGCCATTGATAAGGTTGCCCCGTTGAAAATAAAAAAAAAGCCAAACCTACTGCTCATATCATTCCTGGTTTACCCCTGAGCTCCTAATCCTGCATCCAAAAGATCAGCAGAAAACAATTGGCGAAAATCACCTACATTAGAGAACAAAACTCTCTTACAGACCTCAGCTAATATTTACAAAAATAAAATACTTAAATTAAAGACTGAAGCTTATAACCAAAGAATGCAGAATGCCCAGTCCAATTCAAGATAACTATTCTATATTCTCTGTGAGTTTGAATCACCAGAACCCACTCCAGACCACACCATTAAAGATGAACAATGGTGTGCCAACATTCAAAATGCTCTAGCAAAGAAATCTCACTACTTCAACAAAAAATAGCACAAAAAAAAATCTAAACTCAACCTCAACCCCACCAAGTCAACTATATCTTCATCAATAGAATCCCACAAGGAGATCAGATGTACCATCTCAACAATATCTGCTCTAGACACTATCAACATCATTAAAGGCCTAAAACCTTCAAGATGTAAGGCCTACACCTGTCCTGCAGCACTGGTAAAATAATGCGTGTCTGAACTTGCACCCTTTATGACTAGCCTTATCAATAGCTTGTTTGCCTCCAATTCAGTACTGCATGACCTAAAAGCAGCCTGGGTTTCACCATTATTTAAAAAAATGACATTAGACCCCAACATCCCCACCAATTCTGGCCCATCACCACAGTATCATTCTTATTAGATCTGACAGCCTATCTGCAGATCCAAAAATTCCTGGAACTCAATAATCTCTTGGGCTTGAGACAATGAGGGTTCAGACCTGGTCATGGAAATGAAACAGCCCTCTTAGACTTAAAAACACAAATGGACCATTACAAGGATAAAGGCGATCTGTGCATCCTCCTCCCACTAGACTTCTCGGCAGCCTTCAATTTGGTCAATCACAATATCCTGTGCCAACACCTTGATTCAGCATCCCACTTTTCTCCTGAAGCAATTGACTGGACCAAATCCTTTCACTCTAACCGGACTATGAGGGTCTTTTCCGATACCACAGCAGCCCCTGCCTTGGTGACCTGTGGTGTACCGCAAGGCTTGTGCATGTCATCTACCCTCTACAATGCATTTACTAAGCTCCTATTCGATAAGATTGACCAACATGGATATCTTGTATGCAAACTATGCAGATGATACACAAATACTCATTCCAATCACTGGACGTTATGCCACCGACACCAAAAACATAAATAAAATCGATCTCAAAATTCAAGCATGGATGGTTCACAATAAATTGTGTCTTAATGACAACAAGACTGAGCGTATCCTAATAAGAAATAAATCCAAACTTAAAAATCTCCCACAAGAGAATAAATCATTCATCATCAATGTTAACTCCATCACAGTAGCCAATGAAATAAAAACTCTCAGGGTCTACATTGACATCTTCCTGACCTTAAAGAGACAGGTCAAAACCATAGTCTCCTCCTCTGCCTAAAAGTCCAAATTGATAAGATCCAGTAGAAGTTTCCTCTCTACCGACAACTCCATCACCCTGGCCAGAGCCTTGATACTCTCCAGGATTGATTATTGTCATTCACTATTTGCTGGAACTAGCACTAGAAATATCAGAAATGTACAAGTAGTGCAAAATCACGCCATCAGAGCAGCACTGAATATTCCTAATAATGTACACATCTCGGCTACCAGGAGGAACATCCACTGGCTCCCAGTCCATGACAGGATCAAATGCAAAATCCTCACGCTCACACATAAATGTCTCACTAACAATGCACCAGCCTATTTCAGTAACCTTATCAACAAAACCCAAACTAACAGACCCATATGTTCATCGTACACTAACTTGATAGCTACATTTAGATACAGAAGACAGAAAGCAGGAGGCTCAAGTTTCCCAGTAATACCTGCCAAATGGTAGAACTCCCTCCCAGTACATCTAAGAAATGACGCTTCCCTCTGGTCACTTAGAAAAAAACTAAAAACCCTACTATTCACACTAGACTTTGCACAACAGACCCATTGCCCCACAACAACCAGCCTCCTCGCTGACACCTCCGCTGCTGTTCAATCCAATACTATGCATACCTAGCCTTGATTTCGGCTATGATATCTACGATTAACAGATCTCCCTAAGTAAACGCAAAAACATGAGTGTGCATGGCCTATGTGAACCTACACCTAAATCTGTAACCAATTCTGTCATGTATAATTATGTAATATATTTATGTCAAGTGCGATTATGTAATTATGTAATTAAGTATTGATGTGAACCTACATGCAAACCTGTAACCAATCTCTTAAGAATCAGAACCTAGATGCCTCTGGGCTATGTGCGCTTTATAAATGTTCAAATAAATAAATAAAGGCAAAGGTAACAAGAAATGGGGGACAAGGCAGGTAACATAGACAACGATTATAGACAAAGACAAAGATTCACCATATCCAGAACTAAGTAGAATGGAAGACTTTTCAACTTGGTGTAGCTGCTATTGTTGGCAAGTGATGCCAGGTTGCCAGAAAATACCTGTTGCTGTAAAAATCTCCACCTTTCTATTTTCAGATAACACTCTGCCTATGCATAAGTCATCAAACAAACTTCAGGGCAGAGTGTCTTAAGCATTCAGTTCTGAAAATGCTGATATTGCTTATGCATTAACTTCTTGCTACTTTTACTCCATGTGTTCCTAGCGTTGAGTGAGAATCATGAGGATGCTTTTGTTTAGATTAATCTACATTGAATAGATTAGAAATTACTGTACAATCACTATCAAAAAGTGTTCCCCATATTGTATATATAACATTCATACCTTTTTTGTTAGCATTAACTAATTGTTGTTCCCATGTTAATGTCTTTTTCTGTGCGATATATCCCTTCTTGCATTTCCCACTACCAACTCATTATATGATATAATATTTGCTTTTTATATTTCTTCATATATATTGTTGAACCATGTTTCTATCTATTATAGATTTAAAAAAAAGAGAAGCAGCACCACACTTTACATTTACCTTCATTTGATGTACAAAGTCTATTTTTTTCAATGAACAGTACAGACATGTGGCCAAAATAGCCTATAAAATGTTTATTCATGGAAGACTGTATGTTAGAGCCCATATAGTGATACTGCCATGTATTATATCATAGTCACATGGGAGGAGATTTTTAGCATCACAGGTCTATAGTCTGGATTTGTTGACATAATGGCAAATGATGGTTTTATTTTACATATTTCTCAATAAATCAGAAAAATACAAATATTTACATTTATAATTTGTTCTCAGTAACAATATTCAATAAAGCATATTTTACAAAACGTTATATTATATGAATTATTACTTTTTACATGTGTTCCTATTCATTTATTTAAAAAAAACATTGTTTTTGTACTAGCAAGTCACTAGAACTCCATTGTGTCACTTTGTATTCTGTTATACAACAAATATATGTTCTATCATACACCAGTGTATGCAACAACAAGTGCTTTGACAATGCATAATAATTACTTTCATATTTAAGATACTATTTATTATGGGCCACTGATTTGTTTACAGTTCATAACAATCATCTTTAAGAGAGTATATGGCAAGTGTTCACTTGTATTCGTAAATTGTATCAATGTACAACCACCCACCATAGACACATTGTCTCATGCTTCTAAATTTGCTATGTTGGAAATCCTAAAATCCATAAGACGTCACAGAATGTGAAATATATATTTGAATTCAACTAAAGCCAAATGTGTAAAAGCTAATTAGGAGATGCTGATGTTTGGATATGATATTGTTTCACAATTATAATATATAATCAATGAAAACACTTTGTTAAAAGGACGTTATGGTTAAGTTGCACTAATAAAAACCTATGAAATGCAATGAAAAAACATTGTTAAAGGGACGTAATGTTTACAAGTAAAACCAAAAAACCTCTGAAATTCACCAGTTATGGTAAGCTAAGCAACCATAACTCGTGCCACCACAGTGCACTGCTAAGACTAAATGTCATTGATGACTGTCAGTGAACAAAACCACCTTGCCTAGATATTTCAGTGAAGAAAATAGTGCCTGGCCAGATATATAATGTCATCAGTGATATCATCAACGACATTTGTGATGTCATATTTGATGTCCTGGATGTTAGTCTTAGCATAAAGTCCCTTTAACAAAGTTTTTTTCATTGAATTTCATAGGTTTTTATTAGTGCAACTTAACCATAACGTCCTTTAACAACGTTTTTTTCAGAGAATTCAATGGGTTTTTATGAGTGCATGTTATTTTTCTACAAATTTCTTATATCATACGTACTCCAATATAGCAACATTTTTGTCCAATTTACAATGTTTCACCTTAAAGCTCTGCCATTTCCCACCTTCTAGCATCATTTTTACACTTCTATACTTTTTCACAATTTTTGCTTCTGTCGATGTCCGCAAACATCTGACGTCATTGTGGCACTTCCGGACAGTGCCACGTTACCATGCGCTTGCACGCTGCATGATGATGGTTCGAAATTTTAAGCTCAAAATGTAACCTTGCACAGCTCCGACACCTATTCATACTCATTATCCAGTAACATTCTAGTACAAAGCACACACTTGGAAGAATATTAGCAAAACTGCTATTTATCTTACAAATGGCATCAACTATTGCCATCCCTCGTCCCCAAATGCCACCACCACCACCACCAGCTGGAGGACCCACACAACAACAAAAAAAAGCACAATATTTCCAAAGACTATGAAGAAGACCGATAAGATGAGGTAGAGGAAGTGCCTACCTCTAGCACTCAGAGAGAATCAAGGGTGTGGCAGTTATTTACCACTGTTGGGAATGTACCAAAGGCTAAAGCTACAAAAGTGAAATGCACTGAGTGCAACTTTGTACGCAGACTACCTGGACATTACTCTTATTGGACCACCTCCATGTGCCGCCACACCAAATCCAACTACCGCAATGCTCTCAGAAAGATTGTTCCTTTCTTAGCAAGTAGTATGCTGCCTTCCTCCGCATAATCTTCCTCAACCAATACTGTAACCACACAACCTACTTCTGTGAGACACAAAATCCCACCAGCTACCTTGCAAGCAATAAAAGAGGCTGTTGATCCATATCTTTGGAAGCAAACAGTCCTCTGCATAAACTTCAACACACCACTCAGCAGGGAGAAGCAATTTTGACGTGCATTTGAAGCATTAATCAAGGAGCATGAGAAACACTGGCCACTACCTTAGAAGTAACAAACACACAACATCTTCCTCTGTCCACCTGCCCCTCTACATTAGTGCTTGGTGCCTCTTCCCTCATTTCCTGCCTCACCTTACGTTCTAACCTCTCCAGAAAAAAAAAACAACAAAAGAAACAATCCTTTAGGAACCACCTTTCTCAGTTAAAAAAGTAGAACAAAAAATAAATCTTATAGACTCCATCCACTTTACATTTCTCAGTAAAGTTCATAGACTCAATATGTTTTTCCAACAATTCCAATAGCATTTTGCATTATGCTAATGGGAATAATGTGACACTCATCTGCCGTTTCAGGGACAGGAACGTGGTATAACGGCCCGGCAGTCCAAGTTATCAGCCCAAGTTAAATGTGTCTGTGTGCACTCTGATGCCTTCAAGCTTTGGCGCATTATAAATAAATAAATACATAAATAAATAACAGGGCTCCAGAGCATATGTCTCTGCAATGGGGGATAAAGTCCATTAGCACCCCTGGCTCCCAATGCGGGAACCCAGTGTGCTAAAAAATTGATTTTTCTTCTTAAAGAAGGAAGGAAGGAAAATCCTTTTTCAAGATGGCCACCATGGACAGAGAAGGTGGGCGTCAGTAGATAGCCCCTCTTCCCTTTCCATGGCAGTCTACAGAATGAGAAGTCAGAACCCTATGAACATAATATCAAAAGCACATTTTTTTCCCTTTCAAACCTATCCAACTTTCAACTAAATTTACCACATAGCCGGTCCTACATGGACATGGCCACTTTAACACCATTTTTCGTCTCTCGCGGTCATGGCCAGTAGCCAGATTGTCCAGGTCTTGACCTTATACCATGACCCGGACAATCAAGCCACTGCCCATGGCTACAGGCTATACCTCAGTTTTTTTTTTGTACATACATTATGACACTTGTGAAAATAAAGCACAGGCACATTTGCAAAACCATGCTTTAAGGTCCTTGCTCATGCTCCTTACACGAGTTTGCTTGAAATCCGGCCATGTTTTATTTTTTCAAAAGTCTCAATATGTATGTACATACAATAGTCATATAACTTAGCCCCCACTTGACAAAATCCATTCAGTCTTTACACACCCATTGAAGGTTGGGTCAGTAATCTTCCTGAAAATGTTTGTCCATATTCGTCACAAAGCAAAAAAGTTATAAACCATCTAAAAATGTTGAGAACATCCTCTATTTAGCCCCCTTTTGAGAAAATCCCACCAAACTTTACACATTGTTTTGCAAACTTGTGTGCAGATTCATCAAATGGCAGCACATTTATAAGCCTTTACAATATTTTGGGACACTCCCTTTAATTTTGCCCCTTCTTGACAGAATCCCACCAAACCTTGAATAACTGTTCAGAATCAGGTCTAGAATAGAATTCCAAAATGTCATGCAGTTTCATTGAGTGGCACTAAAGTTATAAGCTATCCAAGATCTGCTCTTGTCACCTACCCTGTAATGCAGAAATAGGCACAGATGTCCCCGAACATCTGAAGCATTCATGGACTTCGAGGGTGAAAAACATCTGTTTTTTGTCTTCTTTCAGCCATATCCCATCCCATCCGCATCACCCCTTACCTCCCCAGAGATTGTTTGATAAGTTTGATAAGTGCAATATTGTGTTTTTTTATGTTTGTACCGCAGTATCCGTGGACACCGCTGGAATGTCCGTGAATCCAACATGGCGGGCGTTTCCAAGAATCTGACGCACTTCATGCTTTTGTCCATCCAATCAGTGGGTGCGTCTTATGTCCATGGACATCAGGGCACCCTCTAGGCCAATCGGATGCCTGTCCGCGGACCAAACAGGGAAATAGGTTTTTTTACCTAGTTTTTGGTTGTTTAAAAAAGAACAACGACTGGAGGGATATACACGAAATTTATAAAAGCATGCTTTCGGGACCAATCAGCTGCTCCTGGCGCAAATTTGGTGAAAATCTGTCCAGCGGTTTGACCTGTAGGCATGAGCAACATTTGTTTCTATTATTTCTGTGGAAAAATAAATACATTTTGGACCCCCCTATAACTTTGTGCCCCTTTGACGAAACCTCACCAAACATACAACAATATTCAGAGGTAGTCATATACTATATTTTGCAAAGTTTGGGGAGGATTCGTCCAGGGGGAGCGAAGTTATAAGCCGCCCAAAAAGTGCTCTTCATATGGGTTTAGCAACCTAAACATAACTACACGGTCGCTACAGAAGTTATGGTTAAGTTGCACTAATCAAAACCTATGAAATGCATTGAAAAATTTTTGTTAAATGATATGACTATCACACCTAATTGTATATGAGTGGTTTATATGAAAAAGATTATTTTCGAATCATCTCCAATTACAGAGACTTTAACAAAAATGCCAATATTTAATGGATGCTCTCAGCGGGAGAAAATATTTCATAGACAATGGGCCTCATTACAACCTTGGTGCTAAGTGCACCAACTTTACCAACTTTACCAGCCCCATTCCAAGGTGAGTGGGGCAGTAAATCCCCATTTCCCATTTTCCCTTCCCCATTCCCATTTTTGCCCCATAGGGCATAATGGGAGTGGGGAAGGCGCTAATTACGCCGCCGTAAATTACGGCGGCGTAATTAGCACCATGGCAGGTTAGCGCCATGGATTTTAACGCCTGCTAAAAGCAGGCGTTAAAATTAGAATCAGGCGTTAAGGGTTAACGGTGGCGTTAACCCTTAACGCCTGAGTTGTAATGAGGCCCAATGTAGGAGTTTTGCAATTTATATGCATTTTGGTGATGAGTCCAGGCATTACCACAAAGGCCTCCATTTTACAAATGGAATAGAATAGTTTTGCATTCAATTTCATTGAAAGTCCCAATGGAAGCAAAATCTCAATAGGACCATCAAATTGCCTTGAATGGTGTGCTATAAACATTAAACATTAGATAATAAATACAACAGGTATTATAATCACCTCGCTTTCTGGAAGGCGCTCAAGACCTGGCTAATGCCTTCTGCATCTTGAATGACCTAGTCTACCTCATGGGTGAACTATCACCCCCTGACAGGTTGATAGGTGGGATGAAGGAGTCACGTGAGGGGACAAGTAGACAGTAACGAGCACACACAGAAGGATTCCAGGCGATGCGTAGTTATGATCTGCACTGCCTCATCATTGCTACATATCAACCATAACTCACTGGTACGTATCGCCCTCCATCTCAATGGAAGATAGCTGTATCCCTCCTGGGGCAAACCACCCATCTGCAATAATCCACCACTCTAACCCATAATGCACTTCACCTCTGGCATTAGAATGCAGCTGTGTCCCATGAAAACATTTGGTCTAGCTGGGCACATAATCAGTCACATTGATTTGCATAACCTCCTGACAGTCTTTCCAGCAGCCATTCACTAGCAAGATCTCCATGGTTCACTATTAGGGACTCAGCCACCCCTGACTACCTTCGTACGAGTTAAAATGCGCACACACATTCTAAAATCCTCTCAATTCTCATACCTGAGACTCACAGGGCTTTGAAGACAATTAGGTGCTATACAAATGCCATAAAACATAACAATACATAACATAAACGACAACAGAAATTCTATTGCAAAAACATATATAATGCCAGAATATCTGCAGGTGACAGATGAATATATGTATTTTCTTAAGTCATAACATGTGTAGAACATATATTTCTTCTTTGTAAATAAATGTCACTTTATGGTGCATTCGCCTAGAAAATGCTGGTGTGTGTCATGAAAGCTTAGGACCTAAATTCATGTTCTGGCTCACAAACCTTATATTTCCAAACCTTTGACTTGTGTTGGAAACACAACTCGTATACGTATTTATGTATTTATTTTAATTCTTAGTAACGTGCCGACTCGCCCGTGGTCCTCAAGGCACAGAAAAAAGACAAAACAACAAACACAAAAATCAGGCAATAATGCAGAATCAAAAAACAGAGCAGTATACATTCGGATAGTGATTACAATTTAAGAAAAACTATCTGCACTAATGGTGGTTGTGGAAATAGCAGAAAATGGAGGAATTGATTTTGCCGGTCTTTCTTCATGTATGAGACAAGCCAGCACTGGATAAACTTGAGTGGCTGCATTTATATAGCACATAATGCATCCCCTAGGGCAGCCAATAGCAAAATCCAATTTACAGCAGAGAAATTGTGACAGCGTGGTGAGGTTTAGGGCCAATGATCACACCCTAGCTTAGCTGCTTCTCAAGCACGTGCCAACATTACCTCCTAGGAGCCATCTACTTTCTGATATCATCTGACCACTAAAATGTGAGTTAAAACTCTACTTGTCCTATAAATGGATTCTTTATCTGAATAGTGCCTTGTATCTCACTGTGCATCTCTGGATTGGACATTCAGAAATTGCACCATATGCCGATTCATGAATGCACTAACAATGTATGTCCAGTTGAACCCGTCATAATTGATAACTGTGATCACAGACTGAAGGAATACCAAAAGCTTCGCTGATGGTCACTAAAATTCAACAGTTCATATAATTGCATACCCGAAAAGTCCATTATCTGTGTTTTTTGTTAATCCTTTTATTATCAATGATTATTTAAAGTGGTGGCTACTGCTTGTTACTAAGCATCAATTGATAGCAATGAAACTGGCCAACTAAAATAAAAGTCCAAGGAATAGTTGATTTTAAACAAATTATTTAAGGACGAGTGCCCAAAGTACTGCACACGAGATGCCAGCAAAGCCATGTGCATAGAGACAGATTACCTTATCATGCCATAATGCCCACAAATCTTTATGTGCAGACTTGTCTGTTAGGTGCAACTTAATTTGCTACAATATTTTTTATAAGTCCAGAGTAATTTATCTGAACAGGCAAGACCCAGTATATAGCATATACAACATGGCATACAGGCTTCACCGTAGCTATCAGTTGCTCTTTGGGAATTCAAAGGTATTCTGCTCAGGCAGTCTTGCCCTGCCACTAGCTGCACAAAAGACAGAATGGCTGTGCCTCACCTTTTATTCTTTGTGAGTTCGGGCAACAGCTATTAACATTTAAAAAGCCCCTCAGCAGGGGTTATCCTAGGAAACCAGAATCAAAGGGCATATCCCACACAAAACCCTAAGGTTTTGCATACAAAGGGCCTTTGATGCTATGAGACTGTGGAAGGGGTGGGGTTAGTGTAGCCAGAGGGTGCTCAGCATAGTTGGAGTGGAGTTCCACATTCGTGTTTCTCTGTGTAACTCTTTTCCCATCCTATATCCTCAACTTCCTTTATCACAGAGCATTTGGGTATGATATCAGAAGGCAAAGACCACTTTTCTTAAACCCAGGGATTGGAAACCTTAAAGCAGGCTTGCTTTTGGTCAATCACTTGTAAACTTTTGCCTATAAAAAGGGCTCTCCTACTTCTTCTTTGATTCATCTCTCGACTTCATCACTTGAAGAAGAATTCATTGTGCCCCATTGAGAGAACAGTGCTTTACACAGTCCTCCAGTTGTGGGGTGAATTTGGGTAGTCAAAGACAGAGCCAACCTATGCTCCCTAACTATCCTTAGTGCTCATTGGGGGTGAACTGTTGATGGTGCAAGACCTGCATCTCTGCCTGCCTTCACTGATACCTAGCAGGATAAGGACTCTTGCAGGTGTATACCATTCTTCCAAACGTGTGGGAGATGAGAACAAGCAACATTCTTGTCACTGAGCCAATGGATTGGGACTTACAGTACACTTTCAGTGATGTCATCAATGACATTTGTGATGTCATCTTTGATGTCCTGGGTGTTAGTGTTAGCAGTGCACGGGGCGCGAGTTATGGTTGCTTATGTTACCATAACTGCCGAATTTCAGTGGTTTTTCGGTTTTACTTTGAACCATAACGTCCCTTTAACAAAGTGTTTTCACTGAATTTCGTAGGTTTTTAGTAGCGCAACTTAACAATAACGTCCCTTTAACAACGTTTTTTACTGAATTTCATAGGTTTTTAGTAGCGCAACTTAACCATAACGTCCCTTTAACAAAGTTTTTTCACTGAATTTCATAGGTTTTTAGTAGCACAACTTAACCATAATATCCCTGACTTCATATACAAATAACATAGAACATACTAACCCCCTCGTAGTGATTTTCATGTCCGCGGACTACCACCATGTCCACGGACATATCGAAAATCTGAGCGTGGTAAATGTACATTTAAATAGTGTGCCCCATTTCCACTTTGAAGTTTGCTCTGAAAAGAGCCGTTTTTTTTTTTGGTTTTTTTTACAGATGCTTGACAGACACCTGGTATTTTGTATTTTTTTTCTTGTTTTTTTTTTCTTACTTTACTCCTAAAATCTTCAAATAACCTTCTCCAAAGCAACCCTTACATTCCAAAATAGAAAGGCATTTCCCGTAAAAGATAAAGAAATGCCATCTTCTTTAAAGTTAACAGCATTACTGGCATCAATATTCTCATTATTACAGAAGAACATACCAGCTCTAAGCATGAAGGCACACATGCCTCGGTTGATGACACACCTAGCAATGTTTTGCTGAGGACAAAAAACTGAACTATTGTCCCATGTTGCCCTAGGTAGTAATCCAGAAAAAATTACTTTCGCATTTGGAAGGATCTTCATTACGGCTTGAACCAAGCGTTCCAAATCAGCCAACAAAGTAGGGGCAATGACGTTGCCCAAATGGAAAGCACCATAGTGCAAAACTACCACATTTATTTATATAGTGCTACGAACCCTGAGGTATCTGAGCGCTGCTTATTATTACCCACGGTGTGTGGTGCTCATTTATTGACCTCGGAAGGATGAAAGGCTGAGTTTGGCCCTGCCGGGATTCGAACCTGCGTTAGCAGCCTCTGCACGGATGTCAAAGCGAGCGCTCTACTCGCTGTGCCACTTGACCGGCAACTTGCGGACTGTTCATCGTGACCATATCCTCACAAACTTGTACAATTCCCTGTACATTGCAATCAGGAACAGTGCTCCACACCACCTCCACTCCTTTCACATCAAAGTTCTTTGCAACATGCCTGCATTGAGC